>NW_025335701.1:13827060-13997108 GCF_004798865.1 Varanus komodoensis | reverse complement strand
GACTGCTCTTTTGAAGGCCAGATCCTGAAGATGAAACTCAAATACTTCGGCCACCTAATGAGAAGGAAGGACTCCCTGGAGAAGAGCCTAATGCTGGGAACAATAGATGGCAAAAGGAGAAGGGGACGGCAGAGAATGAGGTGGCTAGATGGAGTCACTGAAGCAGTCGGCGTGAGCTTGAGTGGACTCCAGGGGATGGTGGAGGACAGGAAGGCCTGGAGGAATGTTGTCCATGGGGTCACGATGGGTCAGACATGACTTTGCGACTAACAACAACAACAGTAAGTGGGAAGAAGGGCAGCTGCGGAGGGACGGGGGCAAGGCAGCCCAGGGCCTAAATAAACACGCCTGTTTTGGCTTGGCTCTTTGTACTTCATTGTTGTGAGCCGCCCCGAGGCTTTGGCGAATGGGGCGGCATAGAAATGTTTTAATAAATAAAAACAATAATAAAATAAAAGTTGTAGTGATGGACCCCAGTCTGGATGGCTTTAAAGAGGAGGGGACAGACTCATGGGGAAGAAGGCTATCAGTGGCTACTAGTCTTGATGGCCACATGCTTCTCCTGAGAGCGGAGGCAGTATGCCTGTGCAGTATGCCTGTTGATTCTGCCATCGTCTAAGGACCAATGCAATAAACAGTCTCTCCATATGCACCTCTTGCTGGAGAAAACAAGCAGAAGAGTGCTGTTGCACTCGGATCCTGTTGTGGGTTTCCCATGGCCACTCTGTGAGCAGAATTCTAAACAGACTCTTGCTCTAGTCTAGCGTGACTCTTCTCATGTTTGCTATTCAGTTTTATTTATTTAAAACTTTTTTAGACCATCCCTTACTGAAGTGTTGGGATGGTTTAACAATAAGACAAAAAAAAAAAAAATAGAACACAGCATCCTAATCAATTTCTGACAATAAAACCCATATGAAAATAACAGTCAAACCGTAAAATATTGGGGAAATAAAAAGGTTTTAGCCTGGCACTGAAAAGAATGAAGTGATGGCACCAGACGAACCTTTCTGGGGAGTGAATTCCACGGTCTGGGTTCCACCACCGAGAAGGCCCGTCTCCGGGTAACCACCCTGCTGATCTCCTTCAAGAAGGGCTCCCAGAGAAGGGCTTCTGCCCCAGATCTTAAGGGGGGAGCAGGCACATACGGAATGAGATGCTACTTCGGGTAACCAGGCCCTAAAGCATCCATGCAGATGAAGAGAAAGATGGAAAGGCCAGGTCCACAGCACTGGGGTGGGAAGGGAGGTGTTTGACCCATGGCATTCAGTGGCATCTTCCCACATTGGTGATTTACCCTCAAGGTGAAGAGCACAGCAGGGTCATCCTGGGTGGTGACCTGCATGTTTCTTCCTGGAGTGAGGCTATCAAACAACTGCACCCTGGATGATCACAGCTAGAAATATGAGTCTCCGCATTGCATTTCCTTCTGGTCTCACTGTTTACCACTTTATGTACTGCATAAAGCACTATGTACTCCATAGTGCTCCATGTATGTGATGAAGTGGACTGTACCTCACATGCCAGGATATGTTAGACTCTAAGGCAGGGGTCTCCAACCGTTTTGGACCCATGGGCACACTTGGGGAACATGGATAGAGGGGGAGTTGGGAGAGAAAAGGCAAAGCCAGAGCCTAGGAATGAGAAGAAACTGTATTGTCTCCTGGCATCTTGAGCACCTGGCTGGTGGCAGGCTCAGGAGCAGAATCAGGAACAGAACCTGTTCACAACCCAGGTATAATGATTAACCAATATTAAACAAGGCTCGTGTCTTTTTGTACAAAGCTTAAACAATGCTGTCTCTTGATAAGCAATTTTTTTTATTTTTGCATTAACTCCAGAATGTTGTGGAAAGAATCTGATCATTGTTTTAGGGGAATTGTCACTTTCCCCTCTTTTCTCTTCCCAAATATACCTTTGTTCAGTGTGTGACCTGAGGAGAGCTGATTTCCTTACACAAAGCGCTGTTAACAACAAGCTGTTGTGCTTTCCCTCTCTTCCTCTCTCTTTTAGCAAACAGTACAAACCGTATCAGCTAAAGTAAACTTCCCACAAATAACAAGACTCTGTAGGATGACCTAAACTTCTTCCTGTAATCTTTCTGTGAAAGGCAGAACTAAAAACTAGGTGAGGGTAAAGCATGCCAAGATGCAAACATAAATATAACAAACCATCAGATACATGCCTCGAATGGACGTCATGAGATTGCTCAAGAATATTTTCTGCTCATTTAAAACCAGAACTCAGCCTGTTTGCGCCTAGAATGTGAATGCATTTTGCAGGACAACATTCACACATTCCTCAGCTTCCAATACGCATCTGCAAAATACATACTTTAGAAAAATGGAGGCTTCAAAAGCTGTGTGCGAAACAAGCTTTCCTGAACTACAGTCCATCGTTCAAAGCTCTGGCCTCTTTGTCATGATATCAATCTACCAATCTACCTGCTGCTAGATTTGCTCCAGTGAAAGGGCTGAAGAGCCCTACTCATGGTCTCTTTCATTCCAGGACCACACCGGCAAAGGAAGCACATCTGACCTAGCCATCCAGGCACCAGGCACCATGCATGACCAAGATGCAGGCCCTCTCTCCAGGAGCTGAATCCCATAAGCCCTTTTTGGAGATCCGCAGTATTTCCCAATCCTGGTGCATAAAGCTGCATTGGCCAAAGTTCCTTCTGCTACATGCCACTCAAAGCCAGGGCTGTCTTTCAGCTTGTGCGCCGAGACTAATTTTGCAGAAACTCCCAGGGGATGCCTTCCAGAATCATGTAGGGTCAAAAATAAACAGCTTTTTTCTAGCTGAAAGCTCTTATTGCCAGTAACCAAGCTCTGGAGGAGGGATTTCAATAGTTTGGAGTGGGGGGAGCCCATTGGCAGTTGAGGAGAAGGCGTGTGGCCAGGGGAAGAGGGAGTAGCCACTTGGAGAAGAAGCTGAAGAAATGGAGCCCAAGTGGATCAGTTTTGGCCTCTGAGTCCCAGAGTCTGCACTCGTTGCTTCCATCGCTGGAACGGGGGGGGGGGGGGGGCCTTCCTGGGCCTAATAGACTGTGTGTATGCTTGGGGCAGCACCAAGCCCCCTCCCTGCCCACTGAGGAATCTTTGCACGGTGAGCTTCTGGATTCTAGCCCCAGGGTCCTGTCCCAGCTGCCCGACGAGTTCACAAGCAGCTCTGATTGCCTGACACAGACATGGGCTGGCACTGAACCAGTACACGCGCTGGGCACCGAGATGCATCACATCAGAGAACTAGCATTGATTATAATTACTTAATCACCTCCGCTGGTACAGCTACTTTCAAATCCCTGACACAATTCAATGCGATTATTTCGGTTAGTAGCCACTGCGATGCGAAGCAGAGGCGTTCTGCCAGTCACCGCAAGAGTGCAGCGTGCGGGAAACATTATCATCACGACGTACTATGTTGGGAGGCAGGCACTGGGAAGCTGGGCCCTCCGGAGATCGTCAAACCTCAGCTCCCATCAACCCCAGCCAGCAGGCTTTAAATTCAGGGATGATGGGAGCTGTGAACGAACAACATTTAGAGGGCCATTGGTTTCTCATCCCTGCAAGTGAACTGCAGGGAACTGGGAACTACAATTCCCAAAGAGGCAATGTGATGAAGCCTGGTGCCAAAATAATTGAACCAGAATTCCCAGGATGCAATGCGATCAAGCCCATGGGCTTGCTCAGCAGTTGAAGAATGATCCCCAAGTTGCAGTGCAAGGAGGGCTTGGTGCTACAGTAATCAAACCACAACTCCCAAAATGGAACTGACGCACACTCTTCTCCCTCCCCTTCCTCCAAGAAACTTTCATACATTCATTTCTAAAGTAAGTGCACCAAATAAAGCCATCCGAATGCTTCGATTTACACAACACAGCACAGCCTAACTGATATATAACTCAATTAAATTCCCTATTGTAATGGATATGCATAATTGCACTTAAGAAATAAACATTGCTGACATTTTGGGTAATAGAAGCTGGATGGCAGTGTTCTCCTTCGCAACAGGTTTGAATACCCCTTCCAAAGTATTATGAGCATATGCAGTTCTTTCAAATTCACAAGCTTTTGGGTTTGTGCTGCATATACCATGGTAGAGAATGTTCCATAGAAGCGGAAGGAGTTTTAGATTCTGCATTCTTTTCTTTCCCATGCAGTTTATTTCAGAGAATTGCTCTGAATGTCCATTTCTTTTAAAGAGTAGAGCCATAAGTAACTCAATAGATTAGGTAGTGTGAGATTTAAAACTCCTTGAGTCATCAATTCCCCTTTTCCCCAGTTGCATTCCATTTGGAATCCTATTCATTGTGGAGCAGGTAGCTCCAGAGCCTACCATAAATACCATGTCTTTCCCAAATGGTTCCACTTTCAAATTTATCAAAGGTTCCCAGTGGGTCCTCCTATGAGGAGACCCCTGACCTTCCTAATCTTTGTCCATCTTCATGAGAGAAATTTACCTCTCCTCTCCCCTCAGCTCAGGGCATTCTCGTTTAAAGTACCCAACTTTTCCACATTGATAGCATCCTGCACTTAATCCTTCATTCATTCGCCACACCTTAGGTGTGGGCTGAAATCCTCTTCCTCGACCTCAACCTCTATCTGACTTACTCCATTTCCTCTATTGCCACTACATTCCATCCTTTGAGTCCATTTTTCCTCATCCTCTCTCCGTGCATACACTTTCTGTGCCTCTCTCAACAAATCTTCCAACATCCTTGCCTCTCTTCCATCTAACACCTGCAACTTCTCTTCTGCCTAATATCCTCCCCTGCCTTCCCCGCAAACTAACACTTCAGCAATATCTATCTGATGGGCTGGATTCCTGAATCCAGTTGCCCAATTTTTATTTTTTTTCATCTGTTGCTTCAGTCTCTCCAGCCACTCAGATGGAGTATCATCTTTCTTTTATTCCAAAGACAAAGTCTTATGTACATTAAGAGACTGAGGTACTGCTTCTTTGATTCCCTAGATCATATACTCTAATAATTCCCAACTCTTCCTTCTAGAAAACAGCACAGAGCATCTCCTGCTCTGTTGAGATTTTCTCTATTCCAAACATTTCTAGCTGCCTGTTGGATCAAACTCAATTCTTCACCAGAAAACAAAATACAAGCAAACAAGCAAGCAAGCAAACAGACAGACAGACAGACAGACAAAAATAGCTTGTAGTTCCTGCCTAAAAGGTTTCACCTCTGCTGCAGTCAGAGGGGACTTCACAAACCCAAATCCTCCCATTGCCAAAGTACCTGCCCAAAAGGGTCCATAATATGATTTTGCTGTCTTCATGCTTTAGGACCAATCAGCAAAACCTCCCCCTGTAAGCCATGGCTAAGTTTTTTTGTAAGGTGGGATTTCCATCCTTGTCCCATTTATAATCTGGTTTCTGCAGGATATAGGTTGGCCAGACCTTTCTGCAGTACTTAATCATTTGAGCCTTGTTTAAAAAAAAAAAAAAACATGTCCAATTAATCAGATAGGGTTTATCCCACTCTTTTAATAAAAATCCTAAAGGGGAGTGTACCAGTATTTCTTGTTAGGATTTAATCTCTTTAGTGGGCTTTGCATTTTTAGAACCCATCCTTTCTTTCTCTGTCTTCTATTAGTTATGTCCCGCAATCCCTCTCCGTTTGCTCAGTACCGTTCCGGCTGCTCTCCTCGCAGGGACACGGAACTGCATACTAGGTCCTCCACACTCACATGTCCGTTTGGACTTCTCTGTCATGCTCCGGGACCTCACACACACTTATTACAACACATTTATTACATATTTTTACCAGTGGTTTTATTTTCCTAGGCTTAGGAACTGATCACTCAGCAGTTCCAATTTACCTGGTGAGACTACGCCCGACCCGATCACACAGCGTGTCGGTTAACTCACCCTTAGGACGCCGCACCAGTGGGAGTATTATGACTCTCCGTGGTCTTTTACCACACCTGGCCGGACTGATACAGACTTTACACTTCCCACAGCAGGTATTACTAAAGGCACCAGGGAACTGCAGACCCCTCCAGAGAAATTTCACCGGTCTTACAAAAATGTCTTTGGCTTCACATTTATCATCCAAACCATCCCTATAGCAGAACTTTGCTTTGGTTGATATTTCAGTGGCATTTCCAAAAGCAACATTGACCTTACCTCTATTAGATTATCTGCCTAGATTGCAAGTTAAGTATGTCTCCTCTCTGGAGAAGGGCTGTTGCTGAATGGCACAGCAAAAGTCCCAGCAGGTGCATCGGCCAGCATCTCCAGCAGGACCAGCACCAAGGTGAGGTGCAGCTGGGCATCTGTGCAGGACTGACAACAGCTCCCTGGAGATGTTGCTCTTTTTCAGCCCTGCAATCTCCCTTCACAAGACAGGTGACCAGACAGGTTCAGCCAAGCTACAACAGAGGTGAGATGGAGGAGTACAAATTGCCGCAGCCAATTTACTCACCGACTGTCTGCCTTTTAGGCAATCAATGGGTAACAATAATGAGAAGGAGGATCGGGGTGGTGAGAAGACAGACTCACAGAGGGAAGGAGTCCATTGCAGGTGGACTCTCCCAACGACCTCCAAAATCTGGCACACTCACAGTAATCTGCAGAAAAGGCTGGGAAAGGCTTTTCTTTGCAACCCTATACAGCCAATGCTAGTAATTCTCCAGCATGGCACCTATAGACGTCAATGTGCCCACAGATACTGCTCTGAACATCTGGCACTTCTGATTCTTATTTTCCTTTTTAATATTTCCTTTCATGATGATAATGATGATGAAGAAAAAGTAAACTGAGAATGTGGGATGCCACAATGCAAAGGGCTGCCCTCCAGTGCCATCTTTATTTGCTTACTTCTGAGATGATTTCACTGATTCTGTCCCAGGACTGGAAGTTCTGGAGCTGCTACTGGGACAGGCCTGGATAGCTGGAGAAGCTGTGAATGGAAAGTAACTTCATGATCCATGCGACCCACAGGATGAGAGCCTTTATTTGTTCTTGGAGTGTCCTGGAGCTTGTCCCAGGAGAAGTCATCCTTGGAGAGCAACCACCCAACCTCAGCAATTATGAACTGGATGGTACCGTAGCCTTATTTGGCCCTCGTTCGAACTGCTTACCTGAATATGTGAGCAGCCAGATGGACACAGAGCAGGGGATTGGATTCAGTGGCCTTATAGGCCCCTTCCAGCTTTACTCCTTTTCTATTCTATTATATCCTACAAAGATTTTAAATATAGTACCAGAATGAAATGAGATGAGGGAACTGGGACTTTTCAGCTTGGAGAAGAGGAGACTCCGAGGGGATCTTATAGCGACTTACAGGTAGGTATGTGAAGGGGTGTCACAAGGCAGAGGGTCATGACCTGTTCTCCCCTGAGGTGGAGTGAAGGACGCACTCAGTGGGGCAAAGGCAAAGGAACTGGGTTTTATGCTGGATGTCAGGAAATACTTCCTGATGGTTGAGACCCCTAAGACATGGCATGGGCTTCCATGAGAGGGAGCGGAGGCCCCATCTGTGAGGCCGTTCAAGGAAAGATTGGACACCGCTTTGTTGGACAGGATATGGGTGCAGCCGGCTTGTGCCAGGGGTCAGACTAGATGGCCCAGGAGACCCCTTCTGGCTTGCTCTGTGTCTGTGTTTCTGTTTAAAACAAAGAACACTGTCTCCTTCGCAACTACCCCTTCCTTTCCTTTGCTGGAGGCTCCCAGCCTCTGGTGCTGCACCTGGTGTGAGGTTCCCCAGCCAGGCATGCACACGTTATGTGCGAGGTAAGGTGAGGGGACAGGCAGCACGGCACGGCCCCTCTCGTTTCAGCAGGTCATTTCAGCACTTCAAGCACTAGGTGGCACCAGTGGTACCATTAAGCCTGGATCGAGTCCTAATTTCCCCTGCATTAACTATCATCAACAGAATGCCCAAGCACTGCAAGCAGAGTTTTAAAATGTTTTCTTTCCCTTCCTCATGTTTCAAAGAGGTAATCGCCATAAAGTCTTCACAATCACTCCGTCACTGACATGAATTCGTGGCAGGTCTCCAAATGCACTCAGCGGAACACAACTGTCTGCAATCACAGTTTGCACTTATTATATGTCTTATTGTATCGTTCAGCATGAGCTAGAGTTTTAAATCGGAGTAAACACCTTGTCATGTTGTGAGCTGTTGTGTCTCGATTCTGTGCCGTTAGACAAAGTACAGTGCCTCGCAGAACTATTTTGTCTTTTCCAGAGTTTGTTGTGTTACAACCTGGAATTGAAATAGATTTAATTGCCATTGTAACCACTCAATGTACACAAGATGCTCAACACTGTGAAAGTGCAAAATATGTTCATCGTAGCAAAAAATGTAATGAAAACAAATGGCCACTTGCTGGTTGCATGAGAATTTGCCCCCTTGCTGTGCCGTGGCCTAACTGGGCTCTGCTGCACTCGCTGCTCTCAGGAGTCAGGATACGTTGAACGGAGCCTGCCTGCACGCAGAGCCAGTGCCACATGGTCTCAGACTCAATGCACCTGTTTCCCGAAGGCCTCGAAGCTTGTCGGAGAGCATCTCTCAGGAAACAGCATCAAGAAGACCAAGCAGCTACCAAATCAGCTCTGGGTGAAATCGATGCAGATGCCACAGTCAGGCTGGTTTCTCAAAAGGTCCCAGTGCCCCCAAGCCCGGGAGCATAGTCAAATCCCATATTACAGATCAAACAACTGTGGCTTGGCAGTGCCTCTGCCTAGGGAAGGCTGCACACCAAAACTCAGTGACTGTTCGTTGCTGACATAACCGAGAGCCAAGAGTTCTGAAGGAGCTGGAGAGATCTGAGAGGGGAGAAAGTGTCCGTAGGGCAACGATCACCCAGATGCTCTACGAAGCTGGGCTTTATGGAAGGATGGTGACCTGCGTAGCGCAGGGACCATTCCCTCACTCATTGTAGGCTGGCAGCAGGAGTCACCGTCTGGTCCAGAAGTGGAGGAGGAGCAGCAGCAGAACCCTTTGAAGCTCCTTCAGGGTTGCTTGAGGAAGTTTCTCACATGAAGTGTGAGAATCCATCTGTTTCGGAAGGGAGGGAAGGGTCTTCAGGAGGGGAGGGGGAGCATGTGTGGGACCCAGTCCTTGACCCAGTAAAGAGGTGTCAGGAGAGGCTCCATCGCTCTCACCATCTTGCTTTTCAATGGCAAGACCCCCATGGAGAGTGCAGTGAGAGGCTTTGCTGAAAGGGAGGGACTGTGGGGAAGCATCCTGTTTAGAATCCACTCTTTACATGAGCAGAGGCTTTGGTAGAAGACCATCTGTTCCTTCAACTGTGGAGTTACAGTAAAAAAGGTGCATTTCAAAGGATTGTCTTGAGATTGTGGAACCTGAAGGAGGAAGGGAAAGGACTATCTCACGACAAGAAGAAAGTCGTTGCTACAACAAGCCCATATTGAAGCCTGCTTGGAGTTTGCAGAAAGACATGTGAAATGAGGTTCTCTGGACTCAAAATGGGACTGTTTGGCACCTGTGCTCCTTTCCTTGTCCTGAGCCCACCATCCCCATGGCTAAGCGTGAAGGTGGCAGCCTCATGGTGCTGGGACAGAAAGGGCATGCGATGTATGTGAACATCTTTCCCTTCACGTGCGAGGAAGTGGAACTGACCAGTTCATAGTAAAAGATGCTGTCCAGTCACCAGGATTGAATGAAGGTTCAGCTGTCCGTCTTGCCACCTTGAGTGGTGGTTTTTGGTGGAAAGGCAGGGCACAAAGACATAAATGCACGGTCAGCTTCTGGGCATTGAATCTGGGCCAGCATCAAGGGAGAAATGGCTAGGCGCTTGCTCACTAGCAAAGGCCCACTTCACACAGCAGCCTTCTTATTCACCTGCCTCTAGTTCTAACCCAGACACCGTTAGTGTAAAAAGGAGCAACGGCAGTGTCTACTGGCCCATTGGCTCACTGGCCACCAAGTAAACAGTAGCAGTGATGGGAAAGATCTCAAGAGCAGCTGGTGGCCATGGAGGTGAGAAGTTAGACTTCTGGGGGAAGGGGCCCATGGAGGGAGTCTTGCCAAAGAGCCCTCAAAAACCCAGGACTGGCACTGGAAAGGATAGCAGGATGCCATCTTGTCCTTCTCTTTGGGGAGTGAAATGCTTTGGAAGCATAATCTCTGTACAGGACAACCCTGAAAGGTAGGCAAGCATTAACCCCATGTAAGATGGGCAACAGTTTGCTGTTCTGTGCAGATGCTCCCTTAGCAATTTTGTCAGTGGGTGACTTTGGGTCAGTTACTCACTCTCAGCTGAACCTACCTTACAGGGTTGTTGTGAGGATGAAATGGAGCTATGTAAACCACCTTACAAGAGAGGAAAAGGCAGGGTATAAGTGCAACCAAATGTGTGGTGGAATGACTCTATATTGGAACTCACAGCCTGGAATTTAGAAATGCTGAGCAGGACTGTCAGGGACAGCGCATTTGGAGGGCTTTCATTCATAGGATTGCCATAAGTCAGAGATGACTTGATAGAAACAGAGAAACATAGAAACAGAGTGAATCAGCAGGGGTCTCCCGAGCCATCTAGTCTGACCCCCCGCTCCAGCCGGCTCCGCTCACCACATGCACACCATGTGCATAACTAGCCTATCTTTGAACACCCTCACCGATGGGATAGAAATATAGATGGCACTTAACAAGAACATAAATGCAACATAATAATAACACCCACCAATTATGCATTGATCATGTCTGGTTTATAGTTCAGCACACTCTACTATAAAATATGCTATGGGTAATTTGTTGTTTTCTTGCAGCGGGGGGGGGGGGAATAAAACATTTTTTAGAAAAGGAAAAAAGGCAGTTTCCCCATCTGAAATAAAAGAACCAATTGTTCAAAGAGCTTCTTAGCAATGGAATCTTCTGTATTTTCACTCAGGAGCACATGTCCAAAAACATGTGCATGCAGGTTGCGTTCCTATATGCATTTTGTGGAGAAAAGTCCCACTGAACTTAATGCAACTTTCTTCTGATAGGATTACTCTTTAAGTAGCTAGCAGTGTGCCAGCTCCTGCCAACCTTGCAGTCTGAAAGCATGCAAATGCAAGTAGATAAAAAGGTACCACTTCGGTGGGCAGATAACAGCATTCCATGCACTTCGGTGTTTAGTCATGCCGGCCACATGACCACAGAGACTGTCTGCGGACAAACGCTGGCTCCCTCGGCTAGGAAACCGAGATGAGCACCGCCCTCTGGAGTCAGGCGTGACTGGATTTTATGTTAAGGGGAAACCTTTACCCTTTACCTTTAAATCCTATTATATTCACTGGAGTTTACTCCCAGGAAAGAGTGTTCAGGACTGCTTCCTAATACAGACTTCCAACCCACTTCAGGGCCAGAATAACTTGCTAGTACAAATCTACCCACTCAATGTGCAATTGTACACAAATATTTTGTTGAAGCCGATCATTGCGTTACCAGCTAGTGTCATACAGGAAAGGGTAGCATCTGCCTGAAGGTACACTGGTGACGTTAAGAAATGTCATTGCCTTTCTTCCTCTTTTTTTAATGGATCCATTCAGGGACGTTTCCATTAGGCTGTCTAAAATTGTCCAAGAAGGATGATGCATGCTATTTGCTCACAAGATGCATTTCTGCTTTATAAGAGAATCGCTAGGCTGACACAGCTGCAATGAGGAGAGAAATGCTTAGTAAGAACTGGATGCAAATTCCTAGTATTTCCTCTATAAAACCATCCTCATCTTTAAATAGTCCAAATAAGGGCCTGGTGGAGGTGGGGTAAAATTTCTGGGTAAAACACTTCATACTTTGCCAGCAACGGCTTTCAGTGTTTACTGTTTCCAGAAAGGGGATCCAAGCCCCTTCCAGTGGGAGGGCATCGCAATGACATGGTGGAGGCATGAATATAGATGACTGTCTGTCCCCCTGTCCTGTCTGGTCCTGCCCTGTCCTATCCTCACTTTCAGGATGCTGCGGAGAGGTGTTTCATCAGTAGAGAAGCTACATCTGGCAGTGACACGAGCTTGGAACTTCTCTAGCCCAAGAGGAAAGAGCCCTGCCAGCTGCTTTTCCAAGGTCAGGAACAGGACCTCCGAGAAAGGAAAAGGGGACATTTGGGGGGATGTCTCAGTCTTCTCCCTTCCTGAACTGGAATGCCCCAAAATGAGGGGCAAAAGCCCAGCTAGCAAACAAGCAGGCTGGGATGGTGAGTGGGTGAGATTCACCTCCTTCTGTGCATGAAGTGAGTGCAGGCCTCCACGTTTGGTGGCTTCCAAGCATTGCAAGGGAACTGAGCTCCTGTTTATACACCCAAACTTTTCTCTGATGTTTGAGTTGGGCATCAGCTGGCCATTTCTTAGGTTCTGCAGCTGGCAGCCTAGTCTTCCACCAAGTGCACTAAGATAGGATCCATCCCAGTTCCTTGATGAGTGTGCCGGTATGATATGTTTGCACGCCAACTCATACCCTCCAATGGGAAGCTGTACATCAGAAGGGCA
Source organism: Varanus komodoensis (assembly GCF_004798865.1). Taxonomy (NCBI): domain Eukaryota; kingdom Metazoa; phylum Chordata; class Lepidosauria; order Squamata; family Varanidae; genus Varanus; species Varanus komodoensis. The sequence continues at coordinate 13,984,655 of NW_025335701.1, read as the reverse complement.
TAATGTATGGAAAGGTCCCCTTCCCTTATTGTTCAGAAGGTTGGGGTGGGTTGAGTTTTTGTGGTCTTGAAAAAGGAGAATGTGCCGCAATTTTTTCTTTTTGTGCACATGGAACTTTTCACTGGGAAAGGGAAAGTCCTACCCTTGCAAAATGTGGCATGCACAGTGGAGGAGTTTGACCATCTTGATATAAGATGTTGTAGCTAGGTACTTTATAGTTTTGTTAAAATTTAAAAATGACAAGTATTGCTCATTTGGTTCATTAATAGTCATAGTAATAAATTCAGAGAGTTATACGTCACTTTCCAGGCTAAAACCCTCACAAAGCTGATTAGTTTAATTTATTCTGTACATTTTTACTGCAAACAAATTGAAATCAACACAACAAACACATCCCTACTTGGAGTAGAGGATTTGAGGGTGACACTTGCAAAGTTGTGATTTGTGTGTGAATTTGAGTTGCCTGGAAATGTTGTCCAATGTTAAATCCCAAGTGATGTGGAAGTACCCACTGTTGCAGAATAGATGTTAACAGAAGCTACAAACCCTAGCAAGAGATTCCCATGTCCCGCAACTGAATGTCACCAGTGGACCTCTTCATTCATTGCAGGTTTGGCTTTGATCTTTATGCAAGCTATCCAAGGTAGTGAACCCATTTCAGGGACAGAGATCAGAACCATGGATGGCTTTAATAAAAGCTCAGACTAAAAGCTGCAACGGACAGGCAGCCCCACTGGCATAGGAGTCACTAGGCCCCTTTGCCATGATCCAAGAAAAGACTGAGCGAAGTTCAGCAAATAATAAAAAGATCAAAGGAATTCTTAGGCAACATTTCTTACCTTGTACTCTTAGGATTAAGTCCCATTATTCTCAGTGGTGATTCCTCCCAGGCAAGTGGTTATAGGGCTGCAACGTTAGTGCTGCTCTGTCCATCTCTGATGCAAATCTGCATTGTTGTGCTGTTTCAAATGTGCTTTCCTTCCTGAAACCCTACTCGTCATGTCAAGAAAGCGGACTGATTATGCCAAATTGCATGCTAATGACTCCATGCCAGCAGTCAAAATTGTACCAAGTGTGATTGTAAAAAAATATGTTTTTTCCTAGGGGGAAAGTGCTCGCTGTTTCCAAGGCATTTTGCTGGATGAAATGATATGACAGGCTAGGTTTTAATGATATACAAAATACACATATGTGATCGTACTGTTTGTGAGCACACAGAGAATCACAGGCAGATTTGCAGAACAACAACAACCGACACGGAATCTCAATTCAGTGGCAGACTCGGGAACAAGCCGAGCAGTCTTCTGCCAAAGCAAATGAAGACGCGTCCTTACAAGAACGATAATATGATCACCACCTTGTGCTGGGCGTAGCACTGGTGATTCCGCAGGTCTCTTCCCCCGACCCCAGCCTAACTCTATATGGTTGTGGTGCATCGTCAATGTGCAATCGGGCAAATGCACAGAGAAGCTGGAGGGCAGGCTGACTGGGAAACGGGGCACTTCCGTGTATGGGTCCATGCCAAGCAATACCAGGCCACTGGAGGCGGCCCCCTTTGTACAAACTGAGAAGGATGCTGCTCAGCATTATTACCATAATCCCTCTCCCAGCATCCCCAGGTGCACATGCTGATGTGACCGGAGCCTGAACCCAGCCCCTGAGAAACCAGGGGGGAGCATCAACATGCCGGCAATGCTGTACATTTGGGATTTGCAGGAGTGCCAACAAATATTTTTTGTTGGTTTGTTTTGGAAAAAGCCACGGAAGATGGTGCAGACTCAACTCAGCAGTGACGGAATGGTGCATATTGGTGAAAGAGAGACAAAGGAAATTGGCAGGGATGTGGAAGGACTGAGAGCTGGAACGCAGACCAGGAAGAATCCTGCTATGGGGAGGGGAATGGCACTGGCCAGCTCTTGCTTCCCAGAGGGGATTAGAACAGAAGCCCCTGGACTCAGGGTCCTCCTGCACAGAGTAGGAAGAGCTGCAGACGTGCTCTTTGCCTCCCTGTTCTCACACCTGTGTGTTTTCGTGCATGAGGCTATCCCTCATGAAGCTGGAGCATTTTCTGGGAAGAGGCCTCCGGAGAACAGATAACCTGGCCTTGCCCACTCTTCTCCCTTCCCTGCCTCCTCCCACCAAAACGCTCTCTTATTCCCCTTTCCAGGATTGCTTTCCCAGTCCTCTGCATGCCATCTGCAAAGAGATGGGGGAGCAAAGCAAGGTCAAAGTGCTGGTTTTTAGCTACTTAAATAGTTTTATTTACTTAGTTATATTATTAAATCTGTATAACCTGCACCCCATTAGCATTATGCTCTCTGGGTGGCCATTACAAAAAAACTCATTAGTAAAATTAATAAGATAATACAGTTAAAAGGCTACAATAAATATACACAATAGGATACAGTATAATCAGGAAAATGCAAATTAATAAAATTAATAAGTAAAATTAGAATTAAAGCCAGTAATGCCATGGGTGCATCAAAAGAGAAAGGTTTTTGTCAGATGTCTAAAACTCACTAGAGTAGGTACCTAATGAGTCTTCAAGGCAAGGCAGTCCACCTTTGCGGTGCCACCACAGGAAAGGCCATCCTCCTTGCAACCTCCATCTTAACCTCCCTAGGAAGAGGAACCTATAGGAGGACCTCCACGGATGATCTTAAACAATGTTTTAAATGTTGTAACTTGAGATTTTGGTTGTCATCGCATGATGAAGACAATCAAGCAGGAGAAGACAATCAAGCTAGGGAAAGTCGATGGCAGTAGAAGAAGAGGATGACCAAGTGAGATGGATTGATCCCATAAAGGAAGCTACAGCCTGGAATTCAGAAGAGCTGAATAGCGTGCTCCTGGACAGGACATCATGGAGGGCTTTCATTCACATGGCCACCATAACAACCAAATCTTGAGATTTATGTGCTCTTTTAACTATCTTTGATCTGTAGTTTTCTGAATGGCTGTGATCTACTTAGACAGCTTCAGCTGTTGGGCAGTATGAACATGAAATTAATAAAAACAATGATAACAAACAGTCCAAAGGGGAACATGTGAGAGTCCCACTGTTGTGATTAATCTTATGGCAGAAGCCACTGGTTTGGAGACCAACACCATGTCTTAATTCTCTAGATCATCTACAAAAAATCAGCTGGGTATTTTATCTGCTTCTTAAGTATGTGGGGTATGTGGCAAACGGGAGGAGGGACGGCGGTTAAGAAATCATTTCATTGCCGTTCGTCCCGACATGTCAGTTCAGAGTGGTCGGTAACGTAGCAACAGGCTGCAGCATTTCATTATCATCATAATTTGCTACCTTTCTAACATCCGAAGGTGACATTTAAGTCAGGCTGAGCTTTGTTCTTAAGCTGGCAGGAGCAGTAAGCTTTTCCGTCAGAAGAACGGCATAACTGTGGACTGGGCACCACACGCAAGACACAAACGATCGGTGTGTACGTAACCACACATGACAATACTGATATTAAAACAAAATATAATTACGGCATAATTTCTGTAATTATGCAGAAAGCAGGATTGCTGCGAGATTGGGCCCATTTCATTCCCTGGGTCCACAAAAAGAAATGAGCATGAGGCCTTTCTCCTTAATCTAGGAAAGGAACGCACAAAATATTTAATCGGAGGGCTGTGCCAGGGAAACTCCTGTGAAAGTAGCTAATGGGATGACTGGAGTCCTAAAACAAGGGCGCTTCCAGTAGCAATAGGGCTGCCCTGCAAGGATAGAATTCACTTCGGAGATGGCTTAAATCACAATACTGGAAATGCAAGGGGGGCACAAGCCTCATGTTGGTGGGAAGAAAAGAATGAGAAGAACTTGGTGCTGTAATTTACAGAAGAAACAGCTAAAATTAGGAGAAACCCAATAAAATCGGTGAAACTCAAACCTTTGGAGAAGCCCAGCAACATTTGAACAGCTTGGTTCAACTGAAGCTGCTCTCCTGCTCTGGAAAACCACATGTTGGGGTTTACATGAGTGGAGCTGGCTGGAGCTGGGTGTCAGACGAGATGGCCCAGGGGGCCCCTTCTGACTTGCTTAGTTTCCATGTTTCTCTGTTTCTAAAAGTTGGAACATGAATTTGTTCTAGAGCAAGGGGGTCAACCTCTTTGGCCTGGGATTGGATTCCAGTTGGGAAAGTGGCTCAGGGGTTGTTGGAGGAGAAGCAGGCCCAAGGGCAGTGCCAGTGGAGCATACACAAGGTCAGGGGGCCTGGAATGCTGCCTCACCTCTGCCGCCACCAAGAAAGCTGCTTGCCCAGCCTTTCCAGCTCTCCAGGCCAGGGCCTCGCCTGCACATCTCGGAGTCAGACTTCAGCCCGTGCATCACCCTGCAAGGCTAAGCTGGGCGCCCTTCGGCTTCTCTAAATGGAACAGCAGGGAGGGCTCAGTGTACTGCCTAGCGTCCTGTCCTTATCTAATGCCCAAAACGGCCCAGGCAGGCTTCCCTGCTGCAGCAGATGCTGGCTAGGGACATGTGAGGAATCTGATACGGGTGAGAATCTAGCAGATGTTCACCTTTTGGCACCTGGATCCTGGATTGCTAGGCCTGCATCGGTACCAAGTTGCCACGCTGCAAGTCAAGCCAGCCTGCAGGGTTCCATCTCTGAGAGGCCACAGTTAGTGCAGTTTGCATAACTTTATGCAATTTGTGTAGCTTTCTGCAAATTGTGCAAATAAGGATATTTCTCATGGGGAACTCATGACTTGTATACATGTCTTTTTTAAAGCACAAATGGTAGCCTCGCATGGAGATCCAAGTCAAGGGTGGTGGGGTGTGGGGACAACTCAGTCACTGGATTGGCAGCAGGCAGGAAGGCCATCAAATGCACATGAACTGGCCCTCCAGTGCCAGAGCATGACTGGCCCGTGGCTTCTTCGCCTTCCCTGATTAGGACCCCTTCCTGACTCTAAATAGCCAAGGGGAAAGTTCCTTGTTCATTCCTGCAAAGTTAATTTTTATTTCCTTTGTGAAATTTTTCGCTATGTCTTCCCCTGACCTTCTGTTGAATTTGATCATCTCCTGGCTTCCAGAGCAAACTTCTCAGCATCTGAATGCTAACCAAACATTTGACCTCTAAATGATGTAAACACTGGGCTGAAGCAGACTGGCATGCAAATAACAAGATTTAAACAATAAGTCTGCAGTCCTGGCAGTTAACGCTGCTGCTGTGTGGAAGCCTCCGAGCTTGGGGAGAAGCGGGCTGGAGCAGGTTCACAATATATGGTATCCTGGCCTGTCCGGTTTGCTCCACACCTCTGGGACACCCCTTTTTCTCCTCCCATCCTAAGACCAAACTAGATGCAGAAATGTGGGAGAGCTCTTTCCCTTCACAGCACACTGACTCGGGGCATATCTCAGGCTCAGGGGCAGACCCCCAAGTAATGGTTTGAAATGCCTTTAATGCCATTTATTTTTGATCAATCACTGGAAATGCAGGAAGGTTGCAGAGCTGTTGGGAAGCCCTGGGAGTCACATCCAGTCCATGGGCTAAAGCTTCCACATTCCTGTTCTAGAATCATTCTCTCTCTCTCCCTCTTCCCCCCACCCCCCTGCTCTCTCTCCCTCTCTCTTTTTTGTTTTTTAACTGCATTTCTGAGTAGCTTGACCAGCCAGTATTGCACACACAGCAGTGATGCTTACATTGAGAAAGGACATTTGGATTGGCCAGATGTGATAATGATTCCTGAGTAATTAAAAACCATTTCTAATTAATTAGGCATGACAAGAAGTGCAAAAGGTTATAAGAGAGCAGACTGTTTGGCAGAAGTTAACAATACACACCAGAGTTTCTGACAGGATCATCATTAAAACAATAGGAAAGGACTACAATGGCAAGCTGTGCCCTTCCATGGAAAGGCACAGCCTGTGTTTACTTTTGGACATCGTGGGCAAGCGACTCTAGCGACACAGAGTAGCACAATATTTTGATTGTGGTGGGAAAAGAAAGCACCATGAAAATGTGTTCAGCTGATGCATGGAGGAGTCCTAACATGATATCAAGGCAGTAAAGAACATATATTTGACTGACCCTTTCATAAGCGCCCGAGGCAATGCTGACTACCAAAGCAAGCAATTTCCAAGCAGAGATGGAAATTGAAGGTGTGCTTATTTAAGGAATTCATTCTTGTGGTTGTACTCATCTTGATCTTCACTCTTCACAGGTGGGAACCTCCCGCTTCTTGGTGCCCAGTAATTGCACTGTGGTCTCAGTTTGATTGTTCCAGGAATTTGGCAAGACGGCAGCAGAAGTGTACATGAGAATCTCATTTCTCTTCATTGCCTTTCTGTCCTTAACACCACCATCCTCTGATTAATCCAAATTAGACTTGTCAATCAAACTCCCCTCTGCTTCCTGTAGAAATGCACACAGACACACAATTCTACATACAGGAGCCCACTGGACTGGCGGGTTAATCCGACACCAACACTGGGGACAGAACTCATCCACCACTGCTCTCCAGCAGGCTGCTTTGAAGGACACACCGTGACCGCTGCAGGTCACACACGGCTTTATCTTCCAGCATCTCACCACTGCTCCAGCCCCTCAGCATCTTGGGCCGCCTAATGGTAGGGCTGGTCCGCCACAGGAGGCATTCCTTTCCCTCCCTCCCTCCCAGGTGAGTAAAATGATTGGATATGTGCAACTTTTCCAAGTGTGGTACACCCAGCTTTTTATGCAGCCAATGGGAAAGCTGGACACGCTGGTACAGGGAGAGCAAGAACGTATTTTATCTTCCTCCTTGAGAGGGTTGTACCCTTAAAAGAAAACCACAATCATTTAAAATAAAGACTCACTCTTGCCCCTGACACAAAATGCCCAGTTTTGCACACATTAGGCATAATTTTTGAGGAGCAAAGTATATTGCAAATTTGGAGATGTTCGAAAGTCAAAGAAGTGATACGTCCCTGATGCAGATGTTAGTGCAGGAGGTGTGATTCAGAAGAGGACTGAATCAAACCCTCAAGCATCCATGCTCATTATGTTTTGTAAAATCCCTTGGCCCAAGTTTCTCTGTGGATGCCGGAACTTTCCAGAAGCTGAAGGCTGTCAGGAACTGCCTCTTGGAAGTGTGTAGTGAGTTCCCTTGCATCTGAATCATTTACTTTCTCCACACACACCAATCCACAAAAGTGCTCATTGTAAAAGGAGTCATCACACCTTAACTAGGCCTTCTCAGCTAGGCCTAAGAAGCCATTTATATCTAAGCTGTTGCTGCCGCCACCATACTTTCCCATCACTGACCTCCACTTTTCCCATTAATATCCCACTCAGTGTACTCAGAGCGGCATGCACCAGAACCATAACGTCATGCAATATCACAATGAGAACACAACTATTTCTAAAAATGACAACAAAGTCAATACTGACTGTAGCCAGGCTAACAGAGGTGATGTGTCAAAATTAGAGGTTGCATGTTACACGTAAAGTTTCCTTGAAACACACATGCCTTTGGTTTTGGGCCGGAGAGATCCAAGGAAGGAGCCTGGCAGGTTTGGTTAAGAGCAAGCACTGGTCAGAAGTGGGATGGTGAGTGGAATGGTGTAAATTGGTGTCCTGCAACAACAGGGGGTTGGCGCCTTTCAGCCCTACTATACTTAGTTGCTCTGTCATAAATAGGAAGGGAATAGGAGCAGGAGAGCCCAAGTTCTGCCCAGATACAGCCAAGCTCAATACCTCCCGGAAACAAGCCTATATAACACAATCAGCACACTAGAAGCTTGCGGAGATACATATGTATGTAGGATCATCACTAGAGGACCATTCATTTGTACATGAAAATGTTTGACATTTTATCTGTCCCAGCTCCCATGCCTCTTTCCGCTGGAAATCTGAATCCCATTTTGGAGGAGCCCCTGGGAGCATCCTCCAGTGGAGGAAGGGGCCAAAGGCAGGGCCAAATATCAGCATATTTCCATTTAAAGCTCTTACTACCAGCAACTAATGCTTAGGGGAGGTGATTCCTTCTTTTAGAATATGGGGGAAATTACAAAAAAGAAGACAAAACCCAAGTACACGCACACACTAAAATACAGTGGCATTGGCAGGGTTTTATTTGAAAATTAAGCTGTCAGATTGCAACATTGAAAAATATGAAATGTTTGAACTTTGGCAAAAATGTCCAGTCAGTTTGGGAAGTCAAGCATTCATCTGTGAGTGGCCCTTGGAAGACCCTTCAAAACCCTTTCAGAACATTTGAGAGTTCTGAAAGGGTTTTGAAGGGTTTTCTAATGGGGCTGCTTCCAGGTAACAGCTTGCATTGTTTTTTGTTTTTCTCAAAACAAACAGTGAGTCCCAGTGTGCTGCAGTGGTTAAGTTGTCTAGTCTGGCATTCAGGAGTTCTGGGTTCTAGTACCCACTTAATTCTGAAACTCAATGGAGTTTTGGGGCCAGGGACTACCTCTCAGCCTAACCTACCTCACAGGTAGGAGATGAAAATGGAGAAGAAATTAACCTTGTAAGCTGCTTTGGGTCCTTGGAAGAGGAAGAAAGGTGGGGTATAAATGGAGTATCATCATAATCATTATCATCTTCATCAAATAAACTGTGAACTGCTCAGAGAATCCTGTAGGACTACTGGAGCAATATACAAGTTCAATAAATAAATAAGTGGCTATCCACATTCAGTGAACAAAACAACATCATGTAGCAATCCTACAACAATTGCATTGGATGGGAAAAGAAGCCTCACCTGAAAGACTGGCCTGAATTGAATCATTGATGCAGAATATCATATCTTGCAGGCTTTCTTACAGGAATTCCATGAATTTAACTACAATTTAATTAATCCTATACCTATCCCATCATGAGAAAGCCAGATCATCATGAGAAAGGTGGGGCTTGATGAATCACCAGTTGGAATTAAGATTGCTGGGAGAAATATCAACAACCTCAGATATGCAGATGATACCACTCTAATGACAGAAAGTGAAGAGGAACTAAAGAGCATCTTGATGCGGGTGAAGGAGGAGAGCACAAAAGTTGGCTTGAAACTCAACATTAAGAAAACTAAGATCATGGCATCCAGTCCTCTCACTTCCTGGCAAATAGATGGGGAAGAAATGGAAGTAGTGACAGATTTTATTTTCCTGGGCTCCAAGATCACCACAGACGGGGACTGCAGCCAAGAAATTAAAAGATGCTTGCTCCTTGGGAGGAAAGCTATGGCAAATCTAGAGAGCATACTAAAAAGCAGAGACATCACCCTGCCAACAAAAGTGCGTATAGTCAAGGCTATGGTTTTCCCAGTTGCAATGTATGGCTGTGAAAGCTGGACCATAAGGAAGGCTAAGCACCAAAGGATTGAGGCCTTTGAGCTGTGGTGCTGGAGGAGGCTCCTGCAAGTCCCTTGGACCGCAAGGCGATCAAACCGGTCAGTCCTAGAGGAGATCAAACCTTACTGCTCTTTAGAAGGCCAGGTACTGAAGATGAAACTCAAATACTTTGGCCACCTAATGAGAAGGAAGGACTCCCTGGAGAAGAGCCAAATGCTGGGAACAATTGACGGCAAAAGAAGAAGGGGATGGCAAGGAATGAGGTGGCTGGATGGAGTCACTGAAGCAGTTGGTGTGAGCTTAAGTGGACTCCAGGGGATGGTGGAGGACAGGAAGACCTGGAGGAATGTTGTCCATGGGGTCCGGATGGGTCGGACACAACTTCACGACTAGCAACAACAAATACCTATCCCCTCCGAATTAAGCCACCCTGAGTGCAATGGAGCTCAGCTCTATAGGATTTCAGCCTTTAAAAAATCCAACCATCTGTATCTTTGTGCTATTTTTAACATTAACTTAAATCCTTGTTTCAAGCATGCTTTTAGTTGCCTTTTGCTGTTATTTCATTTATTACATCCAATCAATAATAGCTTTTCAAAGTTTAGGAGTGCCTGAACCTAACTGTATGTTTTTCTAGTGAAAACCAAAGATAATAGTTTCTACTTGGAAATGGTTGTTCTAGCATACATTTTAGAGGAGCTTGGAGCTCTTAAGGTGCTTCCATCAATCTGTTTTAACTACCCAGCTATACATAATTTTTTTCCTAGAATTCATGTGCAACTATATGCAACTGGCAATCACAAGGGCTCAGAATGAGATTTGGCTTCAGGCACAGAGAGCTGATGTAAAGTATTGGCATGCATGTGCAGACAAAGTGCGCAGAAGTTCCAAATTTAACTTCTTCAGAATCATTGCTTCTATGTGGTCTAAAAAGCAAGTTACTAGTCCTAATGGCTGCAAAGGTATATTTGAAAGTCTGTAGGCTGTGAAAACTCAAAAGACAGGGAGTGACTGAAAATTAACATTATCATGGGCTAAGGCCTGGACTTTGATATCCTTTCCCCTCCTGTGACTAGAAAAATAGAATATATACTGTCCAAAATAACAAGACAACATAGCAACACATTGTGTAGAATACAGTAAATTGTACAATGATATAGTGGGTTCCAGAATTCTTGGCACAGAATTTAGATTGCCTGCTTGGTGTTATATGTATATGTCTATCTATTTTTCCATGGAGGACACAGCCCTACCTATATTAGGCTGACAAGCATTAGACCAGGCTTATGGTGTTTTGCCAGTATCACTGCTTCTGTGTGTCAGGAACTGAAGCAGGTAGTGAGATAATTCAGCTTGTGGAAAGCCACGAGCTCATGTCTGTATCGTTATTCAAACCAGGAGCTTCCTGGGTCATCACACACATTTGTTTAACACAATCCTGCAAATGTTTATTTCCACTCTGTATGATGGGACTTACCCCTGGTTAAGTGCCTATTGGATGGCAACTTTAGAGCCCCTTAGAAGAGCAAAACTTGCTATATGGGAGTAGGAGCCATGCCTCCCCGGTAATATAAAACCCATCTGTTTCTCCTTGGTACCTATCTGCAATCTGCTTCTTTTGGCTTCTTTGGCTAGAAATTGAGGCCACATGTATCCATTCTATTTAGGCACATTTTCAAAACACTGAGGCCTCCGAGCAATAAACATGCCAAAAGATGATATTGGATTTGCTCATTTGTTAGAAGAACTGGGGTCTTCAATGTTTCAAGGTTCTCCCTTGAGTGGCAAGAAAAGACTTAGCTAAACCACTCAGACTTTTTCAGAGCATTTAAGACTGGAAAGCGCAGTCAGCTGGAGACAGCATTGTTGCCTTGTGAACATCTCTGGCCATATTAAAAGGAATATAAGGACAGCTTACTGAGAATTAGACGTCGTTCTCCAGGAACCAGGTGCTAAGCCCTTGATTATTATATTGTGTCGCCTGCTCTTTTGACAGCAATTTCACTGGCTTTCATTTCAAAAAAGTCATGCAGATAACAATATATTTAGAGCTGCTGGAAAGTTTTGCACAGTACTTTGGAAGACTATCCTGAGAGATTTGGGGGTTAAAAAGAATAGCGTTAGCTCCGCTGCTGAAATCTCCAGTTGTGACTCATGAGAAGAAATATTGATGGCTGCCAACCTGGATGGCTTTAAAAGGGGGCTGGACAGGTTCAGGAGGGAGGAGGCTATCAGTGGCTACTCGCCTTGCTGGCTGGATGCCACCTTCACCAGAGGTGGCCCACCTGCACACCTCAGTTGCCGAGGAGCTTGGGCAGGAGGAGGTCTGGCACCCATCCTGCTCGTGGGATCCTGAGGGCAGCTGGCTTGCTGGACTACGTGGACCTTTGGTCTGATCCATCATGGCTTTTCTTATGTTCTGATGTTCTTATTGTCATCTTTTAGAGCCTGCTTGGGTTTTCCAGTCCATTTTGTCTTCTCTCTTCTTCTGTTTTTTCTCTCTTTCTCTCTTTATTATAGAATGATTCATATCTGCTATTAAATTTTAAAGGTCAACAAACCAGAAAAAAAGCTTTGCATATTGCTGCAGATCTTCTGGTTAATAGAATCTATAGAAGAGCAGAAAAGTAGAACCCCGAGACAAAAACCGTGTGTGCTGATTCCTGCAATGGAAGCAGAAGTAGCCTCAATGTAGTAGCAAGTGGAACTTCTCATATGGAGAAGCCCTGAGATCTGTCGGCTGGATCAGTAAAGGGACTGAGCTGCCTCCTCCTCCTCCTCCTCCTCCTCCTCCAGGTATATACCACTTTCCAGAGGGCTTCCAGATCAGTTTACAGAAGGGATAAAAACATAAACTATAGGAGCAAAAACACAGTAAAATAGTCACTGGTCTACTCTAAGAGTATGATCTTGGCAGTCACTACTTTAGATCTACTGTAGATCCTTCTAAAACAGCCATCCCTCAAGGAGGTGAGGGAGATGGCAAGGAGAAGTCTGGCCTTCTCCGTGCTGTCTCCCTTTTATGGGATAGGCTCTCCAGAGTGTTTCACCCGGTGCCAACATTAATCTCTGTTCAGTGTCAAGCAAAAACATTTCTCTTTACCAAGCATTTGAACAACTGGTTTTAACTTATTTAATGCAAATGATGTGCATGATTGTCCTTTAAACTCACCATATTTTAAAATGGCCAGAATGATTTTTTTGCTGTTTTATTTTTATATGATGTTTTTACTATTTAATTGCTTTTAAGAATTGCATTTTGATCATTGTTGTAAGCCACCTAGAGATTCCTGTTGGGATAGTTAGCAGCATACAAGTGAAAAATTAAATAAACAAATAAACAACCTTGTCCTCCATCAGAGAAAGTCTGCAGATGTCTGAAGATCAGATGAAAGATATCTTCCTATTCTTGTGTGAAACACATTCCAGGGGTGATTGCTGCCGTACTCAACACTCTTTGTTCTCAACAACTGCTGGCTGAGTTTCATCAAAATCAGAGTTGGAATGTGAAGCAGATCAAAGGGGAGCTGGGGAGGATGGATTGTGCTGAAACACTTGAAATGGAAGAGGCAGACAGACTTATCTCAAGGCCAGATGCCACAGGTAGGCAGGCAGGCAGCCCATGGGGATATTCAAGATATACAGGAGGCAGGAGGGGACCCTGAACATGGACTTTCTCTGATATAGTCCAGGCAGCCCCAGCTCTACCCCATGATGAGGCATCAGCAGAGGTGGGCAGCCCAATTAGGTGATTGATGCCAGAAGAGGAGGCGTGCTCACTTTCAGAAGGTCCCTCCTTCAGGGATGGAGCCCAGGCGTGCTTGTAAGGCAGGTTCCTGGAGGGGATTGTTAGATTGGGTTCAACAAGCCACTACGTGCATGCTCAGAGAATCATGCTGGGCGATTTGTGCTTTGGGGCCAGTAAAGAATGCATTGCAGTGAAAAAGGCCTGTGACTTCTGCCTGGTGGTGGGAGTGGGGGACCTCAGCTTTCGACAGACACAGTAGGAGGACAAGGCAGAACAGGTCCAGAAGAGGTGAGGTGAGCCTGATGGTCCAGGGCGTTATTTGCTTTCAGTGTTGCCCAGTAGCTGGCTGGCAGCCAGTTCGTTTCATGTGGATGCAACAGAGAGACCTCTTCACAGCTGCATTCCACCACAACTGGAGCCTTCCTATTTATTATCTATTTATTTAAAGTTTTTATATGCCATCCCCTTGCTACATAGCCTCGGGATGGCTCACAAAAACAAATAAAACAATTACAATTAAAACCTGGAAACATACTGGCTACACAATTAAAATATAAAAATATTAAACATTATTAAAATACTGTTTGACTAAAACGGTCTTGGCCTGGTGCTGAAAAACAACCGCGGCGCCAGGCGGACCTCTCTGGGGAGCGCATTCCACAGATGGGGCGCCACCGCAGAGAAAGCCCTCCTCCGGGTGCTTTGCTTCCTGATATTTCTCACAGAAGGCTTCCGGAGGAGAGCCTCTGCTGCCGATCTCAAGGGACGGGAGGGCAAATATGGCCACAGGCAGCCCCACGTAGAGCGCGTTACAGAAATCCAACCGGGAAGTAACCAATGCATGCATCACTGTTGCTAGGCATAGGGTTGTCCCACATGGAGAGCATTACAAGAATCCATTTTTGGGGTTACCAAGGGCTGAACCAGCGGGGCTAGGTTACCACAGACCAGCAAGGCCATAGCTGTGAGCCACCCAGAGCTGCTCCTGCTAGGAGCACTCCCAGGCTAGGGACCAGTTCCTTCAGGGCCAGAGTCACCCTCACCCAAGACAAGCAACTCACTCAGTTCCATGCCTCATCTATCATCACCACTTCTCTTTCACCAAGGTGGAAACTCAGCTCATTGGTCCTCATCCAACCACTAGTGTTTCCAAGCAGTGGTCCAGATCCTGCACAGCCACACCCGATTCAGACATTGTAGAAAAATGGAGTTGTGCATCATCCACAGACTGATTCCACCTTGTTCCACGTCCCCAGGCAATCCCTCTGCATGGCTGTTACAGATACAGCTGTGAAACGGCTCTGCAGGCAGAATAGTGCCTTAGGGACTGCACCCCATAGATGAGAGGAGGCTGAAGTGCCATCCCCCAGCGCTGCTGTCTGAAACTGCTGCTGCAGGGAGGTGCAGGATATTCTGCGGGGTTCCCCTTGTGACCAGCATCCGGGGCTCAGCCAAACCCCAACAAATGCATCCAACTTTGCTATCACATCCTGCAGAATTACACATTGGTCTGAGGCATCCCATCATAGGACACCTATGCAAACAACATTTCCCTTTTTTTCCCCCTCAACTGGCCAAAATGATACAGCAAGGATGTTTGAGGATGACGCTTTTAAAAACACTCGGTTCTCATTTTCAGCTCCAGTGATAGAAGGTGAAAGGGCGCTTTCTAAATGCAAATTATACTTATTTCCTTTCTTTAGTGTGCTCCGCTGACAACTGAGTATTTTGTTTGCATTTAGAGAACATGTAGAATATACTCTTGACCATGTGTACACTTGTTTGACTTTTGAGAGAGGAAAAAGCATATTCAAAATGAGGACAGGGAAGGCAGAACACAGAGTCCAGAAACAGCCCATGACATTTGAGCAAAGCAGAATGGATTTGATATAGTTTTTCTCTAGAGCTAAAACCCAATCAGAAATTACAATTTGAGCAGTATAGTCCCCTTGATTATTATTTTTTTAATACTGCTGAACAGCACACAGCAAAATCATCCTTTTTTTCCTTTAAAAAAAAAGTATCCCATCAACCACTGGAAACAAAAAAGTGTTCATGCCAAAAATAAGATATGTGGTTATCTGGCTCAGTGAGGAGAAATAAACGTTCTTCCTCCCATTTCTCCCCTGCCTACTTCTCTAGTCATTTAAAATCCAATAAGTGACAGAGGTCCTCCACTGAAAACTGTTTTGGTTGGATCGAGTAATGACATCCAGGAAATTGAGTAGTGAGGAAACATCCCCTTTCCATTTAGCATCTGAGAATGCTGTGAGGGCCGTATGACTTGGCTGTGGCTGCTGAAGTTATTGCTCAAAGAAAGCTGCAGTGTAACTCAAGAGATGTTTTTTCCAGAAGGCAAAATCATACAGGTGTCTGATAATGATGAAATGAAGTTTCTCTATGGCTTCCTTTCCCGTCCCCATTCCTCTTCAAGATGATGTGTTTCTTTCTGAACAGTGTTGGAGATATGACACTTGATTTGTGCCATCTAACATCATGTGCTGCACAAAATAGGTTTGGGGGCGCAAAACGTTATCTCCAGCATCCTGAATTTTCTACTAACAAAGAAGCAATCAGTGGATTTGTTCTTGCGATAGGAGTTGGCAGTGATCTGTCAGACAACATGACCATTTCTGATATATTAGTGACATGGCAAGTGATGTTGGATGGGCTCATCCAAAAAGTGACTGGTGTGATATATGTGTAGGCACATCTCTGGTGTGAGTAGTGAACCCAATTCAGGAATTCCATGTTGAGTGAGCACTGGAAACAGTTTTACACAAGATGATGTGCTAAACAAGTGTGATGTTCTGAAGCATCTTAGAAATATCACCTGGTGATGGTTGCAAAGTCTGCATCATGACCATTCCAATGTGAACTCTGACATAGAGGATGGTGGACCAGCTGAGTCAGAAGGACAAGCCACAGAGATGCTGAGCCCAGTCCCAAGCTCCAGCAAGGAAACTGAGCGACAGCTCATAAGCTAGGAGCTCCTTGAGCCTAGGAGTTCCCCAAAAGTGGGACTCCGAAAAATAGCTCCCACTGAGCCAAATCCCCACAGGGAACAGCCACCACACCTTTGCACCGCATAGGCAGCAGGTGTCTATGGCTGGAGCATCAGGACCAGGGATGATGGAGGTGAGCAGAGGTTTTAGCAGAGCACAGAAGAACCAGAGACCGAGGCAAAGTTGGGAATGAACAAACAAAAGTCAGGTACCATTAAGGCATGGTCAGAGACAGGGAAGAGTCAGGTATCAGGTGTCAGGGTCAGGTATTTGATTTTTATCTAGTATCAAAAGTGTGAAAGGCTTAACAGTGCCTGTAAATCAGGTGGAGGGTGTTCCATACTCAGATTGCCTGTATGGAGAACACCCTCTCTGAGGTTGCCACGTATCTGAGTGTCTTCCCCACTTGAACTTAATGTCTGGGTAGGCACACAAAGGAAGAGGCAGTAATTAGGTCCTAAGCCAAGTAGGACTTCATCTTTTTGCACCCCAGACATGGCTTGGCAATAGATTGGCACCCAGCGTGGGAATTCCTGAAGAACTGGGGTCATGTGTGCCCAATCTAGATGCAATATTTTGCATTAGCTACAGTCTGGGCCATCTTCACAGACAGCCCTGAAGAAAGCATGGTGCAACAGTTCAGTGCAGGGATCTTTCTGTGGTTTGTCACCCAGCATCACTTTCCCCTCACCTTTCCCCCAATACAAACTAGAAGAAAAGTGCCTGAGGGGCCAAGTGTCAGATGCGTCGTCTGTAGTTAGATAGTGATGGAGAGGCCACCTTGATACACCCCGTCTGCTCTTGAAGTCAGGACTCAGCCCCACGTGTGTAAAGGGCAGCGACACATCCAAAGGAGTGTCACCTCTCCTTTGGAGTCTTCAAGCTTCAGTTCAAGAACCTCTGGCTGGATTGTCCCCACCTCCAAGGTGGCAGTCACTCTGTATGGTCTCCTAGACCAGACTTCTCTAGTCTTGTGACCTTCAGATCTTTTGGACTTCAACCCCCTCAGCATCAGGCGGCATGACCAACAGATGCCGGCATTGTCACTCAGAACATCCAGAGGGCTGCCCTAGCCTTTTTGGGTGAAAATATTCACACGTTCACTTGCACATTCCACTATAATGTAGCTTTGCGAGCTTTTCACATCAATCACAGGATCTGTATCTTTCCTATGTGTAATCTGTTTTTTGTTATGAAATGATTAATGTTGAAATGTTGGTACTCCCTTCTCCATTAGAGGGCCGTCTTGGTCAATAACACAATTCTGAATACATTGGTTGGGATGGGTGGTGGTGGAGGATTAATATGCTTGAAAGCCTTCTCCAGGCATGGTTGAAGTTGTGGTGGTTGGTTAAATAAGTGTTAGAAATGAGCTCAGGTCATGTCCAACTGTGGTGCCATCTCACCAAATAGGAACATATATTTTATTCTTCAGTAAACTTAGGGCTGCCTATTACAGACATTTAAGAGGTAATCCATGGGGACGTCCTACCTTGACAAATTGTTAGGCTGGGGTGAGAGTGCAGGTCATTGTTCTGCTGATGGCCACAACTGATTTTCCAATGAAGCAAGAACAAGCATTAGCAGGGGTCTCCATGGAGATCGCTTTTGCCATTTGCCAGACTTTTCATAAGATAAAATATATACATAAATAAATAAAAGGATTAACTGGGAAGCAGGCCTGCTGCAAAGCAAAATGCTACCCTCCAGTGCAATCTTTATTTGGATTCAAGGAGAGTTCCAGGTTTTGCACCTCAGACCTCACCTCTGTCTTGCATTTAAATTATGGCGCAAGTTATACTTCTTTTAGTTTAACTAGCTAACTTCTGGGATATTCATGTTGCATGCTGAGCCACACCCTGGGCAAGCCCTCCCATCGGGCCACCATTTTGTGACCGTGCCCACAACACTTTCTCAAAAGTCCAAATTAGTTCACCAATTAAAAAATGGGGACACTCTTGTGTCAAAATGGAAAAAGCAAGATGAGGAAATAGGCTTATATGCAGTTGTGGGCAGGGATGCACAAATCAGCTAATTCTCTTTTCTCTCAATTTCTCATGTTTTAGATCTTAAAACTGACATGACTTGAACTCTCAGGTGGCTTTCAAATTCAGTGCAGTTCATTCCAAGTTTGTGTGAAAATTGCTACACATACTTTGCATATATCTCCTAACACATGCATGTTTGTATACAGTGTTGCCCCATATAAAGATTTTTTGTGAGCAATGCCTGATATAATACCTTTTTAACATAACGTTCTCCAAAATGTATGCATTTTTGATTGGAGAACCCTATTGCAACATTTGTAGGAGCCTGAATTTCGAAGGATAACTGCATTTCGGTTTGCATATTGCACTTAAAACAGTAGAGGAATTTGCATTAGTATGTGAAGGAAACAATTCATTTATTTGATGTCAACCCTACCTTTCTGCCAAGACCAAAGGCACCCAGCACAGCTCATTCTCCTACCCATCCTTAGTCTTCAGAACCCAACACACCCCCTCCATGGTAATGTGGGGATGCAGCCATCAGTTTTGTTATATACGAAATTTATGTACAGGCTATAGATTAAGGTTTGATTCTCTCTTTGTTTGAAGAAAGAGCTGCCACAGGAGGGTGACTGGCCTTCAGTTAGGAAAACTGTGTCTACAGACATGCCAACCTGCTCATGTTGTCTGGGCAAGTTGCCCTTGTTTCCATTCTAAAGTAGTCTTTCCCCTCCTATAAGTGGAAATCATTGCTAGGGTCTTTTAAAGGGATGGCACCTTGGACTAACTGGCATCTTGCTCAGAATTTTCCATAAATTAAACTCAGAGTTCAAGATCTGGCCCTACCCAGTTCTCAGAGTACTTACCTGCTCTATCAAGCTCAAAACCCCAAAGAGAATCCATACTGTCCTATATTTTTACTTTAACAAGTTTATTCTTAGAAAACAGACATTTGCAATCCAAGCACAGCTTCTTTATGGCAAACAAGACTATCTGAACCATTCAATGTCCTGTTCTTCTGTTTGACCTGTGCAGTCTATTAAGCCTAATAGCCTGAACTTGTAAGAGGTATAATTTCCTACTTATCTTTGTGCAGTAAATGCTGGCTGGATGGCAAAGCTTGTTCTTTAAAAATATCTGTTTACTTTTAAAGTAGAGAGCAGCCGTATGCCAAGCCAGAAGGATGGCGACTCAACAGTATTATGGAAGTTCACAACGTTTTCAAGGGATATCAAAGGTCAGCTGTAGAAGGATTGTATTAGCTGATGGTGGAGGACAATTTGAATTTCATCAAAATGATGTCTGATCATGTTCCTCTTTGGGGAGAACTGATTTAGAGGATGCGTACAGCCACTATCCTAAGTTTGCCTGCTCTCTGCAAACAGCGATTTGAGCTTTCGGATTACAGGCACAGTGTTCCTCCTGCACTCTCCTCTGCTTTCTCTCCAACCTGGACTCAAATTACGAAAAAGCTTGGGGGCTGCACTTGCAAAATTGGTATCGAATCCCATACAAAGAACAGCATAAGCCTTTCATTTGTCAGTGGCCTTGGCAGCAAATGCAGCCTGTTGTTTGTTTGCCAAGAATATTTTGCTGGAATAAGCTCATGGAGCAATGTACATGGGCTAACAAGAAGACTGAATGATTTTGCCCCAGCTTTCTCATTACTGCTTTTCTTGCTGAAGTCTGTGCACAGAACGCTCTGGCTTTGGTTGGTTGTAGCACGCTGCTGTAAAACGTTCACCAGACTTGGTTCCAGATGTTACATTTTCATTGGTTGTATGGATAGTCAACATAATCAAGGGCCCCTCAACATTCTCCAGATGTTTTACTTCCATAATGAAGGGCAACGTTCCTAAGACGCAATTCTGGGCAGAAAAAGTCATGTTGGCTGGGCCATGCTTGGAGTTGTGGGCTCTTTTTCTGTCTAAACCTGCATGGGGCTGCACTTATCTTAAACCTTCCCAGAAGGTCTCAGATGTTCTGGTCAAAAAGCACCCTCTGAAAGTGGGTAACAGTTACAAATGTTGTTTGCAGCCTTGCTGGAATCCTTGGAAACTTGTGAAGAGTTTCTCTTAACTCCTCTCTGGCGCAGGTGTCCTCAGGCTAGCCTGACTGGTGCCAACACTGAAATGTTTGTACTTTATAAATAACTTATTCCATTGTTTAATCTCTCCAGGGAGCCTGGTGTGTGCCTGTGAAAATGTTGGCTCCTGCAGCGCTGTGCTGACAGGCAATATTCACCTTTGGCAGCTCCTTTTCCCACCTCCTTTGGTTGCTGTTTGCAGGTCAGAAGTGATCACCTTCAGCCACAAATTCTGTTTGAAGGGATCACTCAAGCCCAGACAGCAAGCGCAGGATAGGCATCAGCACCCAAACCAGGGTGTCCCAAAGGGGTAATGCAGTAATTGCAGCATTTATATAAGATCAATGCAGTGCTGATGGGAAAAGGGGCTCTTAACCAAAGGTCACATTAACAATCAAATGGCATATTTTTATTTTTAAGGGAAAGAAAATATGAACAGCAATGAATAATTTCCCATTCAGAATGCAGGGAGGAAGCCTTTCCCTTTCTCTGGATTGTCTTAGTGCCATTCTCAAATCTAAGTGGCCACATGATTACCAATCCAGAACAAAGAGTGGAACCCTGTCCTCACTCTGAATTGGCTCTGTGGTGCTGTCACTACATAAGGATGGATTTCTCCTATTCCTTTTCGTAATGCTTCTGAGGTTGCTTCTGCTCTACAGTATGTTCAGCACCAAGCATCCTTCAGAATTTCTGGAACTGCTGAAAGTACATGTGTGGTTTGTTCTTGCTTCAGCTGGCTGTTCATTTCATTTTCAAGACTTGCTTTCCATTTTATTGAGTAACGTGGAGGAACAGGCATACACCAGAAGATTCTTTTCAGTCAATGAAAAGGTCCCAGCTTGCTTGTACACTTATTAGTATGCATCTTAATGCTCCATGTTTCCCACTTTACACACACAAAGTTCTTTGTTTATATTTTTAGGGAAGGCTATAAGCACACATCCTTTCTTTAAAGGAGGAGAGGAGAGGAGAGGAGAGGAGAGGAGAGGAGAGGAGAGTTTGGGCTGAAGGGAGAAGTGGCACAGTGCTTTGCTGAATGCCTGACTGGCATGTCGGTGCTCATTAAGTCCCTCAGGAAAAGCCCTTCCAACTCAAGACACCACCCTGTCAAACAGAATGGCTAAACACAGAAATTAGCAGCCCAGTCATCATCATATTAGATAAGAAGATCCTAATCGGCTGGGATCTTGAGGGATGGAAAAGTCTGTCCAGGTTGTGTCTCCAAAGCAGTAACAGAACAAAAGACTTCTTTGAAGTATAATGGAAAAAGTACAGTTGAGGGTTTTTTCAAAGTATATTTTAAAAACCTGAAAATGTTTGCAGGAAAATATACTGCCGAGGGTTTTTTTTTCCTTTCCTTTCCCTTTTTTTTTTTTTTTTTTGGTGAGGGTGGGAGTGAAGTGGGTGTGGGTGTGGGTGTACAATCCAATGCAACTGAAGCAAGGAATAGCTACATGTCATTAATTCACTGACCCAAAGCTTTGGACTTTATGTGCGTTTTGCCTTCAAGCTGAGTAAACAGGAGCAAATGTGCCAATTATGAGACTTCTGTACATTTCCTTTATTTCCTGGAAGGAGCATTGGCGAGCCATAAATAACTTGTTGCTGTTTTCTCAGAAAGATCTCCATTCATTCCTATAATTTATTCATGGAAAAGGCTTTTAAAGAAGTTATAATAAATCAGCATTTGGGGCAAAAGGCTAAGAAACAGATGAAGTAAAGGAATAACAGTTCTCAAAGTGATAACATTCATTTTCCAAGCATGGAAATCTGTGGTAAATACTGTGGTGGTCAACAATTCAAAAATGTTAAAGAGTTTTGTGGCATCAGAAAAAGAAAGTACTAAAGGGGAATACAGCTTGCAGAACCTCAGTGGGTGCTTTCTAAAGATGCTGGGTGGGGGGGGTGCTATGCAAATAATTTGCAATTTAATTTGGTACTACTTATCATCAGAAGGAAGCACCAACCTTTTTTTTTTCAACAATTTGAGCATTTGAAATGAAGAATATTCTGTGTTATGCTCCTATACCACAAACAAAATTAAGTTAGTTCAGTTCTCATCGGACACTTCAGGCTATATGTAGACATGAAGCAACTCATGCAAAATTCTTCCTTGTCATACTTGAACATGGGTGCCACCAAGCCTAAAGGCAATCTACAAACAGGCTCCCTCTGACACAGCGTGAAGCAGATCATGTTCCTCTTCACCTTAAAAGTCTGACCTGCTCCGTCTTCTTCCATTTTAATTACAGGAGGAAAAGTGTGTTCTTTCTGCAGTTTCCCTCATCCCCACCAATTTCCTTTCTCTCCACTTCTACTTATTTGATTAACCACCTACAATAACACTTATGGTATAGCTGCAATAGCTATACCATAGACTTGTGGCTTCTCACAAGGCTTTTGTTCCAGTTTGTTGCAACTTAAAACATAATACCAACCTTTATAGTTGCTCACTCTAAAGTAAACCCACCAAAAGACCTTAGAAACACAGGAGAGGTTCTGAAGGTCAAGGACATCATGAAAAGACCCACAAACTTGCCTGACTGAGGAATCACAAGAATACAATGAATGCCTCATGTGGGAACACCCTGGAATGTGCAGAGAATACCAAACCATCTGATGACAGATCATAAGGAGTACTACATAAACCACTGTCATCGTCTTAGGAACTGGAAATGGGGTGCTTTAGATTCAGTATCACTTATTTGAACGCATCGAAAGAGCTTTTCTATCACTTTTCAGCCCTACCAAGATTGATTGATAGATAGAACCTGGAGGTCCTCAAGAAGTCTTTGATGACATGAAGAGCCGCCTGGTGAACTGCAGCTACTTTTAAGCCAGCAAACAGCCATTCTGTTCCTTTGCCATGACAAAGAAGAGTGTCTGTTTCTCATTGTACAAATTATTAACCTTGAACAATCCAACAGCCATCTATTAGACTGTACAAAACACTCTTGTCAGTCGTACATGTTTACCCACTGTTAAATTAAGCCACAGAAGGTCTTCACAACTTATATAATATTCTGTAGATGGCTAAAGGGAACATACCAAAGTAGACAACAGACCTACCAAAAGGAGAATTTGGGGATATTCACATAAGGAACTGTGGTTCTCCTTAATAAATAATACTTGCAAAACACTGAACTATCCCTGAGGTCATCAACTGTTTTCCTTCAGCTTTACCAAAGGAATATCCAAATGAATTTTTCAAACTAACCAATAGATTTAAATTTAATGCACATACACTGAGGTGGTAGCACTTGAGGCAGAAAAGCAAAAGAACATTTTCCCCTGGTGAACCTGAATTCATCTCAGGTTCAACATCTTGGTCTTTAGGGGAGAGATGGCTCTGTATTTTGCATCGTTTGTCCCCCACTTGGCAATGGACAAGGAGATCAAGACGCCTTTTCAAGCTGAAGTGGAGAACTGTGTCCTGAACAGCAGGTCCACTTTGGCTCGGACACCTGTGTCCAGGGCAGCGATCCTGTTGCACAAATTGGGGCAGAGGCTCAGCGAAGGTCAGACGGCCGTTGCGCCAAGGTCATCCCCTCAGACAAGGACAGTCTGATCATTCCCATCTCGGCAATCAGGAGTGCTTCCACCTTGCTTTCAAACAGCAGAGCATCTTTATGCAGGACACAATTTCATGCGGGTTTGGGCTGTTCCACATGGCCAGGGGCACTTAATTTGCACAGGCCAGGCTTCTGGCATTGACTGCTGGGGCTTCTGTACTTGGAAAATTACTCTGCAGCTCAAACTTCTGTTTTTAAGAACCCAACCAGCAACAGGTCAGTAAAAATTACTGTTGAGCCAAAACTGCTTCTGCTTTTTTCCCATTCTTATTCCACTTTATAGAAATAAGATGGCTTCCAAAAAGAAATTCAACAGTGAAGAAAATTTTGAAGACAGCCTCATGATTTTCCTTACTTAGGATTTGGCCAGAGTGTGTACGAGTGTCCTCCTTTACACTGGGCAATCTCTCTCCAGAGTCTGCAGCCCCCTCGGCTCCCCACTCTTCCAGCAGAGCCCAGGGAAGACATTGGCATCCCTTCCACAGGCTCTTCTGCCTCAAGAAGTGTGGGCAGCCAGGGAGGCTGCCGGGCAATGCAGAGAGGCACAATAGGAAGAACACGCACACTGCATCCAGCAGGGATTCAGTAAGACACCATGCAATGAATTACAAGGCACCCTGAGGATGAGGCAGAATGATGGAAGCCTCCTTAACAGGGAAGGAAGCTTTCAGGAAACTGAACGACGAATTTTGGCAGGAACTGCCTCCACCACTTCCCTGGAATGAGGGACAGCACCCCTCCCCTGCCACACACACCTGCACTGAGGGCCACTGCAGAATTCAGAGAAGGGCCAGGACCCAGTGAAAGAGCTAACATTAAAAGGTCCATCACGTGCCACCTAATGCCTGGGAGAAGATCCCTTTTGTTACTGCTCAGAAACCTTTTAAGCTGGTCAATCCTGCGGCTCCTGGTCAGCCTCTAAAGGGCCATGGGATTTTTCAGTTCCCAGATCCAAATGAGGAAGCAGAATGCCAAGCTCGGACCTGGGATCTGTGCTCAGCTTGGAGAGAACCATGCTGGCTGCATCTCCAAGATCATAAGAGCAATGCCAGAGAAGGGATTTCGGGTCATTCTGCAGGGTGGGGAGGGAAGGAGACTGGAGCTGCCAGGATATGATGTATCCTGGTGCTGCCCCATCCTCCATCCCTCCCGCTCTGCAGGGCTGCCCTTAAAGGGCTGAGATCAGCTCTCCAGCTGCTCTGCAGAGCAGGAGGAACAGAGAGGCCACCTTCTCCTCCACCCTGCACCTAGGGTGCTCGTAGGATGGTTAAAGGCAACCCCAGTGGTCTGTACCCTTGGTCTACTGTTGATCAAAGTTGTTTTTCAATTGTTCATATAATTGCAATACAATTTATCGCAATTGTATGTACAATACAGTAGCAGTACAATTTAAATGTATTGCTACTGTGTGCTCTTTTTCAGAGCCCAGAAGAGTGGATCTGCATGACTACTCAGAACTAAGTCCCCTTGAATTCAGTGGGACAGGTAGCCAAAGTCCCTCAAACAGGCAAAGAAAGATGGCCTTGCCCCCTTCTGCAATGTGGAAATATTGATACTGATTCGTAAAGATTACCGAGGTAAGCCATGTGAAGTACTTCTACCTCACCAAAGCAGGAACAGTTTTATCTCCCCTCAAAAAGATCATTCAATACACATGGTAGTTCCTGCACTTTGTTAACATGCATTAAAACACATTGCCCCAGGCTGTTCAATATGTTCGACTCAGACTGGTCCCAAATCATGTTATTCAGCCCTGCAGATATTTCTAGCCATGCATAGCTGATGGTGCTTTAAGCATCATGAGACCTGCAGTCCTTCCATCTCTTCCTTTTCTGAGAGCTTCTTTTTACTCTTTGCTTTCTCTGCTGTAGCCTAGCAACCTTGTTTATATCTTCTACAAGGATGGCACAGACATCCTTGCTGACCCCAAAAAGACGGGTATGCATGGGGGACTGTTACATAAGTGAATTGTTGATATCACAGATCTGCCTGCACTTGAGTTGGCTCTACACATGCAGCAGAAGTGGGGTGGTGGAGTTTAGCAGAGAGGATTGCAACTCCTCATGGGGTGGATCATGTTTATGATGGTCCTCCCCTATTTACTTTAAAGGTCCTCCCTGAAAGCAGAAATTCAGTGCAACATTTCTCCCAGATGTGCTAGCTCTTTACCTGCACATAGTCATTTTTGAAAGTGCTCTTCTTGCAATGGATATCAGATTGCTAGAAACATTTAGCTCTCCAAAAGCTGTCCCCACTGAGCTTTTCTCAGTATGCTAATAGAAAGATAGATTTGAAATCAACATGATCTTCTTACTGCAAACATCTGCCTAGTACATTATATCTCTTCCAAGTTTACTCAGAAACATTGGCTTAGATCCTGAGAACAGCAAGGACTGCTGAGAATGTGCCATTGATGAGCACTCTTGGAGTCTGATTTTGCAGCCTATTGTGGATCCACTATTTAGCCCACTTTTTGCTAGTTTTGTAATCAGGATATCATGGGGGTCTTTGTCAAAGGCTTTGCTAAAATCTATCAGCAGTGCACCCCCAAGCCATGTAGAACATTGTAGGTTAAAAGCAATGCCTTGGATTGGCTTGGAAGCATACGAGCTCCCAGCACAAGTGGAATATTTTTGGTCTTACATAGTTCAGATCAGCTGGTCCCAGTTATTAGTCTTGCTGCCATTCTATGACTGGATTGCAGCATCCTAAATCATGCCAGCTAAAAGACTGGTCAGGGTCATTCACGACCTCTAGTTCTCATAAAGAAATTGGTCCATCAAGCTCAGCTTGGTTAAACCTGACCTTGGTGATATTTTTGAAGGAAGGAGAGTCAAACCCTTTTGCTTCAGTGAGTGCTTTGAGGGGAAATGCCTTGGTGCCTGGAATGCAGAAGATGCCTGGTTCAATCGGCAACCTCTACCAGTCGGTGTTGACAATAACGATAATCCATTGCATTAAATGTATACCCCACTTGTCCTCCTCTTGCAAGGAACCCAAGGTGGCAGACATAGTTCTCCTTCTCCTTCTTCTTATTCTTATTCTTGCAACAAACCCATTGTTGTGACTGGCCCAAAGTTATCCTGTGAGTTTCCTGGCTGAGTGGGGACTAAAACTCGGATCCCCAGAATTTCACTCCATTCTAACCACCATATCACACTTGTTCTCCCTGATCTAAATAAATGAAAGGTCTGGCAGAACAGAAAGCAGCTTTCTGTGCTGTCTGTCATCTAATATGTATTAATCATCACCTGTCTTTTCCTGAGCCCTCCTTATGTCCATCAATCAGTTTGGAAAGACACGTTCAGCTAAAACATTTTAATGTGCCTGTTCAGCTCACACAAACTTGTTTTCTTCTGTTATACCACATCATTTCATCTCAACACTGGACATGAACTCTTTGTGCATATATGGTTATTCATGTTGCCTTAGTTGTCCTCTTAATCTCAAGCAAATGAACTATAATTGGAATGAAAAATCAACCAAAATCCAGGACATGCACACATCCCCTTTTATGAGTAGAGTTGCCTTCTGCTCATGCAGGTGTTCAGCTGAGTCTGAGCCCAGGCATATCTAAAACATTTACTTTCAAGGCTTTTAACATTCTGCTCATGTAGCAAAGAACACCCAATGATGTGGGCTGTTTTGTATTTCCCAAAATGATTTCTGTGGGAACTTACTAGGCTGCTTGGGGATGAATCAAGAGTGGATCATTCCTTGCATTTCTGATGTTCGGGTGATGGGTGCTGTGGTTGATGTACCAAAATAGCACCGTCTACACCTAAGAGGGAAGCATTAGCAACCCAGAAAATGCCACAAAGACTGCAGAACGATAAAAGAATTCCTGAGTTGGGAGGAGTCCCAGAAATAGCCCAAGTTGGCCTGCACAGTGGCCATCAAACATTGCAGGGGACTGGAAAGCCAGTGGGAGAAGGCATGTAAAGGTACAACATGGAGAAGGACAAGGCTGGCTGATTGGAACTGTAAACAGGAGCAATATTTTGTTGCAAGTCCAACTAAACCTTTCTATCATCCTTTCTTTTGTCTCAGGGTACCCTTTTAAGCTCCAACTCATTTGTGTGTTTGTTTTTGCACTCTTCTGTATGGCAAGGCAAAGCTCTTTAGCAAAGCCAGCAATTCACGAAAAGATGGGAGATTAAACTTCACTTGGAATACCCATGAGTATTCTCTACACACTGAATGGTACTCCTCCTCAAGATCTTTATAGATCTTGCTCCCCAACACTCCCACTTGGTAAGTTCTAATTTATAAAACATATTCCAAGATGCTTTTAGGGACACACTAAACAAATAATTTAGTGTGTGCTTGTGGGGAGGGGTGGGGATTGGTAAGTATGTTTATAAAATCCATATTAGATCTTACAGAAAGAAGGTGCTGCAGAGTTCAGATTTGGATAGGTATTATTGAAAAGATAATGGCACACAGAGTCCTTGGGATGTGAAGCAGGCAATACAAGCCTGCAGGTTTTATCAAGCTTGAGAATGTCAGATACTCAAAGCCTGGGCTTCACATGAAGGGAGTAAGAAAGAGGGAAAGAAGCACTGGCTACAGGGAGAGGAGCTGGCATGGTCTTTTTTCCCAGCTCAGTGGACCAGAATGTTTAACTGGAAGCCAGAATGTGCTTCCTCAGTTCTAGAGTCCTTTTAGATTGCCATAGCACAGTGTTTGGCACAGTATTTCCCCTAACATAGATGTAACTTTGCACACATTTTCTATAGCATATTGAAAACTGGAACCAATTGCATGCAAGAACAGGGTGCCGAGGATCAGTTGCTGCTACTGAAGATCTTCCATGCTGGCTGGGGCATGCTGGGACTTGTAGTTTTGTTTCCTGCCTAAACATGCAGAGGACTGCATGCTTGATAAATCGATCAAGTCAACTCCTTGCTGGGGCGGATCCCAGGCCAGCCCTCAGCACTGCCCAGCCTCTGGCTTGCAGGTTCCCCCTGGCCCCCTGGCTTCTAACATACCACCCATCGGCAGCTTGTCTCCAACTGCCAGCAAGAAGTAGCAGACACTCCCTGCAAAAGATGTTGCAGGAATCCACAATGGATTCTGACATTTGGATTTCTCTGGGGCTGACCCACAGAATCTGCTGCAGACTGGCTTTTTGCATGGATTCTGTGCACTTGCTGACTGGTCTTTTTACTTTCCATAATTTTATGTAAATCGAGTCCTCGAAAATATGGAAGATGAAAAAACTGACTGAAAATGCAAGTTCCCTCACTAGGCTAAAGTGTGAAAATGTGCATTTGGGGACAATAAGCATATAATGTATGGATCTGCGCATTTTCAGAACTGCAAATTTTCAAATGCATACAAATGCATTTGCATAAAATCTAACCTTGCAATGAGGAGTCTATGGAACAAAAGACCCCCATCAGTCTGCAAAATAGAGAGAGAACAGATTTAATGTCTGCACATCTTTACTTCTCCCCCACACAACTATTTCCCATTATCCCAAGCATTCTCCTATCTTCCACTCATAATACCATGGTCCTATATGGCATAAATGATCCTCACTCAACTAATAATGGACTTTGCCACCACTTTGAACTAGTTTTTCTAGGGTCACCCTATATCTCAGTACCTAACTACTAAAGAATTTGTACCCAAGAGGCACTGGGCAAATATCTCTCCCAGAACCATCTAAATTGGACATTAAAACTGCTTACCTTAAAGGGTTATTATGGGGCAGTATTCCTAATAAAAGTGTCGAACACTCTGCCCATGAAAAGTGCTGTATAAATAGGTAGGAGGATGCAGAACTCCTGGCTGTTTCAGTTTGTAAAGTTTTCTCCCTGATGTGCCCCCCCCACCCCCTTTTCCCTCAAGCCCTTTGGTACCTCAGAGATGGGGGTTGTCATGACAACCTAACACTTGTTTACTGCTACGGTAGTGCTATTTCTCTTTCTTTTACGCTGCGGCATTATACAGCCTTCTTTTGAGAATCACAGCAATAGGTATGTCTTTTCTTTTGTAAGCAGAGTATTTCTCAAAGTAAATGGTAATCAGCTGGGCTTATTATAGGCAGAGTTTTGCTCGTGTCTCTCTTGTCTTCAAGGGTAGATACAATGGGAAACAGACCTCTCCATCTCCAAAGCAGCCATGAGCAATTATGAAAGAACAACAAAGCTCCGAGCTTCTGCACTGGCCAGCTCTTGAATATCCCAGCTGCGAATACAGACAGATCTTCCCTGCATCTCTGTGGAGGACCACCTGATGTGCAGGCAGAAGCTGCCAGCTTCAGTCCTTGACATTTCCCACTAAAACAATCAGGGAGCCAGTCACAGGAATGGCATCTTCAGTCCTACTCTCCATAAATGTTGCCAGGGACTGCTGGACAGTGTGGCCCAGAGAACCTGGAGGTCACCCCATTGGGAAGAGGGAGCAAGCCACTGTGGCTTGGATGGATGAGGAGGCAGACCTGGCTTGACCGAAAGGCGGCTTTCTGTGTTCCTGCTACCACCCTGCTCTACAGCATTGCTCTGCACTCCCCCATTTCCCATCCCTTGGCCTCTGACATACCGATGGGCTGAACCCAACAGGAGTTTTGACGTCTGGGTCCATTAGCATGGCTCCAGATGCATTCCTGAGAGTCCTCCGGGAGTCTCTGGTGGGCACAAGGCCCAGCCACTCTTGCCCCATTGAGGTGTTCTGTACTAGAATAGAGTAAACTTAGGAGCAAAGAGAGCTCAGTGCACCTCTGCATTTTCCTGCCCTTCCCCATAGATGGCAGTAGACCGAATGGGAAATCCTCCTGAATCATAGATTCATAGATTAGTACAGTAAAAAGGAGCCAAGAATGCAATCGGGTCTGACCCTCTGCTGGTGCAGGACCCCAAGTTACACCATCCTACTCTGTTGACTGTCCAGTTCCACCCTGAATGTCTCTAGTGTGGGAGAGCACGCCACCTCTCATGGCAACTGGTTCCTCTGCCATATTGCTCTGATGGTCAGGAAGCTTTTCCTGATGTCCAGCCTAAATCTGGCATTATGCAGTTTAAGTTTGTTGTTCTGTGTACTGCACTGAGGAATGAGTGAGGCTGTCCTTCCTCTTTGTGACAACCTTTGAGGTACTTGTAGAGTACCTTGAATCCTTGGAGGCTACAGTGTCATAGAATCGTAGAGTAGTAG
This sequence comes from Varanus komodoensis, assembly GCF_004798865.1. NCBI lineage: Eukaryota > Metazoa > Chordata > Lepidosauria > Squamata > Varanidae > Varanus > Varanus komodoensis. Next base: position 13,953,812 of record NW_025335701.1, on the reverse strand, counting down.
AATTGGAGGAAACCAGAGGGCCTTTGGGTTCAACCTCTTGCTCAACGCAGGACTGCAAGTTAAACCATTCCTCTCAGTTGCAGCTTGAATGCCTCTAGCATGGGAGAACCCACAACCTCCCTAGGCCACAACCTCTCTTTTCCTGAGTCTATACATGCCCAGTTCTTTCAATCGCTCCTCACAGGGCTTCCTTTCCAGTCCCCGGGTGAGCCTTGTTGCCTTCCTCTGAACCCTTCCAGCTTATCTGCATCTTTCTTAAACTGTGGTGCCCAGAACTGGACACAATACTCCAAATGAGGCCTAAGCAGTGCTGAGTAAAGAGGGACTAGTATTTCATATAGCATGCTATCATATCTCTCCTCCATCTTCTCTTCTCAATTGTTATCTCTCCCTAGTTTGAAAAGGTGCCATTGATGAGCTTTCTTTGACTCCAATTCTGTAGCCGGTTGTGGATCCACCTGATCGTTGTTTCATCTAGCCCACTTTTAGCTAGCTTGCTAATTAGGGTAGTTTACAATCATGGGGCAGGTTTTCAAAAGCTTTGCTGAAGTCAAGGTAGATTCTGTCCACAGCATTCTGTCTATGCTGATATGATAATCTATCAGGAAAGTTATCCAAAACAAAGGTAGCACACAGCAAGCAAAGCTATTGGCCTCTGATAGCATATGTTCACAAACCCATTTAGTTTCAGGATAAGTTTCAGGACCATGGATAGCTCCTGCAAATGTCAGAACAAAAGCTGCACTGGATACGGGCCCAGTCAGATAGAAGTCACCAGGCCAGCCCCCCCTGTTAGACAAGGAAAATTGTGAGGAGCTAGGGATTTTTCAATTGATTTGTCACAGGTGTGCATTATACTCAGAGAGTGCTCTTTTTGGCGAAAGTGGGTATGAAACCTTCTTTGTTGTGCAGTTACACATGCCAACATGCAGCACTTTAAGTGAAGCTAGGAAGATCCTAAGTGCTCAGGTTGATGCCTTATCTATTCAGATATTTATTTATTTACATTTTTAGCATCATACTAAAATCCCCAAATTCATTTTTAAATGCTGGGCTTTAAAATGAACAGTGTTCTTTGCATGCCCATGTAATAAACTGCTTTTTACCAGAAAGCAATTAGAGCTCAGGGAAGGGAAGGGAAGGGAAGGGAAGGGAAGGGAAGGGAAGGGAAGGGAAGGGAAGGGAAGGGAAGGGAAGGGAAGGGTCTTCTGTTTTCAGTCAAAACATTAAAATAGCTCATTACTGGTATCTAATTTTTTAAAGACTCAAAAGTTTTGAGACTGAGAGAACCTTCTCAGTAATGAACAACTCCTGCGAATCAATGGTTTGTATGTCAACACTCCCCCCTCCAAAAGAAGAAAAAGCTATTTATCATGTGAGAAAGTGGGGCTGAGAATTATAGTTTGTTTCCTTATTTGATTCATGTTAGTTATTGACTAATGAATTTAGTTTTGTTATTCAGTCATTCAAATCTCCTTTGTCCCATTATGGTTAAACTTGTATTTGTTCTTCCCATTTTATTTGGTTTTCCCTTTTATTTTATCCATGTGACTTCTGAGTTTTCCCTCAGAAGTCACATGCACCACATTTCATGTTAATGGGAAAAGTGGCGCTGTAAATCCAAGCTTTGGTTTGGCTCCCTGTGAGCAGCCACAGTCCTTGTGTGCGTCCAACTCTCTTATCCCCACATGTTCTTTATTCTCTCTCAATCTGAGTTAGCAGGAAACCATAGTTTGCCATTATATATGAACTGGACAAACCATGATTTCCTCCTAACTCAGAAGTGAAACAGGGATAAGGTGTTACGCATGGAATAGAAGGGAAATTGGAAATGCACAAGAACGAGCTTATTTCATAACATGCCTACATATGGCTTGTTGTTAAATGACTCATACAATTTTGGAATGACTGGCTTGGAAAACCTCATTCATCTAACATTTTAAAGGACTGATTCATATTTGGCTGTTCTGCTTATTCCAGGAGCATCTGGTTCCACAGGTTAATCATGCATTGCATGAAGAACAGCTGTTGTTTCCTTTAAATTGGATGCCTGTCCTTCCATACAGTCTTTCACTCTGGTTAAGGTATGCCACAAAATGTCAAATGCTATCTGGACACTGCATACAGTTAGCACCCCCAAAGAGAGCCAGTCCTGACTTTCATTTTGCAGATAAGGAACAGAGGCAACAAGAAATGGTTTTCTTGGTACAAATTAAAAGCCAATGGGGGGAAAATGTCTTAAGATGCAATTACATTTTTAGAGGCTGGTGCTTGGTGTCAAAGCACACAAAGGCAAATGATATCCCACTGGATGCTCCACTTGAAGCTCAGCAAGTTTTCATTGCACTTCAGAATGTGAAATTGCAGCTAAACACATGAGTAATTGCTGACCGGCACAAAACTTTAGCAACACCACAGCGATTCTGCAGGTTTGAAATAGCATTGGCATTATGACGATCAATGAAGAATTGTACCAGCTACAAAACTATTCTGTGGCTCATCAGCCAAGGATAGATTAGAAGGGCTGCACATTTGGCTTCAGGAAAGGCCTGGATTTAGGTATTTAAAGTAATTACTGTCTTCCCTCAGAGACAAAATCCTTTTCTAGAATGGAAGGACAGAAGGACGGACAGAAGGATGGACAAACGGACAGACGGACGGACGGACCTGTATTTCTTGTAGTTTCTCTGTCTTCTCTTTCTAGATCTCACCTCTTGGAAGGAACTATGATAGGTCAGGACTGGAGAACTTGTCAGCTCCCTCCTGCGTGTGCTTGGTGCTGGGTTGTCTGCACAAGGAGCAGCACTAAAGGGCATGAACATCTAAGATAATGGGATGGAGGGGAGCATTTCTCTGGCTTTTGAAAAACAAAATGACACTGATAGAGTAGCATTTAGAATTGCCTCGTCTGCCCCTTTGTGATGGTTTGATTTGCTATTTTTCCTTAGGGCTGTCTCTTTTGCTGCTGGTTAAATAGCCCAATTTTTCAGAATGGAAAATAAACGTTCTATATCATGTGGGAAGCTGAAAAGAGGGGGGGCAAGTTTTAAAAGGCCCTTCTTCACATGTTGGAGGTGGAAGAGATGGACAGTGATAAAGGAAGTAGGGCTATTCTATTCATTTATTACATTCTATTTTGTCCAATGATTAATTTCTTTGGGCAGATTACAGTCACCCACTAAAATATCATAGAGCTGTGGGCTTATGCTTGCTCTCTCCCTTTGCATCTTCCTCTATAAACCCTGTGTCTGGATATCTCAATCAAGCTTTTATCTCCTATTTTATGCTGCTATTTTATTGTGTGTGTGTGTGTGTGTGTGTGTGTGTGTTTCACTGGGGATATTGGAGATATCTGGATTTGGAATCTGATTCTGATCTGTGAATTTTGCGGTGAACAGGCTTTATTGAGTTGTGCCAATTCTACAACCTTATGGGTCATTTTTTAAAGCTTTCTGCAATTATATGCAAATGTAGTATAAACATATTCAAATAAAAGAACTGATTGAAAATGTACATTTCCTTGATTAGACTAGGGCATGACAATTGAATTGGGGAGGATGCACACAAATGTTCATTTTTGGAAGTGAACTTGTGTGCAGGTGTGCACTCTCCAACATGAATGGAAGTCCAGGAAATCGAGAAAAATCCAGTTTCATCAATAGGTGAATGATGGAACAAATGCACCTGATAATTCATGAAATTCCAACAGAATGAATTTTTTAAAAATAATGATGTGAATTTCAGTGAAGCAAAATCATAAGAAAAGAAAATTTCCATAGAAGAAATAAAATAAATAAGTCACAATAAATGCATATGAAATGCATGTCCACACATATATGAGTATATGAAAGTACAGCAATCCCAAGAAGGAGAAGGAGCTGCTGCCACCACCCACAATTATGCATAGGCTTCAAATCCAGTGGACCAACTATCAATCTACTCATATTTATCAATATATGAAAGCATCAATAGGTCCTCATCCCATCATGTTATAGTAGTTTAGTTTTCAAATGTTGGGATATCAGTCTTTTAGCTAAGAGGTGTAAAACGTCCCTTACATTCTCCTCATGTTAACTTCCATTCAGCAGGTATATAGTTTAATAGAACATGTGCATCAACAAATATTAAAGAACATTCTAAGGCTAAGTTTATCGGCAATATAACATCCTCCCAAAAAGAGGCAGCTATTTGAACATTGCCAAAACATGTGGTTAAAAGAGCCATGAGCAGTGGTACACCTGCAAGAGTTAGCTGACTGGGACAAACCCTTATTAACAAGACATGGTGCTCTGCAATAAACATGAAGCAAACATTTTTACTGCTGGATAAGATGTAACCGAGGAGCAGTGAATTCTTCTGACACACATGAAAATAACAGTCCATTGATTAGACAGAATAGAACAGCCTGGTTCCCGGTTCCATTTGTGTTTAAGACCCTGTTTATCCCACATTTACAGATCATATGTATTTAAAACACATATCAGACACTTCCTCATCCAGTGCCACTCTTTGCCAGCTTGCCACCTCATTGAGGCCACTGCTTTCCACAGAACAGTGCCACAAATTTAGCACACACTGGAATATGTCCCACAGAAAAAAGTGGCATATAAAAGGGTTATGATATAAATGGTCTGAAAAGAACCAGAATATAATGGCAGAAATAGCATGAGGAGGATATTAATTAATTAGTAATAATCAGGCATTAATTATTAGTAAAAATAACACACCCATCAGATTATTTGTGTCAAACAGAAGATTATTTGGCTATGTAAGTGGATGTCATGGGGCAGGATAAAATAGAGAAATATGGGATAAAGATTTCACAGATTACCCCAATCCCTCCTAATGCTTCCATCAGGTTCACAGGTTTAGAAAGACAAGTTATGATACCCTCTCACTCCTGCTTCTCCCCAGAGCTAATAGCAGCTTTAGAAAGGACAATTGACATCTTGAAAATGGCAGGGGGTTAAAGGATTGAGGCATCATGACCTTGACCCAGACACACAGAGAGCAAGAGATAGATTTAACTGAAGAAAAAGATGTTGGGAGGGCGCATTTCTGACCCACTAACTGTCCCAGTATAATTCATTACTTGGAAAATTATTTGCAGGGTTGGATTGTCTGCTCTGTTCTTACAAAACAGCTGGAAAAGTCCATCTACCATGTTGAGCATCTACCATGTTTTCAGGTTCCACATCTAGAATCCATGACATACCTGGGTGCGTACCTGGACTAAGGACTCAGGGTGCAAGACCTCAGGTCTCATGTTACACCTGGGTCTCACCTGCTGACAGACAGCACTGTTCCCAGGAGCACTGAGCCTTAGCACTGCTTGTTTTACCCACAAACCTGGACAAAAAAAATGTGATCCGTACGGGATGCTTGGGGATGATTAGTCTAATCCAGGGTCCTTACGCAACAGCATATTTAGTATATGCCTAATCCTGCCCTGCGCTCTGTCCCTGCCCCTGTACAGCCTGCCCAATGGCTGATTGCACTTCCCTTGTTGCTGCTTCTTCACCACACACCTGCTGCTTTCTCCACCACTCAGGAAAACTCCGAAGTGTAATGAGAACAGCAGGTGAGACCTGATCATAACTCGAATCCTGCTGTTCAGTTAATCAGTTTTTTCCAGTTGAGTTTTCAAGCAACTTATTTTATTTTTAGGACAAGTTAACAGGTAGGTGTGTGTAGTGTGGTGGGGGGGACTATTAGATAAAATGTATTTATTTACTGCTACTGCATGTATTTATTTTTTTCTAATTAGATTTCAATAATCTCTCAGAAGACAGGTTTATGCTTTTGCCTCTGATATATATGAAGATGCTTCCATTTTGTTGACTCATTGGCTCACTCCCAGGCATATGAGTGCAATGATTCCAAGGTCTAGAATTTAGTACACCTATAATCCAAAAGCCTTTGATTGCAGAAGATTGGACAACAGTTTATCTGTGCATCTGATCTGTGCAGTATATTTATACAGCAGTATATCTGCACGTGTCTCTCACTGCAAGGGACTCAAAAGTGTACGCAATTGTTTGAGTTACCTCCACTCTACCTGGAAAGCCAAACTATAGTTCAACAACACCTGATTCTTAGGAATGTATAAACCAGGATATTGCCACAGCTGTGTGCAGCTTTTTGCTCTCCCTGGGTGCCAAATGTTTGAAATGGGCAGCAATTGCACATGCCCTGAACAAAGGGATGTTGGGGAAATCTACAATGGATTCAAATGAGTTCTGATTTCTGTGACTCCAATGTGGATTCCAACATGACTGACTTTTTAGAGTTGCATAGATTTTGGAACTTTGCAGACAAGTTGTGCTTTGTTTTATTTTTTAACAAATCAGCACTTGGTCTAATTCACATTAGCCAAGTGCGCATTAATTATAATGTACACTTGCACAAGTAGAATAAAATTATTATATATCTATTTCAAAACAACCCCCCCCCCCGCCCAAATCCAATTTCTTCCATGAGTGAACAATAGAATGAAAGATGTCAATAATCCATGAAACAGATAGGATGGGTTTCATAAAATCACTCTGTCCCTAGATAGTCCTGCCCCCTGGAAGCCAACATCCATGGCAGCCATGTCCCCACTTCCACCATGCTTTTAGTTTCAGTCTGAAAGGACCCTCTTTGAGTACAACTGAATGAGAAGGTCCCTTGCTAGAGGCAAAAACCTTGGTCAGGGAATGCACTTTGAGAGTCAAAGCTCGCAAAAGCAGGGTCTTAAACCAACGTTTTTTGTTCCAATGCCCATTCCAAAGAAGGCAAACTTAGGAAGCTCAGAGAAAATTAACTTGACCAACCAACTGAATACAAAACGGAGACAAGGTCTGGACCCCAAATGCCAAATCACTTCCATTGTTGTTATGTGCTGCCAAAGCACCTCCAATTTATGGTGACCCTATGAATACAAGCCCTCCCATCCCTGACAGCCTTGATTAACTGTTCTGCATTCAAGGCTGTTGCTCCCTTATGCAGTCCATCCACCTTATAACTGGGCTTCCTTTTATTCTTCTGCCTTCAACTTTTGCTTGCATGATGGTCTTCTCATGATGTGAGAAGGCAAGACTCTGGAGAAATAACTGCTATACCGCCTAAGACACAACAAAATATCCATTTCATGTCAGGGCAACGGGTGATGCTCATAGAAACACATGGAATCAAAACACCACCTCACCCCTCGATCCAACAAACCAGGGCAAGATGCGTGGACATGCCCATGAGGTGAAACGTCCTCCTCACTCCTCATTCTTCTGCCACCTCCCGCCCTCAAAGATATTCCTTTCTGCAGTACATCTTTCTTTTTCCTGGCCATGCACCCAAATGAGATGCTGTACAGCAGCTGCCCAGTCATTTCTCTTTCCGGGAATGCCTCAGGGAACCATGTAGAGCCCAGAGGCATTCCTGGAAATAAAGGCAATGCAGGAGGCTGCTGCATCCCTTTGAGTCATGCCAGGGTCCCGGTTGTTCTTTGCAAAACAACAGCAACAAAGCTCTATAAACATATCCATAAAATCAGGAACAGCTGCAAGGGAGGCATCTGCAGGCAAATTTCTGTAAAACATTTTGTACCAGCTGGGGTGAGACATGGCACTCTGCGGACACCACGCTTGGGAGAGATCGTGTCACCTCTCAGCCAGAGCCACAGGCAGGCAGACCCCACGTACCCACTGCACGTGACTCCAGGTGCCTTTCTGTACACAACCGCATCATTCCCCTAAGACTTGAGGCTCCCACCTGTCAAGGCATGGCCACTACTGTGACTCGTCCCACCCTCGGGCTGCCTAGAAAGACACGTGTTGTGTTTGTGATAGACCCATTCCTGGAGCTAGGAATTCAGAATGACCTGGTTTCAGCACAGATCATTAACTCCAGGATTAATACTTTCCCGTTGGCAAGATGGGGGGCCAGGCTGCTTGTGCAAGGAAGGAACCCCAAAATAAATGGCTCAGCTGCTTCATTTTGCATGGAACCAGATTGGTTCTTTCAAGCATACCTGGCACATGGAGACAAGGGTGAGCAACTACAACCATGTGCAATGGATTTCCCCCTTAGTGCTCTCCCAGTGGCTGTTACTTGTCACTGCTGGAGATTTTGGCTGCATTCCTGAACACAGCTAAGCCATCTAAATCCCACTGATTTAAGCAACTTAACTGAGAGCAGCTCAGTTCCAGCTATTATCTACCTGTCTTGTAATCTTGCATATATAAATACCAGGTTTGCATGACACAACAAACCATCATGCCTTCTAAGGTTTGTCAACATGGGTTAAATTTGCATTTAACCCACCCTGATATCCCGTGGCTTGTTGTGAGTTGACTTGATCCATGATGGATTCTTGCATCATCTAAACCTGGGTGGCACACGACCCTTCATGGGATGATGCAAACAGCCAGCAAGCTGGCGAATTTTCAACAAGTCACTAGCAAGCCCCCTGTAGAGCTGGCCAAGCAGCTAGTGGGTGGCCACCATTGCCAGCCACCCTAAAAACGCGCAAGTAGCACTTTAGGGTGACTGGCAGAGGCTTTTCTTGCTCCCCATCAGCTCATTTTACATTTTTCCTCAGCCTTTTGTTTTACATTTCCCCCCTTCCGACTGCTAAAACTGGCTGCCAAGCTAACTTTTGTAATCCTTTTTATGCCAGTATGAGCTATCCCCCTTCAAGGAGTCCCAGTGGTCCATCGTTTCTAATAATATTTTATTACTCTTATTGTTATTATTTTGGATCCCTCAGTTTTGCTAAATTTTGTGCATTTATATCTACAGATCTACAGATACAGACATAAATGGCATAGAGACGAGAGAGAGATGGAAAGAGATTTCCTGCTGCCTTGCATAACCTGTTGCATCAGAGCAGCAGTGGGGAACTGGAGTGGATAAAGGCAAGCAGACACTCACCCCATCCTCCCCTGGGGCCCCGTAAGCTGCCCTCCCTTGGCTGTCAAATGCTTGCAAAGGGGGTGTAATGGAAGGGGTCTTTTGAGGCTGGAGGGAAGGCAGGGGTTAAAGGCTGGAATTGACTGTCAGTGTGAGAAGAGTAGCAGACACCCAGGTGTTGTCAATAAAGACAGGTGGGTGCAAGGTGAGAGGAGGGAAAGGTTTAAAGCCTTGAAAATTTATAGACTCAGATACTCTCCCCGGGATGGATGCCAGGAAGAAGGGAGACACATAAAGAGTACTAAAAATGAAGGCCTTTGCAGACCTGGCTCTGGGGAGGGGCAAAGGTGGGAAATTTTCCACAGCCCCTGGAGCAAAGGGTTTTTTCTGCAGCCCTGGGAGAGGATGGAAAGCCCCACTGAGGGCAGTTAGGCATGCCTCATCAGGAGAAGAGCCCGGAGGTGGCCCACCTGCCGGTCGCTGGAAAGACAACCTGGCAGTAACTCTGAGGAGGCCAGTTGGAACAGTGGAGCAGTGTGCTAAGTTTTAGCTTAGTCAGTCTTTGCTGTTTTAGAGTCTGGAATGGTCAAAAGACCCTTAACAGGGGAGGAGCCTCTGGAAACTGTGTTGTCTACCTCTTCCCTTTTCCCCTTACCCTACTCTTACTTCCTAACTTACCTGAAGTTATCTGTAGTTTCCGTTCATGTGATTTTATTGTAGTCTAATAAAGACTCCTTTTTTCTCCAAGTCTTGGCTCAGCATGTACTAAATCCAGTGCAGTTTGGCTCCTTAGGGAGCAAACTTGGGCTTTCCGGGCCCCAGAGGCTGCTAGGAGGGGGAAACTCTCGGCAGTGTGGTTGGGGGGGATTCCACCCAGCTGTTACAGAGGGATTTACTGGACAGGGCAGAAATCTCCTGGACATTGTCAACAGGCACTGCAAACCCATCACTCACCCCACGTTCCCCATTGCTGCTCCTTCATAATGGTGGTCATCCATAGTTGCATGAGGATGGCAATATTTTTCTTTAAATTGCACATATCTGTGCCAATTAAGGGATTCTTTTTTGAAATAACAATTAGTTGGTTACCATGAGCAGCCCCTCCAAGTTCCCCTTTCACAACTTTGGACCCTAGCATACCTCAAGGAAAGGTTGGCCAAATGTCCCCCAGTGGTACCTCTTGGCTTCTGTATATGACAGCCTGGTTGGATCAAAGCACTCGGGGTGGCTGCATAAGCATCTTAGTACAAAGAACAGTAGTATCAAAGTGAAGCGATGCTTTTAAAAACACATATGCATAAATCAATATGTGCATCATGAGTGTCAACATCATTTGTTGTGTCTGGGGCCACTGGCAGTGATGGATTGTGGCCATTCATTGAGAAAAGCCACCTCATTCTTATCAGGATCTACTTAATATTCTTCATTCAATATTTTATGCCCAGATTTAATATTTCATCAGTTCTGTTAATCATCTCTGAAGAAGGTGACTTTCATTGCTACCTAATTGCTAAACTCCTGGCAATTTCTTTTCTGTCTGCCCCTGAGCGTTGTGATGTGACACAAACCTTGGGTGTGGGTTTTATCTTTTCTCTGGATTTGAAGCCTATGAACGTAGGAACACCTTCTAATGACAACCGCAGGGCCATTCTCCTTTGAAGGCTTTCAGCTTTTGACTTTTGGTCACTCCCCATGTGGGTCCCTTTAAAGTTCATCAAAATTAACATCTCGTGTGTGTGTGTGTGTGTGTGTGTGTAAACATGTTGCAGCTCCAACTGTTGGTAAAATGATCAAGAACCGATAAAGCAAATAAACTTCATAGACCCATTAAATAATTTAATGCCATATTGTTCTGTAATGATGGTGACATTTCATTATTTCTATACCATGGGACGCCTTCTTCCTAGGTCTTATGTGCATCAGAAAGAAGCCTGAATCATTGTGGCAGAACGTGGCCACACTAAAGTGGACTGAGGGAGGTCTGAGAGAACATAAGCTCGGAACAGGTATTAGGTACTGTTAGAAAAGGTGCAGCCATAGAGACATCATGAAAGAGCCGCCACTTTCTGTGAGCTTTTGGCATAGAGAACTTGTTCTTCCAAAGTTAAGCTGCTGATATCAAAGAACAGAATATAATTTGCGATAGGACCCATAACTTGAGGGCACAGATATTTCCCAAGCAATGTGAGAGAAAGTTCCAACTTATTTTAGCAGTAGGGGGTGGAATTGAAAAACGGATGGACATCAAAATAACAGTCCATGCATCCTTTTGAAGATGTCCCCTACGGTGTCCCCACCAGCATGTGGTAATGCACATTAAAGCCAAGGGATCTATAAACTGGTTCTGAAAGCCAGAAGGGGGCATTTGCAAAGGAGCAATCAGAAGCATTTACAGAGCTTCATCATTACATTGGAATCCAAGTGTACTCAGTGGCATCCACACTGCTGATGATTTGCTTGTTTTGCATGAGACCTTAATTCCAGCATTTAGGCTATTAATCTGCCATAGGTATTAAGTTGTCAAGAAAGCCATTATCATCACTGTTAAATCAGATCTGTAATCTTCTGCCAGTGTCCAAGTGGAAAACTAGACTTCTTTGTCTTATTGTTGCCAGACTAACCATTTGAAATTGATTGATATAATTTATATTGGACAGCAGCAAGCAAGCAAGCAAGGTATGATCTTGATCTCTGTCTTCTCAAGTTTCTTCCATAACCCTCTCACAACATGCCTACAGCCCTACCTTCAGATCTAGAATTTATCTGGGATGGGGTAGGGAAGCTGGAGGAAACCATTTCTGGAGCAGAATAGGTACTAAGTGGATGAATTGCATTCCTGCCTCATTCCTTGTCACCACTTCTGAGAAGAACTGCTATAGCCTAAAAGAATGAAGTCAGATCTTCCACATACCATGATGAATTCACTAGACGGTCTTCAGCAGGTCACTTTCTATTAAGAATGGAAGAAACAGAAATTCTCAAATCTCAGCTCTTCTAACTCCCTTTTCATTTGCAACTAGTTTTTTCTTTTCATTCAAATGTGGAAAGGGCCATTTAGAATGGGAAAAGTCTGCATTTCTGTGTACATTTTTCTAATACAATTGCAAGTTTGAGCATCTGTAAGCATTTCCACAAAATACGTATTCACAGTCAAGAGTTTTGAATGGGGTAAGTTCTGTTGATTTGTGGATTGTACTGAAATTCTCAGCAGCCTCCATTTCTCTGTCTGTAATATGAGGGATAAAAATACCAACTTATTGGCAAGAAAATGGGGGACAATTTCACCATTTTTCCCAAGGAAAGGAAAAATTCTGCAGTCCCAGGTAGCGACTACCATTGACATATCTTCTTTCTTCTTCTCCCTCGACCTCAGTGCTTTTATAATGATCCAAGAATGCAATGATCAAAAATTGTACAATCTGCTGGTTTAAAACCATGGTGAAGACTGCCTCCGATTGCTTCAGGCTCCACACAGTCAAGTCATTGGAAGCTAAGACTGATGCCTTCACCAGTAATTGCGTTGTGCATTTTCATGAGTTGTGCTTGCAGCCAGAATGCTCCACCAGGTAGCCATTCCAGGAACATCAGCCATACAATACATTGAGACCGTGCTGGGTTTTAACTCATCACAACTTCATTCAGTTGTGATGCAGCTCAAAGTTTAACAAGACATACCGGGGACCCCTTAATCAGCCAGTCCACCTGCTACCCAATCTGCTCCCTAGCCTGCATGCCAGGTGACCTCTGAACAGGGGATGGGAGGCTTTGCCATGGCATGAGCAGATGGTGCCACGGCGTGTTCCATTGCCGGGGTCCCCTGCTCTCCTAGAAATGGTGCAGGCATATGGCCCCCAACCTAGGAGGCAGCACTGAACCACCACAACCCTTGTAAGGTGCTGCACACCCATTCCTTTACCCTGGTCTTAAATGGGCAGATTTTTTTAAATCATTGCATTACTTTGAATGTAAGCTTTAGCCATGCACTTTTATTCTGCCTTTTGAAAATTTGGGTTGCTAACTGCAAGTGCACAGATGTGGTTACAGCTGCCTGTTCACTGTACCCTAAAGGAACTTCAGTTGGACGCTGTCAAGCTGGGAGTTCAACAGAGAGATTATGAATTGGCGACGGCTGCTTGTAAATGCCCACAAAGCTTTCTTTTTAATGTGGCCTGGGAACTATGATAGCTATGTAACTGAAAGAGAAGGGAGGGGAGGAAAGAAGGAAGAAGATATATTCTTCTAATCAAAGAGAATCTCTGAAAGTTCTTTCCATCCTTTCTTGACAGCAAGTCCAATTGGTCTCTAACTGATTTTACACTGAGCATTTATGTAGAGAAATGTGACCATATAATTCCTGGCTCTCATGGAACTTGAATATAAATATTTAACACAGTGATATAAAACAGATATAAAAACAACTGGAAGTCATACATAATGGTTCTAAAATAATATCAAATGCTATTCCCCAGTTCTAGGCCTTGGTGTCCTGGTTACAAAATTACAGATGTCTTTTAGATTTCATTGGGATTTTCTTTTAATATTATTTTAATTTATAATTCAGTTTTCTGCCAAAAATGGCACTCAGCAATAATAAAAATACAAGTTAAAAACAAAGCCTTAATTAAAACTTGAATCAGATCCATAAAAACACAATTAAACTACAACAATAAAAGAAATAGACAACACCCAACCAATTAAAAATCCCACTCAGCAACAGGCCAGCTTTCATGCCAAAACTCTGAAGAACTGCCTGAAGAAACAAATTATCTTCCTACAGAAGAAGGAAATAGAGAGGAAGTCAAAGTGGTCTCTTTTGGCAAAGAGTTAGAGAGCCTGGAGGCAGCCACTGAGAAAGTCCTCTCCTCTGCTTCTATTAGACATACCTCGGAAAGCGGAGGGATGTCGAGAAGAGCCTCCCTGGAGAATAGGGTCAGGTATCTGGTTCCAATTTGACTATGGTTTCTTAGATTATAAGCAGGACTCTGATGTCTCCAGGACCAAACACGGACTCAGACAACATAACCTGAAGTCTGTACATCATTTTTAATCATTTCACAGTATGCATGTAGTTAAAGAGTGTGCATGAAAAAATGCATATTTTGGGGAAATGTGCGCAAACGTACTTCAGTCAATGGGAGAAGAATGTGCAGTTTCAATGATGCATGTAACCAATGCATATATTTCAAACAATACACAAAAAAGACATGGATGGATCTTCATGCAAAAGGAAGACAAAGCATTTTCCAAAAGCGCGAACACCCAGAATGAATCTCAGAGCAGGCAAGAGTGGTTTGCTGAACCTCATCTAGTATTCAACTCCAAGAACATTCCATATGAGCGTATGTATCTAGGCCCTATCCCTTGAGAAGGGCCCTTCTGAAAATGGGCATGCCTCCTCTCTGTGTGGTGATCCTCTAATTGGGCCACCCTGCCCCGCTGTTGTCACATCCTGGGGTCAAGAACTGTGCCCTCCTTGTCTGCCCTGACCCCCATTCCATTCCAGGCCTCCTCCCACTAACATCTTGGTTACTCCCAGGGGCTACCTGCACACCTGAGGAGGCTGGCCGTAAGATCAGAATCCCTGCTTTTGTCATCTCAGTGCCTGGAATTGGCCCACATTCCTCCTCCTCCTCCTCCTCCTCCTCTGAAGTCCAGGCAAGTGGCCTTGAGATTGCGTTCCAAGAGTGCTTAGCTTTCTCACCCCCAGCAGGTATAGTGCAACAGTTTTGGCCAGGTACTTGGAAAGTCCAGGTTCTAGTTTACTCATGAAGCTCCCTGACTGATCTTAATCTGTTCACTCAAGTTCAACCTGACCCACCTCACAGGGTCAATGGAGAGGATTTTATAAGCCACCTTGGATTCCTTGCAAGAGGAAGAAATGCACGATATACAGGTAATAATGATAACCATGATTTAGTCTTTCTTTCTTGTTTGCATACTTTTAACTTTTGTTAACCACCCAGAGAGCCACAGCTTTTGGGTGGTATAAACATGGAATGAATGAATGAATGAATGAGAGGCTCAGATTAATGGATGGAAATTTGGGAGGGTTTTTTAGATTTTTGTATTTAATACACAAACAACCTGCAGAATATTGGGAAAAAAGAGTGAAACATGTTTTCTCTTATCCCCTCCTTTCCTTGCCCCAGCCTGCTGTAGGCCCACCCTTAAGGCCATCAAATAATGGAATTTGGGAGCAGCTGTACACGTAACCCCACTACCTGCTTTCGCTTGTTCAAATCCTCCTGCAACCCCATGATTCTAGAATTGTGCTACTGTCACATGGATTCGGGACTGGGTATCATGTCTCCAGAACACTTCAGGAATCCCATTTCACTCCAGATATTTTATACATTTGTGCCGGTCTTTAGCAAACGTAAACAATGCCTCTCTGGTAAACAGCTGAGCACCCCAGCTCTTTGGCAGAAGTGAGCCTCTTCCCACTGTGGTGGAATTTACAAAAGGCCTGTGTCACAAAACACAAAGGGTCCACAGAAATATCAACATTCACCAGCTCAGGAACCTGCAACCTCGAGATATCATTTGAACTGACAGTTTCTAAATGTTTGACCTGATCTGTCACATCGCTGCAGAGAGCAGCCCTTTGCTGTGATCTGACTTTATTCCTCCAGACACTGGAGGGCTGGGCAGCATGCTCCGTGCTACATCTGTAGGTGCTTCGTCTGTAGCACTTCAGGCAAGGAGCTGGGCAGGAACAGTAGCATTTGGCATGGGATCAGAATCACACACTGCATTCCTGTGCTGTTGATAAGGAACAGCGATGTGGGCTCTGCTTCTGGGAACCACCCGTATCACCGAAGATATTGGACGTCACCCAAATTTCCCCAGATTTTAGATCCGAAGGATGTGTTAGGAAAGGGCTGGAATTTTTAAGGTCTAAGCCTAGTCAGAAAAATACCATTTTATACCAATGCTCTGCCAATGCTCCCCCACTCAAAAAAACATCTTTGGAGCCAAACTAGGTATAATGTTAATCACATGCATGCAATTAATATGTGCTTTTAATTGTCCAAAAATAAAATAACTGTTGAATGCAGCTGCAGGATCACAAAGGTTAACCCAGGGTATTGGACCACTTTCATTCTGAGGACTGAATTCCATTTGGAAACGCTCTTGGGGCCGGATTCCAGTGTTGGGCAAAGCCAAGTGCAGAAGGGGCAGGGTCAAAACCCAACAATAGCAGCATTTTATCTTAAAGCTTGTGCTTCCAGTATGTAAGCATTTGGGCTCTTAGGAAAGGGAGGGAACCACACAAAGGACAGAAAAGATGGGTGGCTGGGGGAACAGAGGCAGGACCTTCCTCAGGGGAACTCCAGGACTGGAGTTCACTCCGTAGGTCTGAAGTTTTGTACTCTTTTGACATGGTGCCAATGAAAATTGGCCCAATGAAGCTGCTGCTGCCACAAGGAGAGAAGCCCTTGCTGGGGCCAACAGTGACTTTCTCTAGTTACAAGTCATAACTTGGGAGGGACACTTTCTATTGGCATCTCAACAAGCACGGAAAGGATTCATCTCTCTCCTTCTCACTGTGGTTTTGCTGCTCTTCACAGAGCCCACAATCTAGAGCTTACTTAAGAAAGGAAACATGCTTACTGATGGCATCCCTGCAAGCAATGTCAGGTCTAGCTTAGCTTTTTGTCTGTGTACATGCTCTGTTTCCCTTGTTGGACATCCTCTCTCACCCCAGGTATTCTGACATAGAAGACTTACTGCATAAGCCAACAAGGCAATGTTTATTCTTGTGATTTTATTTCCTTTTCCCTTCCCTTCCCTTCCCTTCCCTTCCCTCTGTTCCTTTATTTAGGCTACCTTTAAGGTGAGTTTGGTATGTTTTGATCTTTTTCTCATCAGTTAATTTTTCATCCTTTCTCTCATGCACCAGCATCTGTGTGCCACCAATCAGTGAGCTGAGGAGTTTTCAATCCCACAGGAAGATTGGAAATTCAAAATACGAAGTGGTTGTATTGTCTTGGGTAACAGAGGAGCTGTCCACACAGATGTGCATTCCCTCACAGGGTGCTCTGAGCTGCTGGGCAACTGGCATCATTTGTGGTGTGACGACACATTCTTACCTTCTGCAGACAAGTTTAGAAGGAAAGTTCTTCATTGCTGTGTAAATTCTCATTTCTTTAAATAAAAGCAAGTTGCCATTCAATGGTAATTGGTCTGCTTTGTCTTTACCTGGACATGTACTGTTTCAGTTGACTAGACTTTTCCCCACTATATTACTGGGATTGTCCCCAGTAACCTATTAAAAGACCTGGTGTGGTGCCAGCTGGTTTTGTAAATAGAGATAGATGGTAGACAGACAGACAGACAGACAGACAGACAGAGAGGCAGGCAGGCAGGCAGGCAGGCAGGCAGATGAGAGATGGGATAGTTAGGATAGACTTAACCAATTATAGATAGATATAAATGGATATGGATGATATAGATATAGATACGTAGGTGTAGGTAGTTAGAGATAATAGGGGATTCATGAATGCCTGGAAAGGAAATGGGATGGGAGTTGGAATTTGGGAGTGCCAATATCCCTCTGTTTGGGGATTATTTATTTCCATTAATAATTTTTTATTGTTATTTATTTATGGGGTTGTGTTTATTTCATAGGTTTAATTAAAAGCTCACTCATCCCTCTATTCACCCCATTTGACCCTCACAGAAGCCCTGCAAGGTGTATTAGACTGAGAACAGGATCAGGGAACATGGAAGTTCAAACTTATTGAGGTCCATCAAATTGTACTCCAAAGCTAGAATATGGGTGTCTTTCGTACCACAAGGGAAAATGCACCTTTTTAAAATTGTGCTCTCAAAATATGCATGTCTCTTTCCAAAGTGAAGGAATGAAAATGGGGGTGGGATTCTTTTGTGGGAGGGGCATATGTGCCAATGCACACTTCTAGACATGAATGCAAGGTCAGGAAATTGCAACAGGACAAGCCTTTGCCCAAGGACTTCCCTCCTGCTGGCATTCAGGCTTGCTTACGGCAGAGTGGCATGATCTGTGGACAGGAATTGCATTCTTGAAGGTGCCAAAGGCGGTGGCTGGCCCAGTGCTGCACGCGGGTTTCTTGGCTGTACAGCCCTGGAGAAGCTTTCCTGGGCCTGGACCATGGCTTAGCACCTTGGATCACACTGGCTCATCTCTCTCCCCACTTTGGGCATTTCTGCTTCTATCCTTATAACATTCCCACTGGTCACTGTTATTCAACATAGCTACATATTTAACATAGGGAATAGGGGATCACTTTAGAAACTCCTGTATATTTTATCTAATTTTTGTACTATATTTCAGAAGCCTGACAAATTGGACTGCATACAATAGCAGTCAATAATCCAAGGCACTGAAGCAAACATCCCTCTCAAATTAAGATCTAATTACAATAACAACAGCAGTTCAATTAGCCATTAAATTAAGTAAAAACAGGAAAAAATACATTAGTGCATTTCACAGAATGTATCCGTTGGCTCCATTGCTTCATTGGGAGCTGGACTGTTCTCCTGGCCAGAAAACAAAAGCGGTAAAGGAAACAAATGATGGAACACCATTTTTCCCTCCACATAAATGTGCACCTGTGTGAGGAACGGGTACAGCCTGGACAAAGTACTCATGGAAAATAAATGTGATCTGTTTGCACCCAGCATTTTTCAAAGTCCTCTTGATAATGCGGCCGTGAGAGAGCTGCTTAATAAGGCTTGATAATCAGATTGGCTAACCTTTCTGTATTTGGCATCCTTCCAGGAAGCAAAATGAGTGCATTAGCAATGTGGCTGGGGAGGACAAGCTTCCAGCCTGCCATCCTGGCTGACCAGGCCAGCAGCAAGAAACAGGCCCGCAGCGGGTGTCCTGCTCGTGTCGGCCCGGAGCCCCCGTCTCGCTCTGCAGTGACTGTGCCCTGGGAAAGAGGTGTGTTCCGGAGGCTCGACAGGGTGGAAAACCAGCCTCCTCTCTTGCTACGTGGAAGCGTCAGACTGAAAGCATACATGGAGCATAGGAACAGCCTGTGCTGGACCAGACAAAGGATCCATCTAGTGCCACGATTGTCCGTCTCCAACAGTTGCCAAGCAACTTTTCCTGGGAAGGCCACAAGATGCTGAGGCATGAGGACTTTGCATGATTGGCTGGGTCCCCCCCCCCCTTGGTTTGTGGGTTGATCTGGTCGTGATGACAAGTAGTTTTGGCATAAAATGCTTTCTCTGGGGCATGGTGGGAAATTAACAGGGCAGCTAGCTCTGACATGATGCTCAGTGCTGCTCAGAGAAATGGGATAGAAACATAGGAACAGAGTGAGTCAGAAGGGGTCTCCTGGGTCATCCAGTCTGGCTCCACCCGTGGCTCCAGCTGGCTCCACTCATGACACTCCTACCTATGGTAGGGCATGAAAAGGAAGCCTGAGGCAGGGAGCAGTGGTGGGATCTGCCTGGGTGCCGATGCTTTGGCAGCTGCCTGGGGATTCCAGATGCTGACGCTGGACCTACTAGACATCCTGTGTGGGGCAGTGAAGGGAGCTCAGCCCTAGCACTTTTGGAGCAGGGAAGTGGAGTGCCAGAGTGGCGTAGTGGTCAAGAGCACGGGACTGGGACTCAGAAGACCCGGGTTCGAGTCCCCACTCAGCCATGGAGCCGGCTGGGTGACCTCGGGCCAGTCCCAGACTCTCAGCCCTACCTACCTCACAGGGCTGTTGTTATGAGGATAAGATTGAGAGGAGAATGATGTAGGCTCCCTTGAGTTCCTTGGAAGGACATTAATATGATAAGTAAATGCCCCCCGCAAGAACACACACCCTCAAACTTTCCCATTCCCTTTAGACTCAGCTGCAAATTTCACAGCAGCTGGTTTGATATGAAGGTTCCCAGCAGCAATATGCTGTTCCCTGGGGCAACGCAAATCATTTTGCAGTCCTTTGGTCCTGAATGAGCAACGAAGCCCTGCATGAATGGCTAGAACTGGCTCGTTGATGTGAATCTACTCCTGCCTGAAATTTGGGGCTCTCTCTGGGGGTATGCCTATGGGAACATCTGGATGAGGTCCAGCACTCCCTGCTTTACCACCACCCCAGTGGTCTTCCCATTGTATCGCCACCAACTGACAACCAAATGTACATCTCTGAATAGGAAAGCTGCAATTCACCAGCATGGTTCCCCGACATGGACAGGGTGATGCTCCCTGAATTTATCTGAACATCTTCTTTTTTAAAAATCCTATTAAAGTAGTTCCCTATGATTCCTAGATCCCCGTTTGGGACAAGAGGTAGGAGGAGGGCTTAGTGGATGGCAGACACGTTCTCTTAGGAAACGGAAGTGAGACTTTGCCACTCCTTGGCAAAACTTAAAATATTTGAAAACCCAAGGAAACATTATTTCCCATCAGAAACAGAAAAAGGAAGGCAATAATTCTTTTTCCTTCAAGAGGCAACTCCACAAGTGGGTGCTGCTATCAAAAAGGCTCCATCCTGCGTGCTGATGGGAAGTTCACCAGGCCCTCCACTGGTTGTCATAAATTATCAGCCACTTCCTATGAAATGCCTCTTCAAAAGTTCAGTGAGTTTGGCTGCAGGTTACTTGTTTCTATACTACAGCATTTATCAGAGTTGATGCTATCAGTGGCTAACTTATTATGGTTGAGCTGAACGTTCTTAAGTGCAAAATTTGAATTTAAACTACTGTTACTATTATTGTATTGCATTTATATCATAGAAACATAGAAAGAGAGCGAGTCAGAAGGGGTCTCCAGGGCCATCTAGTCTGACCCCCGACTCCAGCTGGCTCCGCTCACGACATGCCCACCATGTGCATGTCCAGCCTGTCCTTGAACACCCGCACCGATGGGGTCTCGACAACCTCTCATGGAAGCCCATTCCACACCCTCGGGGTCCTGACTGTCAGGAAGTGCTTCCTGGCATCCAAACGGAACCTTGGCTCCCTGAGCTTTGCTCCGTTGGAGAGCATCCTGCCTTCCTCTGCAGGGGAGAACAGGTCTCTACCCATCTCCATGTGACATCCCCTCACATACCTGTATGTCGCCCACAGATCCCCTCTGAGTCTCCTCTTCTCCAGGCTGAAGAGACCCAGTTCCCTCAGGCTCACCTCATACCCCATCCCCTGCAAACCGGCCACCAACCTTGTGGCCCTACGCTGCACTGACTTTTCCCTTCCTTTGAGGAATTCAGGGTACACAGCTCCATTTTATCCTCACAACATCAACCCGGAGAGGTAGGCTAGACTGAGAGTAAGGGACAGGCGCAAAGGCATCCAGTAAAGTGATAAGAGAAGATTGCTTTTGGAGGCCTCAACTAGCATCTATGTCAACAGCAACAAGCAGGGGAAAAGGGCACCAATATATTCATTTATTTAAAGCTTTTCTACCCCGTCCACTGCTGACGTCTCAGGGTGGCTTACAATAAAAGAAAAATAAAATAAGGCAAAACAAGCACAGCATCTGGCTACTCAAGATACCTCAGTAAAAACCAAGTAGACATTAAAATAATGGGAAAATAAAAAGGAAAGGAAACTTTTCCCATAGCTACAAGTAAGGAGCCTGAGAATCCTGGGACAAATTTCACCAAAATGCTTCCATAGAAGCCACCACCTATGCATGAAGTGGCAAATAGTGAAGAGTATTTTATTCAAACCTATTAAAAATGCTGCCTGGGTTTTATGATTCACTTGTGAATCACTTATGAGATTCAGCATCCAAAAATTATTTAGTTATTGTATTTATTATATTTATAGTCTCTCTTTTTTTCTGTAAGAAATCAAGGAAGTTTACAAAACCCTGCTTATTTCAATTTTGTCCTCACAACAACCTTGCGAGGTAGGTTAGGCTGAGAGAAATTTACTGGTCCAAAGCCACCCAGTCCATTTCAGGTGGTGACTGGAATCCAGGCCTCCCAAGTCTGAGGCTCTTCCTCTGGCTTCTATGCCATTCCAGTTTGCAGTTAAATTGTACTTTGAATGCTGACCTGGCGTGACAGAGATGGAGTCCAATATATCTGGAGAGCACCAGGTCTTACTCCTATTCTTAACTGCTCTCTTCAGTGGCATCAAAGTGATGAACATGAAATATAATACAATCAAGAGAATGGACATGGCAGGTGAACCAGCCAAGGAAACATGTCTGGAAAAAGGTACTCCTACCTGGAGCTCACTGGGTGACTTTGGGCCAGTCACAGGGTATCAGTCCAACCTACCTCACAGGGTTGTTGTTGTAGGGAATGATTGAGAGGAGGAGGAGAATTATGTAAGCTACTTTGAGTTTGTAAGGGGGAAAAGTGGGATATAAATCTTATAAATAAATAATGAATAATACTCCTAACCCCCAAGCCTCCCCCTCTAGTGACAAAGACCCCCAGGCTGTGGGGAGAACTCCAAGCTGTGCACCGTTTCCTTCAGATGAAGTGCAGTTCCGAGCAGAGCAAAAAAACTGTCACATCTAGCCATACTGCTTCCATCTGTCCAAGATATAAACTGGTCTGGGAACCAAAAGGCACATCAGCAGTAGATGATTAATTTCAGTGACACCACTGAAATACAAATGTTGTGATGGACTGAATAAGAGGATGCTGACGAAGTATGAACTGCACTTATTTTTCACCAAGTCCAAAGTCTAAACCTCTCTCTCTCCCCCTCCTCACACACACACACTTTTTTAACTTCCCACTAATTTTTCATGGGAAGATTCAGCACATACTTAATCTGCTTGTTTAGAATAGGATAGGACCTAACTTTGCATAACTTTGCTGAATTGTGTCCCAAATGCACCCCTGTTTTCTTCATCTCTCGTGTTTAAGGTTCTGTTCCTTAGAACTCAAAGCTGCTTGATGCCGCAGCTCTGAACTTTGCTATCCAGATATATTCTTCTGAACTAACTTGCAATTCATCAGTTTCAGAAGGAATTTTTACTTCTTTGCTACCAAGCCTGTTTATTAAAAGAGACTGGGGATCTTTCCCTCGGAGAGAAAAAACGAAAAAAGAAACATGAAAGGAAGATAGACACATTTCAACATTTTGCTTCTGCCGTCAAAGCTCTTCACCCTCAGCTAATTCATGCAGCAAAATGAGGTTAGAGAAAGGCATTTCAAGCTTCCCCATCCAGATTTAAAGAATGAAAGCCTATGTCTGAATACTGGTGCATCCATCTACCCCAGTAACGTCAACACAGACTGGCAGCTGCTCTCAGGAAGAGGGATTCCAGCCCTATCTGGAGATGCCAGGGATTGAACCAGGAACCTTCGGCATGCAAAGCAGGAACTCTGCCACTCACCCACAGTCCCACCTGTCAGCCATGGAGGCTGGTGATTCTCCTAGATGGAGGCTGTTAGAAATCTGGATCCACCCTGATAGCGGTTGTGCTTGCAAAATGCAACACTCATTCTGACACTTGCTTGAAGCTTCAGTGTGAATACACAGTTGGCTATCAATCCATTTGTCTTGTAACTGCCGCTCACTTAGGTAATGGTCCTGCAGGAGAATCTTCTGGGCACTCTGTCATTAAATCAGAGGATTATAAGCATGTTGCTAAATAATGAAATGTTCCAGCTGCCACAAAGCAATCATCCTCCGCAAATATGAAATTTTAACAATCTCGTATCCAAACACTGAGAAGCCGGGAGGGGAGGAATGGTACAAAGAAAATATTTATATTTGATTAGCTGGAGTTCATCACAAGATTATCTAAGAGTCCCAAATAACATAAGACAGAAGAGTCCTAATTAAAAATATTGGAAGAGACAATATTGTTTTGGAGCAACCAAAATATCAACTAACAGTATGTTTACTGTATTTGTCAAGACCAAATGAGGATTTTGCATCTATGCCTAGCAGCCCAGGATTTTTAGGGATTTTGTAAATTATTTTTACTGTAGAGCAGACAGAGGGTCCCTAATCCAGATTTGCTAACGACCCAGAGTAAAATCACCGAGGGAAGCCAAGCTTCTAGAGACAGATTTTCAGTAATGCAAATCATTTTTTGATTGTGTAATTTCTCCGATGGACCGTGGGAATGCTGTGGCCATCATCTATCTTGACTTCAGCAAAGTGCCCCATGATAACCTGGTTAGCAAACTAGCTAAAAGTGAGTTGGATGGAACAACGATCAGGTGGATCCACAGTTGGCTACAAAATTGGACTCCAAGAGTGATCATCAATGGCACCTGCTCAGACTTGGGAGAGGTGGCAAGTGGGGTGCTGCAGGGTTCCCTCCTGGGCCCAGTGCTCTTCAACAGTGTTATTAAGGATTCGGATAAGGAAGTGCAGTCCTGTATTGGCTGACAACAAAGAAAGAAGAGAGGAGCTGGGGAGAAAACCCATTGCCCCAGCTCACACGCCAGCATTCTCACGAATCAGCCTGCCTAATTACACAGAGCTTCTCAAGTACCAGTCCTGGTGGCACCACATGGATCAAAGATGCACTTGGAAACCACCAGGAGAGGGTCTTCTAATGAGCAGGCGCCTCCTCGTTAACAATGCCCTTGCAGCTGAAAGAGGACTTGCATGTTGCATTAGTTTTGGACCTGCATTTGCGGAAAACATTCTTTTTCAGACAAAAGTTTATTCACCGATGACTAAAGTCTAGCCACTGTTTTACTGATGTTCCTTTTTTGGTAATTTTTCATGAATTTGTAGTTTAATTTGTTATACACTCCAGTATCTTTTGATGTGGAGCAGTATACAAATTTGTCAATAAGAAATTTAAAAGACTTAGAGGGACCTCACAAGTAATCTAGCCCAACCCTTTTCCCATGCAGGAAACTGTAGGGATTATCTTTGAATTAACTCATCCTGACAACAATGTCTCCTCCACATATGTCAGTAACTTTGGCAGTTTTTAAAATACTCATGAGATTTACATAATGAAACACAGTGACTGAAGGATGCGTCCTGCTCAGTTTCTCGGTTTCATCAGTGCAATATTGCTTGCATTCATTGCAATGCAAATTAGAATTTTATGTCTTTGCTTCCTCCTAAGATGCATAGCCAAATTAAGACTGTTGCCTACAGCTCTTGGTGATATTTTTTTCTTAATGGAGCCTTATGAGAAAAAGACTCACGGTGTCATTCTAAAGAAAAGTCAGCTCTTCCCATATGAGCAGCAAAGTTTGCAAGGGTTGCGGAGCTTAGTCATCACCCATTTGAAAAGTTCACTGTGCCAGTCACTAAGGAAGTCATCTTGTCACCTTGATTGATGTTTAGAAAATGATTGACATCTTTGCTGGGGGCTAGTTTATTTTTGGAGCAGGAGTGACTGCCAGGAGATTCTTTGGGAGAAGCAAGAATGCGCATCTCAGATATCATAAAATGAATGTATCCCCCTCAAAGTTTCTGAAGCAGGGATGGATTTCTGAGGTGCTCTTTTGCTCAGTCTGATCAGCTAGGATGCAGGAGGAGGGGAACACACAAGCCATAGCTGAGGACCACACATGGCCCAGGGGTTCTGCTCCCCATGCTGCTCCTTAGCTGCAATGCATACATCAGCTGGTTTAACTGATACAGTCCGGCCTAAGAGAAGGATTTCTTGGCCTCAGATAATCTGACAATTCAGTGTATGATTGGATATGAGCTGCTGATAAATCGGTCCTGAATGTGCCTTCTAAACTACTTAAAGGATAACTATGATATGGAATACATTGCATGCATGTGCGTGTGTGTATTGATGTATTTGATATATACATACATATATATGAGTATATGAGGAAAATAATAAAAATTCGCTTAACATTGATAACATTTAGGGGAAAATAGAGAAAACTGTTGAAGCAGCATTACATTATTTTACAATCAGAAAAAAGTAATGATGTACAGATGGGAAGCACTGGGTTTCATTTCTGCATTACAGGAATGCGAAGCCTGTAATGCATTTTTTTTTACATTGCATTCTTGCATTCTTTTTTACATTGTTTGCTTTGCACTACTGTGATTGGAATTTATGATAACAAAACTAAGGAAAAGATATGTCTGTGGTGCATTGAGCGGAATTAAGAGAGACTTTGTGTCCTAGTTACTGAAAGAAAACAATAGACGCTAATGGGCAGTTGGCTGTTACAAATATCTGGACTGCACATGCAGAGAGAGATGGCTGAGAATTTAGTTGGATTCTATTTTTGTCAGAAGCTTCCAAATTTTGCTCATTTCTTCATAAATGGGATGGACAAAATTTGCAATTAAAATAATTTGTATGTAGGAGAATGTGTGAAACTGTCAAATTATCCAACTAGGTTTGGGCCTTTTGAGTGTTTAACTTTTAAAAGTCTGGCTTTGAATCTCCATGTAATTATTCAACCAAATTAGTCATGCACACAGTCAGGATTATGAAAATGTCAGGTTTTTCTACCCCTACCTAAGATTGCTTTGCCCAGCCCAAGCCCAAAGCGTGTTTTCAAGGAAACCTGACAGTAGCAGCTTGGATTTGACAGATTTGTCATGTGAGGAAGGGCTGGTTCTGGGTGTACACTTCTTTTGGCATCCCTCATTAATATCTGAATATTTGAAAATAAGTCTGAAATTCTTGTAGCTCATGGAAGGGCGTGCAGGATATAATATTTTGTAATTAGTGTGAACCAAACAGAGAGCTTTGGCTATTGGGGTGTTGGGTGGTATAAAAATGAAATCAATCAACCTAAAGCTTGAATGAAGCACAATTCTCTTCTCTGTCTGAATATGCCCATTCTACAAGCAGTGGGTGCTGTTTGAGGAAGAGAATTGGTGGGGCTTGCCACTCAGTTTAGAAGCTGTAGGGCACCCTACACAGGTCCCAGATTCAGAGCTGGCTTGATTCAGGATGCTTCTCCTTGACTATCTGCCCTGATGTCACTTTGGGAGAAATTAGCTGCTACTTGGAATTCATGTATGCCCATAAACTTATACCTAGCAAAGCACTGATGAATCATTTGTAGTGGCTTTTAGGTATCAGATATCCACACAAGGACTTTTGGTAAATAGCCGCATCCTCTCTTGGCTGTCTAATTAAGGCAAACACCTTTGAGTGATATTCCCAGCATGTCTGCAACTGGCCAGGTAAGGGGCACATATATGATCCAGGCTGTAAATGCAAAGCTGGCACCAGGGTAGACCCAACTGCAGGGAATAAAGAACATTGTATGATCCTGGCAAGCTACAGAAGAGAACAGATGGGTGGGAATGCCAGTGGATTGGCGCTTGTGACAGTAGGGCTGTGAGAGTTCGGATGAGCTCCAGCCATGAACACAGCAATGGGAGAGTTGACTGTGCTATGTAGGAAGAAAGAGAAGTGAGAGATTGTCCTTTGACATGCAGCAATGCAACTTCAAACCCACTACAAGGTGGAAAGGCATCAGAAGAAAAAGGTTTGATCAAGGGTTGAGCATTTTTGGCATCCATAGATGGCACAGACCACCCAAAACCACCTTCAAATCCATCTTTGCCAATAGAGTTGTCTTTGTTTTTCAAACAACAGACAATGAGGACTACTGACTCAAAAGCTTCTTGAAGGACACATGAGCAATGAGCAGGGTTGGGTTCTGGAATGCTGCCTCACTGGCAGCAGGTCCATTGTGGATCCCGTTCTGTAAGCAGCCCTCTCCACGAATTCTCTGCCACCACTTGGGAAGCAGATATTTATTACCTCTGGGACCAACCTGCAATGAGTGGAAATGGTCGTTTCTGCAATGGAGCAGGTCAGCACAGCCCTTTGTTGGATCACTGCAAGCCTGCCCCATTCCAGTCATGGGCATTTCCACTCATGTCAGGTTGCCCCAAAAGCATTAAAGCTCCATTCCACAAGCACAGGGCACCCACTGTGCAAAGGTTCAGGCTCCACTGAAACTGCCCCAGGAGCTGCAGGCTGTCATGAGCAACAGATCTGCATCTGAGGGTTCTTTTCCTAAATGCAGACCTGCCTTGATTCGGGCCCCTCAAACCTGTCAATCCATGCTGGTGTTATTTTGGACAGACGAGCTGCTCTTCAGAATGACATGTCAGCTGCTTCATTTAGCGCCGAAGCAATCATATTTGTGTCCATTGTTCCCCCCTCCTCTTTTTTTCCTACTGCTCATTTTCTGCTGCTTTTGTAATTGTATCTTATTAATTTATGGAAGCCGCTTGTGTGTCATGCTCTGCCTAGGCAACACCGGAAGAGCTTTCAAGACACAATGCATTTCTGATGCAGATTTGAGAGTTTGCTCTCAGGCAGAACAGTAGAAGATGGTAGGCCAAGAACACCATAAGAGGCCAACTGGACCAGAATGAAGTCTCACTGGTCCAACATCCTGTTTCTTCCCACTGTGACTGAACAGGTGCCCATGGCAAGCCAACTAGCAGAACATGAGGGCAAAGTTTTGTTTCAGTTCTTGTTCTCCATCAAGTGATATTTACTGTTCTGCAGACTGTGACTGGACCTGGAGACTCCACAGGGCCATGAGAACTGGTAGCCATTGAAAGTTCTGTTAAAGTTGTCTAACCCCATTAGTCTAAGGGCCACCATTACCTCTTATGGAGGCAAATTCCACAGGTCAAAAGTGAAGGAGCTCTTTGTGCTGAGCAGGACTCTCCCTCCCTGTTTTCCTCTCCAGCAGACTCTGATGAGGCTTCAGAACCGCTGTCTTTTTAATAAGGCTCAACAGGTAACAAAAGGGTAAAAATGAAAGTAGCCTTCTTGAGAAATAGAAGGATCTGCTATGTGAAGAGCTGAATCCCAATTGAAGCTTCCCTTCCTCTCCTCCCTTTCTGACACCACCTTCAGGGTGGCTCCCACTGCTTGTGGGCTAGATGGGGGGAACACGGACACTTTCTAATTAGCCCACTCCCTTCTCCTTCCATCTCTTGACAAGGTCAAGGAGCTTCTCCTCCACCTCCCCAGGTCCAAAAGGTCTCCTTCCTCTTCCTGGGGAGGCTGCTTCTCTCACTCTGTCTGAGAATCTTCACTTCATGATCCTGAAACTGAAAAGTCGTTTGCCCAACACTGCCCCTCTGCCTCCTCCAAGGAATTGGACAAATCCTATCCAACTGCTACTTCTCCCGCATCTTCAGCCCAGGCATCCATGTCAGAGGAGCCCTCAGGGCTGTACTCCAGCTGCGGACACGGCTGACAGCAAGAGGTTGAGACCAAAAGATACCAGGGTCTTAAAGCTTCTTCTGCTAGTATCTAAGCCTTAGTTAGGGCATTTCAATCCTTCAGAATGGGCTGTGGAGGTTTCTACAAAAGCTGGGAAGCCACCAAATGTTTGGTGTATGAGGACAGGGGAATAAGAAGGGGCATGTTCCTCTGGGAACCTCAGAAAGGCCAGATTGAGACCCCAGGAGGGCCCAGTTCAGACTCAATTACACACAGTGTGCAGCTGTACGTCCATAGGTTAAATATATGCTGAGGGAGCAGTTTGTTGCTGTCTGATATGGCAACCTCACTGCAGGGGCTTCTTTTCCAACAGCACTCACTGCTGAGAATGGAAATGCTCAATGTGATCTTTCATGAACATCTCCCCAGAGTAGGAATTTGCTCACAGGATAGTTAATGGCACAGAACAGCAACATCTGCATTGCTTCTTAGCAGAAGGTGAGATGAAATAGCTAAAATCAGGGTCATTCAATCCCGGGTGAATCAAAAACAAAAAAGCCATCACTGTAGTAAAAATGTACATCCCATATTTCTGATCTGCAAAATGAACAAGGGAGCACATTTTTTACGATGAGCTCCTTGTTTCAGTTTAGGAATAGCCTGAAGGGATCCAATTCCTATAAGGTAGGCACAACTCAGATGGAGATGAATCTCGTGAACTTTCTTCCCCCCGTTGCCTTGTCACTGTGACATTATACTGTTGACTGATAAGGGTTTACGTGATTGCCGTGGCCGTTTACAACTGAATTGGCACAGATGGTAGCAGACACTTTGATTTCTCTGGTGAATTGAGACCTGAGCACATCCAGGCCATAGCACGATGCCTTGCATCTCATTTGATGCTTCATTTCTGCTATTGCAGTTTCAAGAGAAGAAGAATGGTGGCTAATGAACTAGCAAAGAGACAGTGAGTGCCATTCTTTGCTCTTTTTTAACATGCAATGGTAATTGTAATCTCTGTTAATAAAAAAGCACTTTTATCAACCTCAATACAAAACTGCAAGTGAGAGATCTATTATGTTCCTGTCCCCAGTATGTACCGAATAGGCCCGAGCTTGTTTACTTGATCTAAGTCCCAGTCATTTCATTGGGACTTCCTTCTGAGAAAGTACAGCTTTGCAACCAGTGTGGATAAGAGCTGGCCACATGGCATTGGGTAAGATTTAAATTAGCATGAACCCAGTTAATGCATGGCAAGCTGCCTTAGATCAGGTCAGATGTTCCACTGTTTTCTGCAGTGACTGGCATTGGACTTCCAGGGTCTCAGGCAGAGTTCCTTCCATCACCAATGTGTGATCCTTTTAGCTGGAGAAAGCAGGAATTGGACATGTGACCTGAAAATGGGCAGGCGAAGGATGCATTCTTCCGCTCAGCTAAGGTATCGCCATTCTATGGACTTGCAATGCCCTTTTTCCTGCATAGAAGAAAAAAATGGGTGAAATAGCATGGCATGTTGTTTTTCATCCTCATGGTCATGTCATAGAATCATAGACTCATAGCTGGAAGGGGCCTAGCAGGGTCCAACATCTCACATCCAGATTCCAACCAGACCTGATCCTGCTTAGCTTCCAATATTCCACTGACACCAGGTGAAAATCTTAACTTTCCTCCCTGGTTGCCTCCACCCAATCAGACTTAAAGCTCTCTATGTCACAGGCCTAGTGCAGAAGGGTAGCAATTAGATGAATAATTCAAAAAGTTTTCAAATATGAATGGACAGGCAAAGCAAAATTGATTGTGTTTGCATTTTGTGGATTGTCAGGCATTTTTCATTCCATTGTGTCTGTTGACAGGATCAGATTTTGCACTCATATACATTTGTACAAATTTGCACTTGCACATTCAGACTTCTGGAAATCCCCCAATGCACAGTTCCCTGAAAACTGTATGCCTTCATGCTTTAGTTTAGCCCATGGGGAAATGTGCATTTTGATCAGGTTTTTTAATCTTTTGTTTTTATTTTTTCTATGACAAAATTGGAAAAACTGAAAATGGTCTGCAAGATTGTATGGTCCATGTGGTAGAGAAAAGGCTAGTCTGCTGCAGAATTCTTCAACAATCAAACTCATTTGGGTCCATTGAGGATTTCACTAGCATTCCTGTCAGTCAGAAATTGACTAGTTTTTCAATAACAAACTTTTTAAAAGTTACTAAGAAAAATGTTAATAGGAAAAATTGTAAAATATGAATGGATGCTCACACAATGCACAAAAAGTAGTAATAAAATTACCAGGGATTGACACATCCAGCTGTCCTAATCAGACTTGGTCCCAAATTATCCCTAAGTCCTTTTCAACAAATATCTTACTTTCATTAGTTCAGCTGTCTCCATCAATTCTCTGACTCTTTCTTTCCACTAGAATGATAGGTTTTTCTTCTTTCTCTCTGTATCTCTTTTTTGGAGTTTTATCTCTTCAAATGTGCATGTGTGTGTGTGTGTCTCCCTAACTCCAGCCTAGCAACAGGAGAGTTTCTCGTTCATTTCTTCAAACCACATTTCCATTTCCTGAGCTAATACCTTATCTCTCGCTCTCACTCCCTCTGTTCCTCTGACCATCTGCTGCACTTTATTATCTCCTAACTTCCTGCGCAAACTCCCTGACTTCTGAATTCTAGCTAAACTTTTGACCTCTAAGCCATTAACTTTTGGAAGCTCAGAAACATACCCCACCCCATCCCGTGCACACGCACATGTGATCACACAAGGTCCGGCTTGGACTGCCTCGGACTCAGTGTTAAGGCAACAGAGGGACAAAGTCAATGGCAAGTCAATAAGAATGAGAAAAGTCAAGCACAAAAGGATCAGTCCAGCAAGAGGGCAGTTCAAGTCAATAAGCAG
The DNA here is from genome assembly GCF_004798865.1 of Varanus komodoensis. Classification (NCBI taxonomy): domain Eukaryota; kingdom Metazoa; phylum Chordata; class Lepidosauria; order Squamata; family Varanidae; genus Varanus; species Varanus komodoensis. The sequence continues at coordinate 13,921,977 of NW_025335701.1, read as the reverse complement.
TCACCAACACATAGTATCCTGAAGCAACGAGGAGAGTTCAAAGAGAATCAACAGAGGAATGATGAAGGTAGAAAGAGGACTGGCCCAGTGTCTCCCAGGGAGATTCAGGGCTATATGTAGACTATAACAGAGCTTTCCCAAGTCCCAGCCCAGCACTTTCACATACCACGCGGGGTTGCTAGTGACACCTAAAAACTTAAGAGCATCTACATGAGCACAGGATCTTTTGGAATTTGGCTCTGAGGTCAGAACTGGACCTCCAACCTCAAGGTGTCTTCCCACCCATCCCCATAAAGTCAGGGCAGAAAAAATATGTGCCAGCCACTGCACCAAAGGGATCAAAATCGCGAAAGAGATTTTGTTCTAGGAGACAGGCGGGGAGAAAATAAACATCCATGTACAGTATCCTGGTGGTGCCTCAGTTTCCTTCCCTCCCCCTCCAAAGCACTGCAATTGGTTGGCTGAAATCATCCATTCCTGCAGAAGATGCAGGATGTTTGGATTGTGCCTATAACGAGTTAGAGGGTTGATGCTGCTTCCTTCCTTCCTTCCTTCCTTCCTTCCTTCCTTCCTTCCTTCCTTCTCCACTTGGAAAATTGTTAAATTCCATGAAGTTCTGGTCTAAAATGCCTATATTTTTTATCTCTCCCCTGCCACCCTAATTTACAAGCAAATTCACAAGTTGTCCATGTTATTGCCTCTAATGAGAAGTGAAATGCAGTTTGCAGTTTGGTTTTATTTCAAGGAGCTGAAAAGTTTGGGCATTAAAACTAGGATGTGTCTGTGCTGAAGTGGAAAAAATATATATCCAACACATACATATTTGCTTTTGAAGTACTCTAAAGGATGTTGGAAACCAAATTCAGTATTGTTATTTATTTATTTAAAACATTTCTATGCCACCCCAATCACAACAAAGCCTCGGGGCGGCTCACAAGGAATACATAAAAACATACATAAATAATAATAATATAACAATTAAAAAAACATTTAAAAACCCCCAGTGCATTCTCAGCTAAAAGTTTTAAAATCCTAAATAATTCAATAATTTAACAATTAAAATAAGTTTTAAATAAAAAGGTCTTAGTCTGGTGCCAAAAAACAAATAACGACGGCACCAGATGGACCTCTCTGGGGAGCGCATTTACATCTACATGTTTGCCCAAGAAGATTTGTTAATTATTATTGAACTGCATTGTGCTTTCAAGAGAGTTAAAGAAGTATGCATGATATAGACAGTTCCTCTTTTTACCCTGCACTGTGATCCCTCAAGGATATTTTGTCACCTCACAGCTGGGAGTGCACAGTGAGAAGAAAGGCAGCCAATGTTTTCTAGTCTCATTGTCAACATTTTTGATGAATGTCTCAGAAGGGTTCTGTGTGATACAATAACATGGTCAAGGGAGTTTTTTGTGAAAACCTTTTTGACAGCATGTTAAAAACTCCATGGGTGGCTCTTCAGGCCAAGCTGGGAAAGGTGCATTGCAGAAGCTGATCACTCATGCAGCCATGGCTCTTTCCATAGATTGGCACCAGGGATGGACATTTGACGTTTACAGCATGTCCTTCATAGTTTGTAGCTTGACTTTTTGTAATTGAGATGTTATTGGACTTTTTCATTACCAAAAAAAAATGCTTTGCTGAAAAATTACAATAAAAATGCACACACAGTAAAATAATCCAAATTATAGATATGATCGGCATAAACAACAAATACTAGCATAAACAATAAACCCCTACAAAAAATAGTGATTATATTATGCATTTTAAATGAATAAAAAGGTAAAGGTTTCCCCTTGACATTAAGGCCAGTCATGCCTGACTCTAGGGAGCGGTGCTCATCTCCGTTTCCTAGCCAGGGGAGCCAGCGTTTGTCCCCAGACAGTCTCTGTGGTCATGTGGCTGGTATGACTAAACACTGAAGCGCACAGAACGCTGTTACCTGCCCACCAAAGTGGTACCTTTACATATACTTGCATTTGCATGCTTTCGAATAGCAAGTTTGGCAGGAGCTGGGACGGAGCAACGGGAACTCACTCCATTGTGCAGATTCGAACCAGCGACCTTTCGATCAACCAGCACAGCAGCACAGTGGTTTAAACCACTGCGCCACCTGCAGTCCCCTTTTAAATGAATAGCAATAACATCTTCACTTCTGCTTATTCAAACAGGATGGAGTAAGCTGACAACACATCAGAATATTTGTCAGGGCAAAGGTGACAGTGCTGACGATATATCTCGGCCTTCCTCAATTTGCTTCCTTCAAGAAGTTTAGAACTACAACTTCCAGTTTTCCAACTAGCATTGACCATGCTAGTTAGATTCCAAAACATCTGGAGGGAAGCAGGTTGACATCTTTTAGTAATGCTACAGATATTTTGCTACACCCAAATATCACAGAATGTTTTAACCATCAGAGCCTAGACACTACTTTAGATGTGAGGATACTTCTTGTTGTTAGTCAGTCGCAAAGTCGTGTCCAACCCTGGACAACATTCCTCCAGGCCTTCCTGTCCTCCACCAGCCCCCAGAGTCCACTTAAGCTCACACCAACTGCTTCAGTGACTCCATTTAGCCAACTCATCCTCGGCCATCCCCTGCCGTCAATCATTCCCAGCATTAGGCTCTTCTCCAGGAGTTCTTCCTTCTCATTAGGTGGCCAAAGTATTTGAGTTTCATCTTCAGGATCTGGCCTTCTAAAGAGCAGTCAGGGTTGATCTTCTCTAGGACTGACCGGTTTGTTCGACTTGCGGTCCAAGGGACTTGCAGGATTCTCCTCCAGCACCGCAATTCAAAGGCCTCAATTCTTCAGCGCTCAGCCTTCCTTATGGTTCAGCTTTCACAGCCATACATTGCAACTGGGAAAACCATAGCCTTGACTATACACACTTTTGTTGGCAGGGTGATGTGTCTGCTTTTTAGTATGCTGTCTATATTTGCCATAGCTTTCCTCTTCAGGAGCAAGCGTCTTTCAATTTCTTGGCTGCAGTTCCCGTCTGCAGTGATCTTCCCAGGAAAATAAAATCTGTCACTAGTAAGGATACTTAGGAAGAAACAAAACCACAATTGTATGCAGTTCATTTAATGCAGTGATAAAATATGGATATAAATGATCAAGAAAAAGGAAAAGGAAACTTACACTCCTCCTTGTTTGTGACCATACTTATTCCCCAAATAGTCTAGTGGTTGTTCCATGGGCCTCCAAAGAATCCTGGGCAATTGACACATCAATCCTCTCCCTAGGGCCAGGAACAAAAGACAACCTCTCCTACCATGGATTTTATGAAATTCCTCTCTCCAGAGGAATGCAGAGATTTTCTGTATGCATACAGGATTCCATTCCCCCTTCCTAGGGACAAAGCTGTCTCAGCAAGGTAAACAGTTTTGTTCTCACAGCAAAAGCAGGTCCTATCTACAGAATGATTCAGGAAGGCAACTTTAAGGCCATTATCTGTTGTTCCTTCCAAACAAGCTGAGGGCCATGAAGCTTTGGCATGCCTTCAAGAAATTATTCAGGCTTTTGGAAACTGGTGATCCCAGACAATAGAAGGTGCAAAGCAAAATTACCAAATATATGCTTACTTCTTTATTCATAACACTCTAGAAAATGCAACAAGCACCATGGAAATGACTGGACTTAACCTGAGGAAGTTTTTGCAGAAATTGCAGTTTCAATACATCCTGGAACAGCTGTAAAACTTTTGACAGGAACTGGCATTCAGAAGTCAGGTTAGTTGGGCTTAACTTCTGTAAATAGCTTTTTTCTTTGTATTGCACATGCTTTATTTTGATTGCAGGTACCAAATACAAAACTTTGGAGACATGTGTAAATATCCCAATTATGACTGCACTTTGGTTGCCTTAAAAGAAATAAGCCAGAAAATACTGATTTGTAAACACTTTCTGCTGTTTATTCTATGTGCATTTTGGCTAACGTATTCATATCCTAACATAATATTTTCATGATATAATGCATTTTATTATTATTTCCCCTTATATGCACATTTACGTAAACATTTTTTCCCCTGGTGAAATCCACTGCAAAATCTGGAGAAGTGTGACTGATACCAGAACCGTAGTTTGCATAGTGGTTTGAAAACACAAAATTAGATAAGTGTGCATTAAAATGCAAGCTGAACAAATTTCTTCCCCATCACTATTCTGAAGCCATCCCTCCATCAGCAACAGGATCCCGTGCCAGCTTTTGAAGCATGAGCTCCTGTGAAGGCCTTGAAAGGCAGTGTTCACATATTGTAAATCATTTAAAGGTGGCCTGCATCGCCTCTGTATACTTCAAAGTCAAGGGCATGAAAACCCCCATACGACAACCTTACCTTTGCTTTGTAGTATCTGCCAAAGCCCTATGAAAAGAGCACCTTTCTAATTCTGGAAGTAGCAAACAAAGTGGGATTCCATTAGAGGCCATCATGTGTAGGCCAGGACCATGTCTGGAGACAAACGAGGGTTCTTGGGAACAACTTCCTCCTGCAAAAGAAAAGCTGCCCTGACTAGAACTGTAGCAGCCTTTGAAATTGAGGGAAAGACATTCCTGGGAACATAAATAAGAATTATCATCAGGATAGCCTTATAAGAAAATGGGGCTTTCGGAGTGGGATTCAGTAACGTTTCTAGAACTGTCTTCATTTGCCCTGAGAGCTGAAGTGACAGCGGGAGCATTCCTTCCTTTGGCCTTGAGCTGGGGGTCAAAGAGAGTGGCCAGGCTTGCTGAAGTCCCATTACAGGCTTCCTGAGTCCCTGCTCAGGCCAGCTCCACATGGACCCTTCAGGGCCTTGGGAGAGAGAATTCTCTTTCTCCTGTACACCCCTGGGCAGGACATTAGAGTCTACTCCACTACCTGGATATAAGACTCGGGGGGTGGGGTGGGGAATCAGGCTTCTAATTCAACTTTTTTTTAGAAAAAGGAATACTTTTGCAGCTTCAGGCTCATGGACGATCCCTGTACAGCATTTGCTGTGAATTCTGATATGAAGTGACCTTGTCTGCATCTCCTAGAACAACAAGTGCACCCCCTGCATAAAATGGGAAAATGCGATCACATGCAACAGAAATCCTGGTTTGTGCATAGTCTTGGGCTTAGGTTCTAGTAACGAGGCAAAAATGTGTCGTATTGTTGCTGGGCCTATAATTAAAGAAGCAATTTAACTGCTTGTTTTTCTGATTTTGAAAATGGCAGAACAGAGGAGGTTTGAGCAACAGAAACTGTAATTACACGTGTACATTCGATAATATTCTGTTGCTCGTGCATATGACTGACTGTAATGCTTAATGTTTCTAGGAGAAGAATAGAGAAAAGTCAGGAAGGTGCAGAAACAATGCAGAGTCCTACAGTCTTCCCAAACTCTTCATTTAGCTCTCTGTGTAAACATGCCAAGTTGCTATAGTAACTTCCACACCAGGACTTTTTCTTTAATGGTACCTCTAAGTTACAGCACACTTACTTTTTTGACAGCTCGTGTGTACAATTGTGTGTGTGTAGGAGTCTGCCTGCACAACCAGGACCCTTGTTTTTCAGGCATCTTTTCCAGTTACATGGAGACCATGTTACCTACCTACAATTGCACACTGAGTACCTCACTCCAGATCTTAACACAAGCACACAGAGGTATAGGCACTCCTGCTCTCCATCCCATGCATTATATAATGTTCAAAGGGCCCCATCGGATGGGAAAGAACCAGAGTGCGGTGGCACAGCCTAACACCTTGCATGCAGAGGGCCCAGGTTCCATCCTGATGCTTCCAGGTTGGGCTGAGAAAGATTCATGCCTGAATCCCTGGAGAGGCTGAGCTCAAGGTACCAGTTGTAGAAAGTAGCTTTCTTCATTCCACAGAAACCAGAGTAGCACACATCTTCCTGCACTGCCCTGGCAACGTTGACACCCCTGCTGGAGTGTATTTATGAGCACAAAGGAGTGACTTGACAACCATTAACTCTGAGTGATGCAAAGAGAGCTGGGTTTTGTTGTCTTGGTGACAAAAAGCAGCACACATTCCAAATAGGGACATCTAGGGCAATTTTAGCATCTTTGGCCAGCCCCTTGAGAATTGTAGAAAGCCCGGCTAGGGCTGAGCCCTGTAGACCTCTCTCTCCATAGATCTGTCTTGGAAAGACAAGCCTTTCAAAGGATAGATGAGGAGCAATGGTTTTCTTTCAAAGCATCCTTTTCCCGGTGTTCTGGTATGTTGCACGACTTGCTTGCTTGCCCTTTTATAATCAGAAGCCTAAGAAGTTTTGGTGCATTTGTAGTCCCAGGGCAGGCTAAAGTCTCCTCTCTGGTTTGAACTTGGATGTCTTTTCAAAGTAAAGCACTTGCTCCACAAAAATACTAACAGGAAGTATTAGCATCTTGCATGTGAGAAGTTCATGTCATTGCTGCTGCTGCTGCTTAGTCGCAAAGTCATGCCTGACCCATCCTGACCCCATGGACAACGTTCCTCCAGGTTCCCCTGTCCTCTACCATCCCTCAGAGTCCACCGAAGTCCACACCCAGTGCCCCAGTGACTCCATCCAGCCACCTCATCCCCTGCCATCCCCTGCTGTCAATCGTTCCCAGCATTAGGCTCTTCTCCAGGGAGTCCTTCCTTCTCATTAGGTGGCCAAAGTATTTGAGTTTCATCTTCAGGATCTGGCCTTCTAAAGAGCAGTCAGGGTTGATCTCCTCTAAGACTGACTGGTTTGGTCACCTTGTGGTCCACGGGACTCGCAGGAGTCTCCGCCAGCACCACAATTATAAGGCCTCAATTCTTTGGTGCTCAGCCTTCCTTATGGTCCAACTCTCACAGCCATACAACTGGGAAAACCATAGCTTTTGTCATGCCAAGTTCTCTCAGTAAGGACTGACAAATCAGTGGCAATCCCTTGCCACTCTCTGTTACAAGGTCCCAGATCGGTGGACTAGACAACTTGTTGCTGATGGAGGCCACCAACTTCCTTCTGCCAGTCAGGCTTCCCCTTCCCCAGCTGCTGCATGGTGTAGATTTTGGAATCTGTTTACCCAAAGAGATTTGTCTGCTGTTTCTGCTGTACACCTGGTGGAGCCCTTTCTTCAAAGAAAAACTGCAAGAGAAACTTTGCTATTTTCATCCAAAGAAGAAATCTGATGAAGTTCATATTCACCAGTATTAATAATACTGCTACGCAGAACCACAGAGAGACACTTTGCATGAATCAGAGTGTCAAGGCGCCTTATTTTCTCTACTCTTTTCCCCAAAAGGAGCACAAGTGCAGGTTTGAAATTAACACTAATGACTTGAATTCACTTTCCTCAGAGTCAGGGGGAGTCATCCTTTTGAGGCAAGGCAAAAATTTGTGGATGACACACTACTCATCCTAGGTCAGGCTAAACGGGATTGTGAGCAAGACACTCGTCATAATGCAAAGAGACACTCAAATGGCAATAATAATAATGGGCAAATTGGCACACCCTTCAAGAAGGGAATGAATCAGTCTTAGATGCAGTGAAATCCTGCTGCCTTTTATGTTAGCCATGGCTTGAGAAAGAGGCCCTGCAGAAGAAGCGTTCTGCAGTAATCAGGTGGTCTATTTTCATATCCCACCTACCAGGGAGCATCTATATTTCTCCCAAGGATGGGCAGGCAGATCCAGGTAAAAGCAGGACTGGTATTTTCCAGAAAATCAACAACCCCTGCCAGCACCAAAATATTGTTCAGCCCTACAGTCCTTGGAACAGTCCCATGAACAACTGGAAACCATCAAAGCACTTAGCAATTCCTAATTTAAATGTGTGCCGCCTCCTCCAACATTTCATCTTAAGGCAGGGACTATGAGCAAAGTCCATGGCACCCACAGGAGGCGGCTGCCTCTCCCATTTCTCTCTCTTCCCAGTCTCCTTCTTCACCACTAAGTGTTCCTAGCTGCCACCCCCACTGCTGCCACCCCCACTGCTGCCGCCACTGCAGCCGCCGCGTGCTCCTCCCCCTCCCCCTCCCCCTCTTCAAGTGACTAGGAAGACATCTCCAAAACCTTAATGGAACAGAGACCTAGTGATGCTTTCAGGATTGAATGGCTGTCGTGCAGATTCCATTCTTGAATGGACATATCTATGGCTATTTGACCCACCTTTAGTGAAGCTTAGGATTAATTGTTGTGATTGTTTGTTTGTTTGTTTGTTTATAGCATTTGTATGCCAACCAATTGTGCCACAGCACCTCTGGGCAGCTCATAACCACAAGATAAATACATAATAAAAACCAATAACAGATTAAAAACAACAGTAAAATACAGCAAAAATATAAAACAAGTGTCTTATGACAATTAGTTATTAAAATGTTTTTTAAAAACAAGGTCTTTGCCTGGTGATGAAAAGAACGCAAGGAAGGTACCAAGTGACCCTCCTTGGGGAGAGCATTCCAGATGTGGGGAGCAGCTGCAGAAAAGCCCCTCCTCCTAGCGGCCAGCCCTCTCACCTCCTCAAGGGATGGCTCACACAGGAGGGCCCCCTGGGTAGATCTCAAAGGCCAGGTAGGCACATACAGGTGCAGACGCCCCCCCAAAATAGCCGGGGCCTAAGCCATTTAGGGCTTTTTATGTCAACACAAGCACTTTGAACTGGACCCAGGCCACAATTGATAACCAATGAAGATCTTTCAGTATAGGTATTATGTATGCAGTATCTATGTATGTAATGTATGCTGTAAAATTAAGGGTGTGTGTGTGTGTGTGTGTGAGAGAGAGAGAGAGAGAGAGAGAGAGAGACTCCCTCTTTTTAATGTAGTTTGTTTTGGTGTCATGAAATTCTTAATAAAAAATACATGGCTAGGGGAGGAAGAAACAAAGTAGAATGAAAGTAGTGTTCCCCTGTATATGAGCTGGGGTTAGAAAATGGTTTGAAGTCTATCTTAGTATTTCTATTCGGGTGTTGTCCTTGAGGCATACTGGAGTTGGGAGGAATTTCTTTCACGTTAATGATTTCCTCAGGGTTCTGTTTTCCTGGCTCTGAGTGTGAAACTCAGGACCAGAGGTCAAGTCCAGCCTCCAGGCTACCCCACAGTCCCTGCCCCCCTTGCCTTGACCGCTAACCCTGTCATGGATTCCTGGTGTTCCTGCAGCTCTTTCCCCCATTCAAAATGCCTCTCTGAAGGCCAGGAGGAGCTCTGCTGTTACACTGGGCCAGCCTGCTTGCCTTTGGCCATGCCCTGTGTGTTTCAGCCCCATCCACTGATGGATGTGACACACACACACCGTGAGGATGCCTCTGAAATTGAATTTAGCCCTCTGGCTAAAAGATTCAGCACCACTGCCCTGGAGAATAAGAAACGATTTCAATTTGAAAAGTCGGGATGTCGGGTGGCATGACCCTGTACTCCACTTACATTGGATGGCTCTCTAATTTTACTTGGTGCAAATAGCACCCAATAAGATAATCAGCAAGTAGGGATTTGTGAGGAATCCATGCTGGGGATGGGAATTATATTCCCTGGGCCTAGTTCCATGGACTTTGGCTTGCTTTCTTGCAGCCATGAGAAGGACTTCCTGGCATGCGCATGGAGCATTTGCATGGATGCCCACCAGGGAGGCAGCCTGTGTTGATGCTATGCAACTGGTATCTTCTTCTCTGCACACAACTTTCTTTGTGTTGACGTGCTGCAGAAGAAGGTTGCTAGTTATGCAACCGACTTCCATGTGTCTTTGTGGACTTCCTCTCAGCTCGGCTCATTTCCTAAGGCCACTATAGCTGAAAGAAATAGCAAAGTAAAAGGAAGAAGCAGAGATATTGGGAATTTTCCCATGGTCTTCAAAACCTGGGACACTACAGTGAGAAGTTTGTCCTGTTCCTGATGCCATCAAATGAATTCAGTGGAAGGACAGGGTGTGGCTAGGAAGCTTATATGTCCATCATAAAGTGTTGTTGGCATCGGTGTTGTTATTGTTTATTTTCATTTATTTATTTATTTATAAAATGTGTATGCTGTCCATTACTTCCGTCTCTGGATGGCTTACAACATTAATCAGAATAAAATAAATTAACTATTCCACGCTGGCTGAAAATCCAATAAAATACAAACAATAAAATCCAATTAATACATATTAAAATATTGATCGAATAAAAAGGTCAATTGTTGGTATTGTTACTACATGACAATTATACCCAATCTTTCTTCCTCTTGCAGGGAACACAGTGTGGCTTGCAAATTCTCCTCCTCTCCATTTTATCCTCATGACAACAACTTGCGAAGCAAGCTAAGCTGAGAGGCAAGGACTGGCCCAAAGTCATCCAGTGGGCTTCACAGCAGAAGGGGAACTAGAACCCAGAATCCCAGTCGTGCATTTTCTTACCCACTCCACCCTGGCTCTCAGTGTATGGAAGCTTTACATTTCTAAATGGTCTTGGGAAGGCAGACTTATTTTTCCATGGGAAGAACTGAGGTTCTCCCACACCCATTCTTTTCTGAGTCAGGATCCCACTGCAGGGTGAGGAAAACAGACCGTTCAGGTCCATCACTATGGAAAAGTCCCACATAAATATTTTCTGCTACAGGCTGTTGGCACCCCTCTTCAGTCTTCTGCTTCATTTCTTCCTATTCAGGAAGGCTGATCACAAAGCTACCCTCTGCCCAGTTTATCCTTTTGTCCTTATCCTCGTATCCCCTTTCCAGTTCATCACAGCGCTTTCTGGAGAAGTAAAAGCGATGCAGGGAATGATGCAGCAAGATGCCATGCATTTTCCTGATCAGGCAGCCCGCTGAGACCAAGTGATTTCAAAACACAGTTAGCATTTGAGAGCAGAGAAAACACCGTGGGAGGATGCCATTCTGCAGCAATCACCCCAAAGCCAGTCTGGAGCACTCAGTCAGATTACTGCTATTGAAGGAGCAGAAACCTTGTAGTGGCTCAGATCTTTTCCCAGGCAGTTTTCTATTGTCTCACTCACCACGGGACAGATCGCAAAGAGGCAAGCGATTGGTCCAAACAGAGCACCGTCCTTATTAATTTACCATCTCCCAGGTGTGCCAAATCGCAAAACTCTGTGGATACCACATGCTCCAAGAGATGCAGAACATTCACATCTGGCACAGAAGCTCTGCTTCCTTTCCAGGTTTGAAACAATGCCAGAGAAAACAGTGGAAAGGTTGAGTATTTGCCGCACTATGAAACTGATTGGGAGGCCATGGCCAAAGACTCCCAGACAAAACTTCCCAGAGGCTATTATGAAGCTAAAACTCCACCAGCACAGGCACATGTTGGCTATTTTCATGAGAAAAATGAACATGCATTTTTGAGAACAGTATGGGGACATGAAAAATAGAACATATTAAGAAAAAGTGCCGAGAAATGTGCATTTTGTTTATTTCACAAAATGGAATATAAATATGTGTTTTGTTTTGGAAGAAAGGTGAGGTAATTGTGCATGGATTTTATCCTGTTTTTGTAGAATTCTCAACATTTGGAGCAAACTGAACTTATGGCTAGAAAAACAAGAACCTCTGAGAAACTGAAACTGACAGATTGGTTGATCCTCTAGGTATAGCCACAAATGGGTGAGAAATTCGCTCCATTGAGATGTTTTGCTTTTGTTTGTGCCTCAAGCTGAGTCACATACTAAATCTGCATGTTTGCCAAGCTTTGTAATGCAGCTCCTTTGCTTACACAGAAACCAGATGGAACAAGTCTGACCTTAAGAATATGACAATGACAGAAACAATGCCAGATCTGTCCATCCCACAGATATGAAGCTAAACTTGCCATTTGGGATCAGGCTACTCAAAACAACAAATCAACAGATATGGGGCAGAGAGATTTAATCATGTCAAGAATAACCTCCCAAATATTATTATCCTCAGACAAAGCCTTCCACTGGACTCAGCTTGTTCTGAGAGAAGGGTGTAGTTCAGGTAGAATTCTCTTGCTTATTTGGAGGTAACAGATAAAAAAGTATACCCAAGTAACTGCAAAGACTGCAGCCTAGGAAGCAACCACCCTCTTGTAACATAGGGTTAAATCCACCAAAGAGTAATTCATGCGGTAGGTTAAGTCAAACTATTGATTGAAAAGATTAAGAAAAATGAGATGCATGGGAGGATAAACCAAGCTGGCAAGGTGAAAACTAATAAACACTGACATACACAAACAAAAATCCATATCTTGAGAATCAGGAGGCATATAGAACCTACCATAAATAGCCACCCTTTCCAGCCTTTGAATCAAATGGATGCTCCTTTGCAAAGAGGAATGTTCCTTTTGTGTATTAGACTTTCCATGCCCGCACTGGTGGATGGAGGCAGAGAGGCAAAGCATCTTGTGTGAGTCCATCCACACACCTTTTGTGAATGTCCTGTTGAGTCACAGGCTTTAATGGCAACCCTTGCAAAGTTGTTCTGTGTTCACAAATGCAGGAGGCTTTGCTGGGTAGGGCAGAATATGGAAATCATCCATATTAGCATGCAGAAATTAAGCAACAGGCTCCAAGAGGCAGTAGCCTTCTGGGAAGAAGCACTGAGACTTGTGCCCCCCCCCCCCCCCCCCGATGGCAGCTGGCTCAGGTCCTCCCCAAATGTGGAGCCAGGCTTGAACAGGTTGGCTGCTGTGGATGCAGGGCTAGGAGAACTTCTGGTCTGATCTAGCCAGACTCGTTTGTTTGTTTCATTTCTATACTACCCCATAGCCCAACAGCTCTCTAGGCAGTTTACAAAGTTAAGAAGCACATAAACAAGTATTAAAATCACTTAATAAAAAAAATAAAACAATACAACAACAGCAGCCCACAGCAACTGTGATCAAATTAACACGTGGCACAGCAGCAGTAATGATAAGAACGATATTAAAACTAACAATTATCTATTAAAATATCTGGAAAATAAAACAGGTTTTCACCTAGTTCAGTAAGGAAAAAAGAGATGGTGCCAGGCATACCACTTTGGGGAGCATGTTCCAAATATGGGGTGCCACTACTGAAAAGGCCTTCTTCTGGTCACCTTATAACTTTTGGTGGTGGGGTTCCCTGAGAAGGATCTCAAAGGATGATCTTAGAGTCTAGGTAGGAACAAACAGGGCAAGGTGTTCCTTTGGCCATTTAAGGCTTTGAATGTTAGCATTAGCACTCTGAACTGGGCCCAGACTTCAACTGGCAACCAGTGCAGCTAAGAAAGGACTGGCATAATATGATCTCATGGGTCGTCCCCGTTAACAGCCACCCTGCCCTATTTTGGATCAGTTGAAGTTCCTGGAGCATTTTCAAAGGCAGCCCCACATAGCGCACACTACAGTCATCCAGACAAGAGGTTACCGGAGCATATATCACTCTTGCCAGGCTCTGCCTGTCCACTTAGGGTCACAGCTGGCAAATCAGCTTAAGCTGAAAAAAGGTACTTCGTGTTATCTGAAATGATGCTTTCAGGACAACTTGTAAGATATGCATTTTCATGCTATGTATATTCCTTTGGGTTAAAAGCAGTCATAAAAGTGTCTCATTTGCTTAAGGTTAGCTTGAAATATTGCACTTAGAGATGTATTTAAAAGTGACATGTTTTATCGCTTGTGAAGTTGTGAAAGCTGGCAGCTAGTTCCAGAAAGAGCAGAGCAGAGCCTTTGCACCTTAAGAATGTTATACCTCGTTGTTATTTGAACATCTGGCTCCAATCTTGAAGGTTTAGTGGCCTTGGGAGGATGCTTATTCTCACCTTAATGGCAGGTAAATAAGCTGCAAAACTTGGCCTCATCAATTGTAGTAGCAGCTTAGCAACAGCAGATGCAAGTGGTAGAACGGGAGCGATAGGCGATGGGCCCTCCACAAACAAACCCTGAATCGCCATGCCAACATCTCTGTGCCCATCATTTCACCACAGGTTGCTACAGCAGCCTAGATGACTGGCAGTCGAATAGGTGAACCGGCATCATTAACAAGCACCAGGAGGAATAGAATAGGAATGCTTTATCTGTGGTGTTTGACCTGTAAAAACGCATTCCCACATGCAAATCGTTCCTTTGGTGTTTCAAGTGACTGGTATGCATACAGGGGAAACACATGCACTGCACTACCTACAAGTGACTTATCAAGTGTAATAAAATTACAGGGAAATTCTATGGATTTTTACCTGGAAGAAAGCCCTGCTGAGTTCAATGGGGCTTATACATGAGTAAATGCATTTAAGGTGAGAGCCTTAATCTTGTTGTAAAGCAATGTAATCACTCTTTTCCTTCCAGAAATGAATGTAGGGCACAAAAATTAATGAGAAAATAAGAACTATGGACCAGACTAGGAATCAGTTTGCTTTGACCATTTGTTATCAAAAAATACTTTCAAAACTCTCCTCTGAATTATCAGCTCCTTCCTTCACCTTGCTTAAATTCTCCATCTAACATTTCCCTCCATTTCTTCTGAGTTTATCATTTCCAAAGCAAAGCAATTTGCCTGTGAAAATGTCCCACTTTAGTTACTCACACCATGTACCGTGACTTTAAGCATTCTGTTTCTTGCTTTATCATTTCCAGTTTGCTTTGATTCATATTTCTCATGATCCATGCTGGCTGTACGTGCTGTGCTGCACTGGACTTTCCTTTTGCTTCTGCGCATGTCAGGTACTGGCCTCTTTCTGGCTTTGATTGGGTTGCATCATTGTCCTTGCGACCTGCGGACAAGATGCATCTGGGCCCACAGAAGTTGTTCAGTCCAGAGATCCACAGTCTTCACCACATGCTGTACTTGTGGCAACCAGCCTTTGGATGAGTGCCCCAAGCCAGGCCTTAAGCATGAGACAGAGGCCTTCTCCTGCAGCCTCCAATCCCTCAATGTGGCTCTGAGGCTAGGCAAGGAACGGGCATCCCCACAGCTCTGGCTCCAGGACCCGGAACCTTGTGGCAGAGGCAGGTGCTCCGGGACCCATGTAGGGTCCACCACTGACACCTGTCCAAGGTTCTGCACATCCCCCTATTTAATTGCTCATAATGCTCCACAATGACACCATGTTGGGTGTTCCAGGGCATCGGAGGCAAATAAAAGCCCACTCCAAAGTACATTAGAATTTTGCTGCCCTTGCCAGACTCATACGGACAAAGCACAAACGGGGGCCAGCAAAGGGTGCTTTGCCCAGCCCCTCCATACCCAAAGAAAGCGCTGCAGCATGGCAGTGTTAGAAGGCCCTGCAGGAGGGGATGCTTGAGCCAAAGTCCTGCTGTAGGTGCCACTTGGGAGCCCATCTCACAAGCAGGCTGCTCTTCCTTCCTTCCTTCCTTCCTTCCTTCCTTCCTTCCTTCCTTCCTAGCTTTTCTAACCCATCCACTACTAGGATGGCTTACAATAAAAAATGAATGGAATAAAACAAAACAGCACAGAATCCATCACTTTGAGATAATAAAACCCAATTAAAATCAATTAAACGTTAAAATGATGGGAAAATAAAAGGGTTTTCACCTGACGCCGAAAAGAATATAACTTCATATTTTCTAATGCAAAATGGTACTGCACAATCCAAGACACAACTTTAAAGTTCAAGGATTTATTCAGGAATCTCAGAAATATTTTACCGGTCTACAGTTTTTACTATTTTTTCCCTCTGTCTCTTGGAGAGAGATCAGATACACTGGCACAAATGTGCATTTGCTTAAAATGAATTTCAGAATTTCCTGGCAGCTGCATTTACAGCTTCATCTGTCACAGTAGTGAGAGTGCAGTTGCCTGGGCACTAAGGTGACAGCTATCAAATTGCTTTAAGAAAGACAGTCAGCATCAGTGCCAGTGAGCCGGCAAGTTTCTTGCCAAGACCAAAAACCATGATCATTCCAACTCCGCACTGTGCAGCACTCTGTTCTGGGGCAAATAATGGACAATTTGGGATAAACTGGTGGAAATGCATCATTTCCAAAAAGGCCCAGCAGTGAATCTATCTATACAGGCTTCAGATGTTTGGTCACAGACCGCCAAAGAAAGAACAAATGTTTTGTGCAATTCTACCAAACATAAGCCATACCAA
Organism: Varanus komodoensis; assembly: GCF_004798865.1. Classification (NCBI taxonomy): domain Eukaryota; kingdom Metazoa; phylum Chordata; class Lepidosauria; order Squamata; family Varanidae; genus Varanus; species Varanus komodoensis. The sequence goes on along the minus strand of NW_025335701.1, from coordinate 13,906,031 downwards.
CTGTGTTTCGTCCTAAAACCAGTGTGGTATAGTGGTTACAGTGTTGGACTGGGACTTCGATGTTGTAAGCCGCCCCGAGGCCTTGGCAAGGGGTGGCATAGAAATGTTTTAATAAATAAATAAAAATAAAACCTGGGAGAGCCATGTCCTAATCCCCGCTCATAAATGAAGCTCACAGGGTGACTTGGATTCTGAAATCTCAGCTTAACCTACCTCACCGGATAGGGTAAAATGGAGAGGACAAGAAACTTGGGTTCCTCGCAGGAGGAAAGAAGGCAAGCTATAAATGTGATAGATCAATAATAATATCAATAATAATAATAGCTCTTTGGTGGTCTAATGTGAAAAGATATCTGTATGAATAATATAGAGACAAAGGCATACATGTACATACGCACATCACACAATCCAAACCTCTCCCATCCATTGACACATGAAACACTGTGTGAACACCACCTGCAGTTTTAAAAACCCCATTTTTTCTGCTTTTAATGATTTATTTACCTGGCTGGCTCATCCATAGTGCCCAAGGAAGCTTCCTCCCACTGCACTGTGTAGAGGCTTGTTCTCCGAATATTCGATTCACTTTATTTACATTGTCCATTACCAGAGCACTAGAAAATAGATCCGTGTTAGGATCCCCATATTCAAATGAAGGAGAAGAGCAAAAGCGGAGTGTTGCTTGGCCAAGAGCACAGTCCAATGGCCTCCTGACCATCGGACCTTCTGCGGTCCAGGTGCTGAGGTCCTCTGAACCCGGTGATTGGACTCCAAAGGCTGAGCCTTCCCCCAGCCCCTCACAGAAGGGGCCATGCTGATCGCCCCATGGATGGGCACCCCAGTCTCCGTCTCTCCTCTCTGGTGCCAATATCAATGGCCAAGAGCGACTATCCAGGCAGTGTGCAAGGCTCACGGTGCAGCAGTCACTGCCACGCCTCCTGCCTCACACGGGACGCGTGCAAGCGTCCACACTCAGAGGCTTGTGAGCAGCTGCCACAGAGGAGATGGCCAAGAAGACCCCTTTTGTTATGGAGAGCCAAGTCAGCTGATGGGGCTGACTGGGGAAGGCAGGGAGTGGTGGGATCCCCCCTCCCCATCCGAGCATGCATGGGGTTGTGCTTGTGCTGAACTTCTGGGAGTGGCAACATTTGCCCCTGGCAAGATCACTGCAAGCTGGGAAGGATGAACTGCTAGCTAGAGCAAACTGAGAAATAAATATGAGTGCAATAGCTGGAAGGCTGGTGGGGCTGAATGCTGTCTAGAGCAGAGACTGGCTTTAAAGTGACTTCAGGCCATGAGCTCTTTCTCTTTCTCTTTCTCTCTCAGCACTTAATGTAACTCACACACTACTTATTAATCATATGCTGATATTTTTTATTTTTTGTCCATTCGTGCAGGGGAGAACCAAAAAGAAATCACATGCAAGCTTTGTGCAGAAAATGTAGGAATTTTCAGAGAAATTATCAGGGTGCAAGCTGGAAAGGTGGACTCTCAGCCGCTGCCTGAGGTGTGTGCATGTGTGTATGTGTGTTTCTTCCATTGATGCTCCACACACGGCTTTCCCCACCCTGGTCTTGCAAAGTCTCTTGTCTCACCTCTCAGGAAGGTTCTGTTGGCCAACAGCCATGCCTCTGTGTTTGCAAAGGCTCTTCTCTCCCTGCTCGGGAAGCAAATGGCTGCAGTCCTCTCCCAGTTTATCTGGGGAGAGTGCATGGCAAGCGCAGGTTGTGTGGCTGTAGATGGTGGTGCTGGCCTTGTTCTCCCTCATCTGGCCAGGAAGGGGCTGCCACCAAGCAAGTGAAGGTCCTGCTGGCTGAGAGCCGATGTTCTCTGCCTGTTCACCAAACATTTTGCTCGGAAGACATGTTGTGATTTTTAAAATAAATACTGTTCAGGGCCAACTTTGGAGGTGGCAAGAAAATTGCTTCTTGCAGAAACAGAATGGAAAGAGCCTGGCTTCCCCCTTCCAGGGGCAACAAACAATGCTGCCTTCTATCGTGCTGCAAGAGTGTCTTTTGTTTTCCTCCTCTAAATGAAGCGGTTTCTTCAAGTATGTTCAAAGTAAAAGAGAGAGGAAAGCAATGGAGGTTCTACTACTTAATGTGGATGGCAAGATGATAACAGATGACAAAGAGAAGGTGGAGGTGCTCAATACCTCCTTTGGCTCAGTCTTCTTGCAAAAGATCTATGACCTTCCTGATGAAGGGGAAGTACAAGCTGAAGGGGCAGCTTGGCAGCTCAAGACTGATAGGCAAATGGTCAAGGATCATCTAATTGGGTTGAATGAGATCTCCAGGACCTGATGAACTCCATCCTAGAGTCATAAATGAGCTGGTGGAGGAATTCTCAGGACCACTGGCTATCATCTTTGAGAAATCATGGAGTTCCTGATGACTGGAGAAGAGCTAATGTTCTTATCTCTGAGAAAAGAAAAAGAAGAACCTGGGAACTATAGACTAACCAGTCTGACATCAATCCCTGGGAAAATTCTGGAGCAGATTATAAAGAAGTCAGTCTGCAAACATCTTGAAAATGATGCAGTGATTACTAGAAGGCAAAATGGATTTCTCAAGAACAAATCCTGCTAGACTAATCTGATTTCATTTTTTTCACTGGGTAATCAGTGTGGGCTTGGGGAGATGCAAAGGTCTTTAGAAATGTGAGGAAAAAAGCAAGAAGGCCAACTTCAATGGGAAATAAATAAAGAAGGATAGAGACATGAGGACTGCCTATTCTCAATGACCACAAAAAGGAGTGGGAATGGTCAAGGATATTATTATTATTATTATTATTATTATTATTATTATTATTATTATAACATTTCTATGCCGCCCCTTGCCGAAGCCTCATGGTGGCTTACAACACAATAACATACATTGAAATACAATAGAACATAATAATATCCTAGAGAAGAGCAGTGAAAATGAACACAGTGCACTCTTTTGCTTCAGGTTCCTCTTAATTGTCCCACTACCCTTTCTCTCCTAATATTTTGACATATATTTCCAGTATAAAATGCTTGCACAGTAGCTAATGCTTGCAAAATCCATAGGCTGACACTAAGCAGGGGCCTTCTTTGTCTCTTCTCCCGTAACTGAGAACCAGCAGCCATTTAGCTCCATTTCCTGAAAAATGCACAAGTACAGGAATGGTCACACAGAGGCAGCTAGGGAAATACCCTTGACAAGTACTCTGGAAAGGCAGGCTTAGTCAACAAGCCTGCCATAATTCCTCAGTACTCTGCGGGACAATGTTTCCACGATTTTGACAAGAAGAGAACTGAAGAATAATAGGTGATATTTCCTCCTCTATACCGCCCAGACAGAGTCTTAAGTCTGGTGCGCTTCTTCATACACCATGGTGTGTTGTCAGGCAGCGACAAGAGGAGAAAATGAGGGCTTCTTCTGGCTGATCAATCTGTGAGAGATTAAGTTGGCCTCTTGTAACTAAGATCTCTCTCTCTCTCTCTCTCTCTCTCTCTCTCTCTCTCTCTATCTCTCTATCTCTCTCTCTCTCCCCCCCCCCCCCCCCTCCACTCCCTTTTTTTTTTTTCTTTTTTTCCCCCCCCCCCCCCCCCCGCTCTGTAGATGCCTTGTTGATGGGAGGTTCTGTCCCACTGTTGGGTGGAAACTCAACTGAAGAGAAAGAAGACAAACCTTTTCATACAAAGTCTCTTTGGTGGATAACGCTCCATCCTTCTTTCAGCAATCTAGTTCCTCTATTTACAATTTATTCATTAGATTTATAGCCTGCTTTTTTCCTATGAACGCAAAGCAACTTACATCACTCTCCTGCTGCTGTGAACATCTTATCCGCAAGAGAACCCTGTGAGGTAGATTGAGCTGACAGTTTGAGACTGGCCCAATGTCACCCATATTAGCACAAAACATACCAGCCTATTTTAGGTCAGAGGGACTTCCAATATTATCCAAGGTTTGATTTTGGCCAATTACGATATTTTATGCAGGATCTACCCTTAAACAGCATCTGAGGGAGCCAAAAGAGATTTCTGACCATGGACCTGGAGATGAGAGCTTGGATCTGTCTGGTTGCCAGCTGGCACCCAGAGAACCATGGTCGGGAATGCGACTTCCGTGTGGAGTCGAATGGGCTGACAGGGGTGAAACAGCCGGGATATGAATAATCTTGGGGCTCTCCTGCCTCATTTCCTCACCTTCTGAAATAAGCATGATGATGATGATGATGATGATGATGATGATGTTGCTGTCACCTCTGCTAGGACGAGCACAATCCTCCAAGTTCAGAGGGTTCTGACCATCATAATAGGGTTGAACCCTGGTTCATTGACAGTTCTATCCCACTCTACACACTAGTGGTGCACAATAAGAAAGAAGTGATATACAGATTTCAAATATTTTAAACCTGACAATGTCTACAAAACGTGGCTCCCCAACTGGGAGAGGCTTGTTGAAATCAGAAGGATGAACTTGCCTTGAGCAGGCACCAAAACCACAGCAGCACCCAGGCCTGCCTTCCAGCAAAGGACAGGGAGTTCTGCAGAGACGGAGAGCAAGCACTGAAGAATCCACTCTGGGCCAGCTCCAAATGCACAATGCAAAAGCATAGAAGGCACATCATCTGCTGACCAGAGGAACCAGCCAGGCTGGTAAGAGAAACGGCACTGCCTCAGATAGGACCTTGTGCATCAGGAGCGGAACCTTAGGCATGGCCTGGTGGGAGACTGGCAGCCAGCATGGCTCCCTCAGCAAAGGCGACTTGCCTGCGGCTGAGTGGCTGCATTCTGCACTGGCTGTGCATCCGGCCAACTTGAGAGCAGCTTACACAGAGCACGTTGCAGCCATCAGGTCTGGAGGTTACCAACACCTGAACTGCTCTGCCCAACCTTCCCCTGTGGCCAAGCTAAATTAATTCCCCAGAATTAAAAGCAGATTAACCATATCTATGTAGTGTGAACCCCCCCCCCCACAAATCCTCAGTTTACATCCTTCTTCAGTGCCATGGCTGGTAGAAAAATGGCTTTGACATCTGTATGTTCTTAACTGCTGGTAATGTTATAGGGTTTTTGGGTTTTTTGTACATTTTAAAATGACAGTCTTCCCTTAACTCTAGAAGTGCTGGAATACAGTTCCTATCATCCATTGGCCATGCTGGATAGAGAGGATGGAAGTTGAAATCAACATATCTGCTGGGCACTAGGTTATAATGTTATTTATACCTGTTGGACATCCCTCTGAATTACGTTGGCTGAAAGGTGCTATACAGTTTTTCAAAATACTGGAACAAAAATAAATGAAGCTCTCAGATGCAGATGAGGTAATATATAAGACAGAAGCCAATGAAGTGGATATGAGAAAATCCACACAAAGACATTCAATGAAATCCATAAAAGAGACCTCTGATTCAAATCAATAAGTAGAACTATACCAATAAAAACCAATATTCCAGACTTATGGAAAGGCTGTGAAAGCTGACTGGTCTTTAGAGATTTCCTGAAGACAAAGGAGATGCTGGATGAACCAATGATGGAAGCCTATTCCAGAGGTATGGAGCCATCCCTTTGAAGGTCCTCAGTATATAAACAGTCGGAACCTGCAGAATTCTAAATATGTATGCATGCACATTTAAAAAATAAGATGCTAGTCCTTATGATTTCTACAAGGGATTTGTATACCTGTTGGCAAAATGCTCACATGTGCTCACCTGTGATCATAACCAAAGAATGAAAAGGAGACAGGTTAAAAAACTCAATTCTGCCAGTCTCCAGGTAGAATCTTGTATTAACCTCCAAGAACAACCAACAGAACTGGACTGTCACTTTCTCTGTGCCACTACACAGAGGTAAACGACTGACAGTGAAGGTTAGAGAAGGTTAATTGCTCTTTAGGGATGTAATTTTGTTTTCCTTTCTCCTGCTTTTCCCCTTTCCTTGAAACACACAAGAACTGATTAGGTATGCTACAAACGGCTTTCGTCTGTTAAGGTTTATTGTTTTTTGTCTCCTAATAACTTTTTAAAAATAGTAAAAGAGGGACAGAGAAGGGGAATGGTGATTGTGTTGCTGTCTTGAAGAGAAAAGGGTGGCACAATCCTGGCCTTGGTCCAGAAAGCCCAGAGTGCAGCAACACCTACCAAAGGACAGTAAATGCCTGGCAACAGGTTGAGATACTCCTGATAAGGCATCTAAATGGAAGGGAAGCAGCAAAAGAAAGACAATGTGATACGAAGGAGATCTGGAAGGTGCACTAAAATGTTTCTCTCTAACAGGAGCAATCAAAGTCACTGCATGTTTGTGCCTGCACTGCTTTCCTTTGGAAGAATAATCACTGCTACCTGTCTAGGACACACATGGGTTCTGTTTCCATGTAGTCGTGGTTTATTTATACCCCATCATTTCATTTGTGTTTTATTTATTACATTTGATTTATTACATTTATTACATTGGCACACAAGGAATCCAAGGCAGCTTTCATCTTCCTCCTCCTCTCCATTTTATCTCCACAACAACCCTGTGAGGTAGATTAGGCTGAGGGTCTGTGGCTGGCCCAGAGTCTCACAGCACCCTTTGTGACTGAGGGGGGACTAGAACCCGGGTCTCCTGAGTCCCAGGCCAGCACTCTGACCACTACACCACACTGTTCCATTATATAGCTTGACATTCGTTGGAAACTTTCTTCCAGTGGCTCTATACCACTTGGGCCCACAGACTTTGCCCTGGAACAATGCACAGGGAGTAGCAATCCAGATCCCCCTTGGATGAGGAAGGAAGCTGGAATCAACCTACCCTCCCCATCTGCAGAACAAGCCAAGGCAGAGGGTTTGACCCCACACTCACAGCGCCCCCTTCTGGGAAGCACAGGTGGAACTCCACAGGTCAGCAGGGGGTTGTTCTGCTGCATCCTGGGTTTGGCCATAGGGACAGCTGTCACTCCAGCACGGCCTTCCTGCAAAACAGGCTGCTACTGCTGCTATAGAAATGTTACTCTCTCCCTCGCCTTCTCTTTTGTCCTTCGAGGCTCGGGGCCAGCACTCCCAGGGCAGTAATAAATGGGCATGCATCTCATGTATATATGTATTTATTTGTTTGTTTATTTAAGATTTCTGGATACCATCTGACTACAAAAATTATTTAAGATTGTTGTATACTGTCCGACTCAGGATGGCCTTAAAATAAAAACAGGACAAAAATTAAACATCTGTGAGACTCCATTGGGCTTTTGCCTGTTCCTGGTGATGGATCTTTGCCACCTCTTTGGCTGTGCCAGAGCCCTCCACACATCGGTCTATGCCCCCCCCACCCCCTTTCCCTCCACTGAAGAAACCCCTCGGCCAGCCAGCCACCCACCCACCCACCACAACCAAAGCTCGCACTGCTGACGCTCCCGCACCTGACTAGCTATGCTGGTTCTTGCTTGTGTGCAACACCCACGCATAGGCTGTGCTCATGCCTAGGCGTTTCTCTGCAGCTATTTGGGGTGCATATAAGGGGGTTGGGGCAGGGCCACCAGCAGAGACTGAGAGGGTGGAGTGGTCGCTGGGGTGCTGGACTGGGACTCCGGAGGTCAGAGTTCAGCCTCCACCCAATTGCTCAGCTCTCTGGGGGACTTTGGACCAGTCTCTGACTCAGCCGAACCTACTTACTGGTTTGTTATGAGGATAAAAATGGGGAGGTAGTGGAAAACATGGGTCCTGAGTTCCTTGGAGAAAAAAAGGGGTTATAAATAGGAAGGAAGGAAGGAAGGAAGGAAGGAAGGAAGGAAGGAAGGAAGGAAGGAAGCTTCTGTAAATGAATAACTTCTGAACTGGGTAAATGCATTTCCTATATTTGAGGCTGGAAAACTGGAGAGTCCAGTTGCCTTCGTCCAAACTTTTAGAAGGATGGCAACAACTGTGATGAAAATTAGAGGCGAGTTACTCAAAAGATCATGACTAGAAAGCAAAAGACATTTGATTTAGCTCAGCAGTTGGAAAGGAAGAAGAACTTAAGGACACCATTTAAATATTCAGAAAGGAGCAAAAAGGACAGTGAATCATTGCTAGAGGAGAAAAGCATAGTGTAGTCAGATCCAAGCATAAAATTGCCACCTTGGCTGATACCAAAATGGAAACAGAGGTCTCTGAATGAGCATTAAGGCTCCTTTCTAGGTAGCCTGATCAGTGCAGCAACTCCCTTCTCTGTGGTTAATAACACAGATTGGACCCCAGGACTAAAATAATTCTCCTGTCCCTGGAATTTTTGGTTTGTACTTGTGATTTCAACTGGGGCCCGCTTCCCCCTCTTCTTCTTTCAATAACTTTTTTTTTTTAAGTACTGGACTGAAAGCTGCTTTGAGCTTATGGAAAGGTACCATATATTTGGTTTAGGTAAATTTCTGCCTATTTGACAGTGAGTGGCCTAGAGAGAAGGAAGGACTTGGAGACTGGCTAATTTTGTACTTCAGGAACTCATTCCTCAGACTAAGGAATCATGTTGAAATCAGCAGCTGTTGGAAGCCCACTGACTTCTCTTATTTATTTATTGGCTAGATAGCCAATCTCTTTTATCAGTATCTGACATATCTATGCACCTTGCAATGAACCATAAAAAATAATAAGCAAATCCAGTAAAATGTAACAGTAATGGAATTAAATCAATAGCCACCCTTTCACACTAAAGGACCAGTTGAACAAAGCAGTCTTTGCCTGCCGATGGAAAGCCAGCAGAGGATAAGCAAGCCTTCCCAGCCTACCCAGCAGGGAATTTGCAGCGCCACTCCTTGGCCATCTATAATGCTGCAGCTGAATAAGAGCAGGGGGCAGGACAGCCTGCCTTCCCTCTGGAATACAACCGCCGTTGTGCAAAGAATGAGACATCTGCAGGATCGCACTGCCAGATGTGGGGGTCAAGGATCAGGTGTCTTAAATTGTCCCCTTGAGCACCATGCTTTTGGGGGAGAAGGAATGTACAGATCTTTTTATTTATTTATTTATTTATTAGGTTGCCATTTGCTATATTTGAAAAAGGCTGTGCACGATTGCTCTTGCAGGGACAATGCATTTACGAAAAGGGGGTATGCTCTAGGTCTGTGTGGACTTGATCTTACTTGTTCTGCTTGACATGCAGGCATTTTTCACAGATTTTAGAAGAATAGCTTGATTGGAATTGCTGGCAAGGCCATTGTGAACTTGTTAACTTGTCTACCTCTTGTTATGAAATATCAAAGAGCAACACTCAGTAAGAAGGAAAGTGCTCGGTAAGAAATGATTAACAATGTGAAGGCATAAATAAGTAAAATTGTATGAAAGGTAAGAGACACAAAGATATAAGGAGCTCTGGAATGAATTGTGGATAACATAAGAAAGCAAACTGGTAAGGAAGCAAGATGGTAAGCAAAGAAAAATTGAGCAAGGAACAGGTAGGGAATTGTGTTATTCAAGCTCAAAGTTTTTCTTAACAATTAATGGACAAACAGACACCAACATCAAAAATCTGATATGCAGCAACTGGCAAGGAAAAGATGTTTCTTTGAGATTAGTTAGTATATTATGAGTAAGGCATTGTTTCCTCGGAGACAATTCTAAAAAATTTAATTGGAACTGGAAGGTATACCAAGTTATGTAAGTTAAGCCCTTTCCGTATGTTGTATTCTCATAGGAATGTTATAAGTTAAGACTAGTAGCCTAAAATTTATGGGGCAGTAGAAAATTATTATCAAGTCATGCTGTAGAAAGTGTATAAACTAGCTTTGAAGTTCTAGCTAATCTAATCATCTCATTGGCACTGGTTAGCCGAAGCAGGAACAAAACGCTGGATGACATCCGAGCTAGCACAGTCCTTCTGATACCATGTTCACCATAGGAACTCATGCGGCAGACAGTGGCGTGTGGGATGCACAGGCCAAGAATGTGTTTACACTGTATCCTGCACCCCTTTGCAATTTGCGCAGAATTGCCTGAAGCATCCCTAGGGTCTTCAGCATGTTGCTGACCCCTGCCTACCTGATTCCTGCTAGACAGCCAAGCTTCTTCAGAATCCCTTTGCTGGGGACAGACAGCAACCATGGAAGCCAGCTTCTGTGTAGGGGATGCCTGCTGGTGGAATGCTCTTCCCAGATGATCCACCTGGCATCTTCATTGTGACAATTCATGAGCAAATTTCAATGCTGTGTTAAGCCCTTCCTCTTCCAAAACCTATTTTATTTTTCCAAGTGTTGCTTTGATTATTAACTCTGCTGCTAGCTCTTTAATTTTAAATCTTTTAAAATATACATTTAACCGATTGTTGTGGTTGTCCTTTTATTGTTCTGGGGGAAGCAATATGGTTGTAAACCATCCCACAACATCTGCTGGTTGACTGATAAATGATAATGAAATAAGTTCAATGTAGAGCTCTAATAGCTATCCCAAGTTCAGGATTCCAGACTCAAACACAAAATCCCTTATGCAAAACTCCACTGTTGACGGAACCCAGCTAGTATACCTTTTCCAAAATGTGTTGCCTGCTCACTCCGGACAGCATGCAGCAGTGTCTCCCTTGCAGCCACACCGTCCTTTGGTGAAAGCCGTGCACTCCTTTCCAACCATTGCTGCACCCGTCCCCAGCACCTTCTATGCCACTGGTTCTTGGCAGCCTCACAGGGTCTTTCACACAATTGCACAACAACCAGGTATTTCTACCCCACTAGCGCTTGTCATGACTTGCAACCTCTCTTTTGAGCTTTATAGGCACTGTCCATGGTGCTGAACTCCATCCACCAACTAGGTTCACCACGATGGCGATACAGGAGTCGCCAGGATCCCCTGGTGGCAGCACTACCAGGGTCTCCTGCAAGAATTGCCTGCCACTCTGCCACCATCCCTGCCTCAAGCACCAGCCCCACCACCAAAGCACAGCTTTCTTGTGCTGCTGAGATACTAGGGCCACTTCTTGGGTTTGGTCCTGCTCATACTCACCTACATTGGATTTCCATTGGAAAGGCTTGGACAGAAGCTCATGGCATTCCACAAGATCCTAGATTGTCCAGCATGCCTGCAGTTTGCACGCTGTGCGACTGTGCAGGTAAGAAACAACAATTGCAGCTATTAAACTAGGTTCCCAGGAGACAGGGCACGATACACACTCCTGGCAATCCCTTCAACTCCTTCCTTATGGTTATAATTATTTGATTTTTGATTTTTTCCCTCATTATCTGCAGCTTGAGAACTGGAAGGTTGTTGTGGTTGGAGAGCTGGACTGGGAACTCAGGAGATCTGGGCTCTTGTTCCCACTCAGCCATGAAGCTCACTGGGTGACTTTGAACCAGCCACTCGCTCTCATAGGGCCATTGTTGTGAGGATAAAATGAAGCTAGGCCAGCATCCTTGGGTTCTTCACAAGAGGAAAAAAGCTAGGATATAAATGCAATGTAATGAAAACTTGCGGAATTAAGAAAACATTTTCTTGATGCAGTAGGGCTTTGTATTAAAACTGGGACTAGATGAAGGCAGGCATTCCTGCCACAAGGTTTTGGTCCTAGCAGGGCCTGGACATCATTTGGCTTGTTTCTTAGGCTGTCACTCTAACCAAGCAAAGATAACACAACAAGCTTGTACATGAATGGATTTCCTTTCAGAATATACTCCAGAGGCTGATTTTCATATTTTGGACTAAAGAAACTGTTTCTCCCCTTTAGGTTGTTTAGAACTGCAGATGCTCTCTTGCTGCCTTTCCTCATAGGATGAAGCTTGTCTTGCTTGTTAGAAAAATCTGATGGTCTGTTTGTTAGCATGTGCACCTCCTTATCTGCTAGGTAACACCGAGGTGCACGGAACGCTGTTACCTTCCCACTGAAGTGGTACCTTTTTATCTACTTGCATTTGCATGCCTTCGAACTGCAAGGAGAACATCAAAGCGGTGCACAGCTATTGAACACAATAAAACAATAAAAACAAGAATATTACAAATGCTACAAACATTAATGCATTAAACCACACATTCTTAAAGGATAAAGTAGAAAGTGTGTCATCACACACTTTTGGAAAGCCAAGGGTCACTTCCAGGATGTTAGCAGCAGGGGTCTACAAGTGAAGGACCAAGAACCATTGGTGAAGGAGGCAGATGGAGGTCTTGGTGTGATGCAGTCAGGCTAAAGGCAAAGGTGAAGTCAGGTGCAAGCAAGGGTCACTACAGGCAAGGGATGGCAGTGAAGTTGAGAGTGACTGAAAGTCTGATACTGGCAAGGCAGGTCAGCACTAGAGGAGAAGGCAAGGTCTGTACAGGCAAGAAGCAGATAGCTGGCAATGGGGTGGTAGGACCAGAGGCAAAGGTGGACCCAGGAGCAGGCAGGAACACAGATGAAAGTGCTGTGGGACTGGAGGCAGGGAAAGGAGTAGGATCAGGAATGTGATCAGGAAGGCCCATCCTACCATGGCAAAACTAGGCAGGGCCAATCAGCCCCTCACAGCACCTCCTGTGGCTTCTAGCTGATCTCCACAACCCCAGTGGCACACACCGCTCCTGAAAGTATTCCCAATCCACCCGCTCCACCAAGGCATTAATTATCCTTAAGGAGAAACATTCCGTAGTTTGGGAGAAATGCAGGAGAAACCCTTTCATGTGTGCCTGGCAAATGGGCCTCTGTGGGTAACAGCACCTTCAAAGGGGCTTCAGCTGCAAGCAGAGGTCCAACAGGGGGGCCCTTACAGCCACCTGCTCTGGGATGTACTTGCTGCCAGTGCAGCCAGAGATGTCTGTCAGAGTAGACAGGAATGATCCTGTTTAACTTACAGGATCGGATTATGTCCCAGAAATTCCCATGATTTCACCAAGGATTCAGGGATGCACTCGAGATTATGCAGAAAGCCTAACATATGCAGGTAGCTCAAGGCCCTAGACCAGTTCACTACTTCCAGTATGGTGAGCACTCCATCTTGTTGCTCCAAATTAATACACAGCATGTCTTTAGGGTCTGAACCAGTGACGCACTTCAACTTCTGGTTGCCATCTTTTTATACGTTCACAAAGTTCACACATCCAGTAGTGAAACACAGACCTGAACACCATCTGGGGGCAGAAATCTAGCAAAGAAGTGCACCACTGGTTCAGACCCAGCAAAGAAGTGTTCAGCCACATTCACACACTGTAAAAAAAAGAAGAAGAAGAAGAAAATGTGCAAATTTCCAAAACACACAAAATACATTTTGGTTTAGCTGATAGGATGAAAGGAAGCTGAATTCTAAAATCCACTAATCTTGCCAAGAAGGAGATTGGCAAATGTGTTCACCACTACCCTGAACTCACCCTGTCTGCATTCCTTGTTGCAGAGGCTTCTCCTTCCCACTTCCTGGTCCCTTTGAAAATGGCTATTTATATGCAAATGCATTGATGGATGAGGAAGCAGCTCCGTAGCCTGCAATGGATGTGTACTTAATATTTTGCACGCCTCCCAAAGTTGCCCTTTTCCTTATTTAACTCAAAGAACCATTCATTTCCGTTGTGACTCAGCATTAAAAAATGGTATCTTCAACTCAGAGGTGGGGGTGCAAGAGAGACCCAATTCATTCTTTTATCTTCACACACACTTTTGTTGGCATTCTGCTTGTTTATTTTTAGTTAAAAACATGGACTTAATGGAAGAGCAAAAATGACTACATTCCCTTCAATTAGAAGAGTTCTCCATGCAGTAGATCTATCACCTGCTGAAAAATTGAAAGTAGAGCCCTGCAATTAAGCTGAAGTGATTGTCTGAATAAAAAAGTCCAATTTATGTCACTTGCTTTATTAGTAGACATAACTCCCCCCACACACCTCAATTTCTATTTCAAGAAAGGCCAGGAATGGTTCTTGTATGCACGAATGATCATTGTAAACCTATACAATTCTTAACATATTGCGAGCCAGTGTGGTGTAGTGGTTAAGAGCGTGGGACTGGGACTCAGACGATGTGGGTTCGAGTCCCCGCTCAGCCATGGAGCCAGCTGGGTGACTTTGGGCCAGTCACAGACTCTCAGCCCAACCTACCTCACAGGGTTGTTGTTGTGGGGATAAGATGGAGGAGGAGAATGGTGTAACTGCCTTGTGCCCTTTGTAGGAAAAAGGCAGGCTATAAACCCAAAAATAAATAAAATAAATAAAACATATTTATATAAAATGGAGATAAAAAGGAAGGTTTCACGAGGAAGTATAGAGTACAAAAATCTGTTCATTCCTTCCCCCTCTTGGAATCTATTACGTTACCCACAAAAAGCTTTTAAAACAGGTTAGGGGTGTGGGGGACCATCTGGTTTGCCAACTCATGCAGATGATCTGGGCAGGGATGGAGGGAAGTGGCATGAAGCTTTTGCTGTTTCTGAATAAACGGTTTGGATTGCTTTGACGGGGAGAGAGTCTGGGAAAGGTGGTGAAACTAACCATGAACAGGCTAAGCTGTGCATCAATTTTTCCTGTTCAGAGTGCAAAGGGACTAACAAAAAAGCAAGATGATAAGACAGGGAAATGTTCAAGCACGCAAGTTCTGTTTCAGTGGAAAATAGACCAAGGCTGGAGTGGTCAAGAGAGCAGGCAAAGCTGAAATGCAGCTATACAGTCCAGCAGCAGAGTCCAGCAAGGGTCCAGGGGTCAGAATATGACACGTCAGTCACTAAGGGGGGCCCAGGAGGAAAGGTGGACATTACCAGAATTGCAGTAACAACATTACTCCAAGCATGGGTTAGGTGAGCATCAACGGCTTTTCTGCCAGAGCCTGATAAACTGTGCCCAGGGCTCAGCTGTAGCACATCAAAGCCTTATTTATGAGGTGCCACTTTCTCCTGAGAAGTCCCTCTTTGAAAACCAACATCCCTTCTCACAGGAGTCCTACTGGCCTGCCGCTTGAGGTAATGATGCCCCAGGGGCAGCAAGGACAGGACTTCTCTCCCACCAACCTGCAATCCCTTCCCCTTGAGGAGCCCAAGAACTTCTGGTTGGGTGCCAACAACTGAGCCAGGGTGCTCTCATTTGCTGGCTTTGGAACTCTGGCTCTTCTTCTTAAGATGTCTTCTTCTAGTGGGGACACCACACTGTCAGAAGAATGGAAGGATTATTGGAACTTATTGTGTTCCCTGCAAAAAATATTGTAATGCACTTTACCATTGATTTGTCACAACAAGACCAAAACCAAAACATCATTGGAAAAATTACTAAGTGGGACTTAAATTGAGTCTGTGAAACAATAACAGACCTTGAACTATTTCACTCCAGCTAAAGCTCAGTGGTAGGCTGAAATAGAATCAATATAGCAGCATCCTATTCCACCCAGAAAGGGTCAGTCATTGATGAATGTGGGCCCATGCATGTCAAGTTCATACCGCTTTGCTACTGATGAACGATCAAGCCAATACAGCAAGTTTTAGTCAGCTCCTAGGACCTTGTTTTCCTAACTTTATACATCTGCTCTACTTAGGATGGGAAAAGTGATTGAACACAGAAATTAGATGATCAAATCTGCAGTTTGTTTCACACCTCAGTACTGAGCACTGATTTATTATGTTCTATTGTATTTCAATGTATCTTATTGTGTTGTAAGCCGCCCCGAGGCTTCGGCAAGGGGCGGTATAGAAATGTTGTTGTTGTTGTTGTTGTTGTTGTTGTTGTTGTTGTTATTCCATAGTGGAACAACTAAGCTCGTGGCCCAGGAAGTCCAGGGTTTTTAAAAACACAGGAAGCTGCTTTATATAGGGATACAGCCTTTGACCTTCTAGGGGACAATCCTATCCACATTTAGCCAGAAAAATACCTATAATTCTCAGCATTCCCAGTTAGCATCACTGGGAGTTGTGAGACTTTTCCTTATCTAAACATGCATAGGATTTCACAAGAGATGCTGGTGTCTCCTATGTCACTGGGGTTCCTCATCCATTGTAAATTTTACTTTGAGTTTTATAAGAGCTATACCTGGTGCTCCATGGTGGTGAACCTAGTTTCAGAAGGGAGTTCAGCCCCATCACATAAAGTTCAACAGACAGTCTGCAAGACAAAAAGATGACAAAGTCCACTGACATAGGAGCCCCCGGACTCTAAGGCGGTGGTGGCGAATCAATGCCATGCATGTCACAGTGGGCATGCAGAACCCTCTCTGTCGGCACACAGCCAAATCGCCCCAGCAGGCGAGGATTGGATAACATTGCACATAGGGGCCATGCCCAAGCTCAGGAAGGAGAAGTGGGGCCAGGCGATGATGTCACAAGCCCCAACACATTAGCTACGACTTGTCTGAGCTTTCATATGACAGGTCAGGGCGCTGCCAAAGATACATATTTTTTGCTTGGACTGGCCGTTTTCAGGTTGTATTCCAGTGTTGGCAATTTGCGATTAATACATGGGTTTATTAGGAGTGCCCAATAAACTTGGGTTGCAGTTTGGTCACTCGGTCTCTAAAATGCTCAAAATAACTGGGTTACGGTTGGAAAAAAGAGGTGTCCTGCCATGATTTTGATGGTTTGAATGTGTTTAGAATGGGCTGAAATGATGATCTGTGCAGAAAAATCAACTAAAGGAAAGCTTTTTCAAAATTGCCCTTTTCAAAGGAACTCTAGGCCTGTATTAGGGTTAGGGGTTGGCATGAGGGTAGGGTTAGGGCTAGGAAAACTGGGTGTCCTGGAACAATTCTAACGGTTGCAATGTTTCTAGAATGGGGAAAAATGATGATCTGTGCAGAAAAATCAACTCAAGGAAGACTTTTTCAAAATTGCCCTTTTTTCAATGGAAATTTAGGCCTATACTAGCGTTAGGCGCTTGCCCCTGGGTAGGAATTGGGTTAGAGAAATGAGGTGCCCTGGAATTATTCTGTTGGTTGGAATGTGTTTAGAATGGGCAGAAATGGTGAGTTGCACAGAAAAAGCTTCTTAAGGAAGGCTTTTTCAAAATTGCCCTTTTTCCAAAGGAATTTTAGGCCTGTATTAGGGTTAGGGGTTTGCACAGGGTAGGGTTAGGGATAGGAAAACTGGGTGTCCTGGCATGATTCTGATGGTTAAAATGTTTTTAGAATGGGCAGAAATGATGAGCTGTGCAGGAAATGCTACTCCCGGAAGGATTTCTCAAAATTGCACTATTTTCAATGGAAATTTAGGCCTGTATTAGGGTTAGGGGTTTGCACCAGGGTAGGGTTCGGGTTAGAAAAATCAGGTGTCCTGGAATGATTCTGATGGTTGGAATGTATTTAGAAAGGGCAGAAATTATGAGCTGCACAGAAAATGCTACTCCAAAAATGATTTTTCAAAATTGCATTATATTCAATTGAATATAAGTCCTATATTAGGGTTAGGAGTTTGCACCTGTGTAGGGTTGGGGTTAGAAAAACAAGGTGTCCTGGAATGATTCTGATGTTTTGAATGTGTTTAGAATGGGCAAAAATGGTGATCTGTGCAGAAAAATCTACAAGGAAGGCTTTTTCAAAATCCCCCTTTTTTAATGAAACTTTCCCCCTATATTAGGGATAGGTGTGTGCAACAGGGTTGGGTTAGGGTTAGAAAAATGAGGTGGTCTTGCATGATTCTGATGGATGGAATGTGTTTAGAACGGGCAGAAATGATGAGCTGTACAGGAAATGCTACTCCAAAAATGATTTTTCAAAATTGCCCTTTTTTCAAAGGAAGTTTAGGCCTGTATTCGGGTTAGGGGTTTGCACAGGGTAGGGTTAGGGTTAGGAAAATGTGGTGTTCTGACATGATTCTGATGGTTGGAATATGTTTAGAACAGGCAGAAATGATGAGCTGCATGGAAAAAGCTACTCAATGAAGGCTTTTTCAACATTGCCCCTTTTTAATGGAACTTTACCCCATGTATATTTCTGTGATTCCTACCAGGTCATACCCTCCTATTCCCAGGAGAGCTTCAAGCTCTTCCTGCTTATTACCCATGCTTCTAGCACCTCAACTCCTTCCCACTACTTCCTTTCCTTGGAGTTCCCAGCCTCCTCCTTCCTCGCATCCTCCCTGATACCTGGCCCCTCTCTGTAGGAGTCCTGTCATTCCGTGCAGTACCTCTAAAACCCTTCTCCCAGATCCCTGATCCTCTCCCCACTCTTGTCCAGTGCAGACATGTTTCTGGGGGGCCTGAACCCCCCCCCCACCACTTAGTCAATGAGAACTTATGACCTGCACTTACACGGAATTCCTCATTCATGGGGAATAATTGCAATCCCCAATCCCCATCACGAATGGGGTCCAACAGGTTACCCGCACCTGTCGGCGTAGGGTAGACTCATACTGAGCCAGTCAGTGTAGCGCGCGTTCAGCCCCGGACATCTAAGGGCATCACAGACATGTTATTTATCAATCTTGGGTGGCTGAATGCCACTTTTCTCTCTAAGAAGTTGGACGCCGACCGCTCGGGGATCGCATAACTAGTTAACTAGCCAGAGTCTCTTTCGCTATTGGAATTAACCACACAAATCACTCCACCAACTAAGAATGGCCATGCACCACCACCCACAGATTCGAGAAAAAGCTATCAATCTGTCAATCCTTTCCGACTGTGGACTGTTGCGCTGGTACCTAGACATTACCAATATTCAAGTTGCAGTCATTGCTTGTCATGTTGTCCGAACTCAGGTGATATGGGTTGTTTTAGGGTTAAATAACCCTCACATAACCCCTGCTGCCCAGCTTTAGATGAACAGACAAGCCACAGCTGTGGCTTCAATATTCAAAAACTGCCCAGGGTGCAATGAAGCCCACTGTGGCTTAAGCGATCATGAAAAACAGGTCAACATGTGGACATGCATAGTGTCAGGAATATACTACCCCTCCTTCCTGTCCTCAGCAAACATGTCCCCATCCAAGAATTTTCTGTCCAGTTGGGGGAACATTCATCCTTGTCATTATCGATGCCTGCTATTTAGTATCATTTAGTTAGTGGAATTCTGGAAAATTATCTAATGCAAAGTGAAACAGATCTTCTATTTATGCAACCCTGAAGACAACATGGATTGCACTTCTGACATCATTTTCCACCAACACAAACACACTCACACGCACCCTCATGGTGCTTGTTTTCGCTAAAGGAGCCCTGTACGTAGTCCTACTTAGCCACTATGTCATCTGGCTTTGGCTTGATTTAAATGGCTCATTTCAGAACTCAAGAAAGAAAGGAGGGCAAACACTAACAGAAGAACAAAGGGAAGGAAAGCTTTCAATGTGCAAAATGTGATCTATTAAATCTGGTTTCTGTTAAAACCTCTGTCCGGGGTACTGTAAAATGGAACACTCTTGTTTCCTCCAAATACTCTTTTATAATGCTCTCTGTAAAAATGCATTTGGAGAACAGAGTGTTTGCTTTTGTTGGAACTGATAGATCATCTTTTGTGCATTTCTGTGGGCTAACTTGAGACATTTTGCTGCCTTGGGCCAAGAAAAAGAAGGCACACCAATATTCTAGGAACAGAAACTGATTGGGCTGGTGGTTGACTCTGACTTCAATGCTGGTGATAGGACAGCATCCTCTAGCACATTTGAGGGCAGAAGGCTAAATTAGGGGATGCTGGGCAGGGTGGGTGCTTTGTTTAGTTCTGCTCTCCCATATGTCACTGCTGTTAAAGTTTTGGGATGTTGCTCCCAGGATTTTTAGCAACTGACGAATATCATTTTTCCCAGCTATCACTAAAAGGAACAGAAAATATTGCCTTCACTTTAGCTGATTGCACAACATCAAATGAAGCCAACCAAAGAGACAGAGAACAACTCTTTCTTTGCTTCTGCATCTAACCTCTAGGACTCCCACACATGCTCGCCATCTTTCTAGACCTCATCTCCAGTTTTGCAGTGTGTTGGGAAGGAGTAATCATCTCAGTGCTTGGAGTCTGCTTGGAGGTGAGAAGAGAAGATCTCCACCCCTTCATTTGCATTGGTCAGATAACTTTTCACTAGATGAAGGCACATCAGTACTTCTCCTTTTTCCAAATATATCATACATTACAAGCTCCAAGAGGTCTGCACAAGACTTTTTTGTTTGAAATTCAAGCAGGAAAGTATAGAATCCTCATTTGGAATTTGTTATGGCTGTTTGAGCACAGCAGGGACAAAGGAGAGAGCCAGCTGGAAATGTTTCAGTCCAGCCCTAAAGTTTACAATTGCTTAACCAGAAAAGCAGAGAAGCAAGGCAAGCAGAGAGAATGGTGTTAGCAAACTGAATCCAAGGCAGAGAATTAGACCCAATGACAGGTGGCAGTGGTGTGTAGCTAGACAGGTGATACGTTATGAGAACAAGATGCAGGTTGGAGCTGGGAGTCCAAAATCAGAACACCCAGTCCTTACAGCAGGCACAGAAAGAACAGTCCTGATTGTGGCTCTGGGGTCACAACAGCAGCCTAGAAATGGGTTGAGGGGTGGGGAGGAGACAGGTGACACCAGCATATGCAGTCCATGGTGGCACTTCAGCCTCCTCTCCTTATATTCCTAGGCCAAGTACTTACACAGTCAACATTGGCTATCTAAGTATTTTGCATGCTGGAAGAAGCTGGGAGGCAACCTGCACCTCTGTACTCCTCCTTCATGCATAAAATACCCATAATCCTCCAGGTCTGGGGGGTTGCAAGCAGCCTCAGTGGACTACACAGCTGCAGAAGGTTTTTTTTAAAGTATTCAAGCACATACACATTTACCTAATGTATGGTAATTATGGAGTGGGATGGTCACGTGTTTGTAGCTCTGCCCCCCACCACCACCCATTTTCTTTTCAATTCTTTTTCATTTTGTTGTTGGTTTGCTGAACAATATGTCAGCCTTAACCATACACTATATATTTAAATACACAATTTTCTGCAACAATTTTTCTCTGAAAAGACACATTTCCCAATGTGTTTATCTAGTGAAACACATTCTAAATACATTTTGATACCTTTTTCAGCTGAGGGGTACATCACAAGATCTAGGGAAGTGTAAACTCTGATGGAGAGTTATATGCTGATCTCCATGTTAGTCCAAAAGATAAAGTTCAGGTCAATTTGCAGCAGAATCCCCAAAGATAAATTCCTCCGCATAATATTCTACCTCTGGACCTCTAGGGATTTCAAATTTCATAAAGTGGTTTCTTCAAAGGCATTGTGCCTGGACCTTACACTATACACGAAGGGAGAGGAGAAAAGAATGACAATTAAAAACATAGGAGGGGAAAGAATTTCCCAAGCCATGTAGTTCCATTTACAGAGGTAGCACTTCAGAGCAATTCAGAAGTGTGTAGAAGGTATGTGAAGGCTGCACTTAAATAGACTTGATGATGTGAGGTGACTGAGTGTTTTTTCTTGCGTTTCTAAAATTGTAAAACTTATTGAAAAGCCTCTGGAGCATGATGTCACATAGTCCTAAGTTTGGAACTATCTGCTGCCTGCAACTCATATATGGAGAAATCAAAGTGGAGAAAGAGAGAGCCAATTGTGGAGACTCAATAAGTCTTCGGCTGTGGGAGCTATTGCAGTTCCGCAGAAGTCAAAGCTCCCAAACCAGGGCAGTGACATCAGAGACTGTGTCAAATATTTGTATTTCACCAGGAACACTTCATGCAGTCTCAGAATCATAGAATAGTAGAGTTGGAAGGAGCCAAGAAGGCCATCGTGTACAAGCTCCTGCTGCTGCAGGTCACCAATTTACACCATCCCACACTTCTTGCCTTTCCTTTCCCTCTTCAAAATGTCATCGCAAGCAAGCGCCCAGCAGCACCATGTGAGAATAGAAAAGCTGGGGGAAGAAACAAAGGGGAAGCTGCCCATTTTGCCTCTAGTTTAAATGTCTGGTGCCTTCATGCTACACCCTCTATTGGTCTGCCAAGGGTATGCACCCAAAGACCTGCCAAACATTGCAAAGCTGCCGACCACAGATGGAAGACGCAGCTTTGTACTGGGATAGTTAATGGCATGGAGCAGATCTAAAGATCCAGAGTAGAATGCAGAAGATCCAGAGCACATACCTATGTGTTTGTATACAAAACCCATGGAAGGTGGTATATACCCATAAGGATGAGCCACCACTG
Organism: Varanus komodoensis; assembly: GCF_004798865.1. Classification (NCBI taxonomy): domain Eukaryota; kingdom Metazoa; phylum Chordata; class Lepidosauria; order Squamata; family Varanidae; genus Varanus; species Varanus komodoensis. Next base: position 13,884,095 of record NW_025335701.1, on the reverse strand, counting down.
ATCACTTTTTCAAAGTCCTCCAAATTGGTGGCCGTCACTGCACCTTGTGGAAGTGAATTCCATGATATATCTATGTGCTGTGTGAAGAAGGGCTTCCTTTTATCTCTCCTGAGTTTCCCACCAATCAGTTTCATGGGTTGACCATAAGCTGACCCTGGGATCTTGTGGAAGAAGGAGAAAAAATTCTTCTTATCAAATTTCTCCACACCATGAGTCACTTCATATACATCTATCATGTTTCTCCTTTTCTAAGTTAAACCATCTCAGCTGTTCTCATCTTTCCTCGCATAGGATTTTCTCCGGCTTTTTGATCATTTTAGTTGGTCTCTTTTGCAATACTTTCAGGACCACAATCTCTTTCTTTCTCTCAATCACTCTCCCTTTTAAGCAGCAGTGACTAAAACTGTAAACAGTATTCCAAGTGTAGCTGCACCATAAAGTTGTATAAAAGGAATATAATCTTGGCAATTTTATTTTTGATAGCTTTCCTAATTATGGCTATCAGGGAATTTGCCTTCAGCGGAGATATTTGTTGGATCAAGATTTCTTGAATAAATGAGAAATTTTCCACTGAAATGTGTTTCAAACCTGATGGCACTGTTTCCATTGGATCTGACAACACCCATATTACATCCTGAGTGTCACCATTTAAATTCAAAGTATCCTCTTCTCTGATTAGTTCCATGATCAACTGTTCTAGGGCACACAATAATTTAGGGTCCCAAGAAATATAATTGATTTCTTATGTCTGGAACATGATTTTATCCAGTAAGTGTGGAGATAATTGAAGACATCCCTTAATACAGCACTTCCTTGTTTATTTACCATTAATACAACATTTCCCCTGTTCAGAAAACAGGGGTGCATTGCTCAGTCTAGCACACCTTTTTGCACCTGGGAAGGGTAAAGGATGTGTTCTGTACCATGGTGAATTTAGTATCCATGGGATATTAGTATCCACCATTGCAAATATTCAGATTGCTACCACACAGGATGTGGGATCACAAAAGAATGTTACCTACAAAACAATGACTCAAATGTATAATAAGAAATTGCATTATTAAGCCTCCAGATCCAAAACTTTGCAGAAGTTTGATGGAAAGAAAAACAGCTTCCTCTGACATTTCAGTACTGCTTTCCTGAGAACAGCAGGAACTCAATTAGTTAGCATCCTGACCATTACACATCTTGTGAGGCAACTAATTAGAAGGTAAATATTGAAATGTGCCTTAATACAGAAGCTCCAAGTCCAACACCTTTGCACTAAAAGCTTGATTGGTGTGAAAAACACTTAATTGATTGCAAGAGATGGGAAAATAGATGAGCTAGAGGATAGCATTGCAACCAGCAAAACCAATACTAAAAGTCACATTCTCAGAGGAAGGTAGGTAGGTGAATAGTCAGAGAGAGAGGGAGAGATGGGTCACAATTTATTCATATTCAAGTCTCTTCAAGCTCTCCTGGATCATAGCTTTTTATATCCTCGCTAGCTAAAATATTTTTTAAAATGGCTGTAGGGAAGAAATGTGTGTACCTTTAAAATGGGGTGGGGGGCATTGAGTCTAGCCTCCCCAAAAGAATTTTCTACACATTGTGCTTTATCCTGTCATGTGAACCCAGCAAGAGTGGCTTATGGAAAATTAAACATTTGCATGATGCAGGACTTTATTTAACCCTTGCATGAAACACCCTCACTGGGTTCACACAATATGACAAGCCATTATAACCAACTGCTGTTGCTTCCATATTCAAAAATGTGGCTGGCCTATGCCACAACCCACTGTGGCTTAGATAAACTACAGTGGGCTGTGGTGACTGAAAACCCAGTCAATAACCAATGGGGAGCAGGGATGAGCATTTGAGGCACCCCTCTCACCTCCATGAATAGGGAAGCAAACATCTGCAAGGGAAGTCAGTCCTGCAGTAGTAGATTTCGAAGCGCGTTCCCTCTTGGAGCTCCTTCCCGTGTGAGTCTGTATCAACACACACATTCTAGTTTTCTTTTTTGTGTGCAAATCCATGCACATTTTGCTGCATATTTTCCCTAATGTATGCATCAACTGTCTTCATTTTGGAAATGTACACATTCTTCTCCAGTTCATTTAAGCATATTTGTGTGCCTTTTCCAAAGCATGCATTTTTCATGCAGATATTTCAAATGTATGCCTACTCTTGGGCATATTATTATTAGCCTGTGAATCACATTGCAAGCTCAAATTGTGCAGATGTCTGCCACAGATTGTGTTTGAGTCTGTGTTTGCTGGAATGTGCAAACTAGAAATAGTCCTGATTGGAGGGAAAAGATAATGGAAATTATTTTTTCATACATCCCAGCATGGCCCTAGGTTGTAGCTAGGGAACTTTTCCCTGCTGTCCCTTGTGTGATTCCAGTACTTTGGGACATCCTGACAGGACTATTGTGAGACAGAAAGCCTATGAAGTACCTCACACTCTCACTGGCCCTGGTTGGTTTCCTTTTTCTCCCTCGTTCTGTTAAATACCTGTCTCATTTTTCTACCCCATGTTATCATGTCATTCAAAGGCAATGCAGTAACGTTTGAGGTATTCCTTTGTCTCTCATTCCGTTCAAATCTAACAAATCCCTTGGAAAGCAGAGAAGGGATGAGGCAAAAGAAAAGAAACTCTGTTTCTAGCCTAAGTCCTAAAGTAGCTCTACGCTAAGAAAACCAATAAAAATTGAATTCCAATTAATGTGGCCTGCTTAGAGATATTCTTGCTTTTATGAGTAACACACTAGCTAAGCAAAGCACATATATGTCAGAAAAAAAAATCTGCTTCATGAAAAACCATGAGGACTTCAAATGCTAACAGAAGAATATCTTAGTAGAATTGATCCAGGTAAAGATGTGCAGCTCCAGGGTCCCCAACGCACCATCTGCAGGCACCCACAAAGGTATCTGTGCAGGCTGCTTTGCTTTTTTCTGTTTCTTTAAAATGCATACATGGATTTGTATATATCCATAGCAATGAACACAAGAGAAAAGCATAGAATTTTCTGGCAATTATGGATAGGTTTCAGCTAAAATGGTTCAACTATCTAAATAAGTATCCATTTGAAGGTGGTGTCTGGATGCCACTCATTCAAATACTGAAAGCATTTCCAGGCCCTCAATCCATTGCATTATATGCACTGAGTGTTCATCTTTTCACCATTGTCATATCAGCCTTTGAGTTTTCAAAAGATTTCAGAGAATCCACTTACACCAAGCATTTGTTGATTTCCATGAAGCAGGTGAATAATTTAACGAGTGTGTTCATCAGTGAATATTAAAGTCTGCTCCATTACAAAATATATCTGTGTAATAAGCTTCTCCCCCTGAAAAGCAACTACAGGATTTTCATTTTTGAGAAAAAATGGTGAAAAGTGTTGCTTTATTCCTATTTGTATAGTTGGATGAGGTCACATTGTTTCTTCTCTATCATCTCTGGCAAGGATAGGCAATGTGGTACACCCATGGACACCTTTCTGACACCTGCCAAGGTAACCAATTGTCCTACTAAAATAAAATAAAATACAAAATAATTTCACTGGCAGGTGGGATTGCTGCAAAATAAATTCTATTGGTGCTGAACACTGAGTCCAAAGGAGTATTTAGTGTGTTGGAGCTCAGTCTCTGCCCCGTCCTGGTTCTCAGGCTTCTGAGCAGATTACTTGTCCTTTATTGATTGATTGATTGATTGATTTATAAAATGTGTATGCCATCCAATTACTTGCGTCTCTGGATGGCTAACAACATAGGTAATTTGACAACCCACTCTGGCTGCAAGTTAATAAAATGCAACAATAAAATTCTATATTAAAATACATTAAAATATTGATTAAATAAAAAGGTCTTAACCTGGCGCCAAAAAACATATAATGACAGCGCCAGGCGGACATCTCTGGGAAGCACATTCCATAGTCCAGGCGTCACTGCAGAGAAGGCCCTCCTCCGGGTACTCTGTCTCCTAACATCTTTCAAAGAGGGTTCCCAGAGTAGGGCTTCTCAGGGGGCAGGAGGGCAAATAGGGAAAAAGGCATTCCTTTAGGTATCCTGGTCCCAAGCCGTTTAAGGCTTTATGACAAGTCACACCTCCCCGGGCAGCCATTTTGTGGTGGTTCCTCTGAACAACTTTTTTTAATTACTAAATGAGCCTATGTTTGCCTGTGGCTCTTCCAATTGATTCTCCACAGTTCCCTTGAGCTGGATGGTGGTGGGAAACTAAATCTTGAACAAAGGTGGATGGACAAGGTCTGAGAACTGTGATTGGCTGGACTCAGGGCAGCATTTGATATCAGTTAGTGTAGAGAAAGTCTAGCTCAGGTAGAATGCAGGTACAAATTGCAACATAGTTATGTCATCCATACACAAGCACTGCTTGATTTTGACTCAGCTGTAGTTTCCACACCATTTTCAAAGGTAGCCACACATTTAATTGCATTGCAGTAATCCAGTCAAGAGAGTAGCAGAGCGTGGACAGAGCTCAGCTAGCTCGGTCCAGAAAAGGATGTAGCTGCTCTACCAGCCTAAGTGTGGTTCCTGTGATCTTACAAACAGAATCCATGAGCCCTGTGACTATCCAGGATCTCCCATCAATGGCAGGCCAGGCCAGACTAAGCCTAGGGAAAAACCAATCTCTACACTTTGCTCAACGCAACATTACATAGGTAAGAAAAGCACAGTCTAAGGTCCAAGAATCAGGAAACAGCATCACTGGGAAACTACAAGCCCTGAAGCTCTTCAGCCCAGTTGCTCCTCCCCTTTGCAGTCACTGCCTTTAGAGCAAGCAGTGACAGGCATGAGGTGAAGAAGGAGCATCTTTGCTCCAGGGAGGTTGTGTGAATCGTACACAGAGGAAAGGAGCAAGCTGTTTCTAAAACAGAAAGGAGGTTAGAAACCTGCTAAGGGCTTATCCAATGATGCCCCCCAGAAAGCCCTGAGAGAAGCCAGGGTCATTCAAACCATTCATATAATTGGTGGATGGGAACAATAACACCGCTCTGAGTGAAATGTACCCAGTGGCTTGAGAGTCCCACATATTGGATCCAGAAAAGCAGGGGGTAATTTCCGAAGATCCTGTTGTATTTGCATTGCATCAGGTATTAGAAAATTGCTGTGACTTGCTTTTTCCAAGATACAGCTGCCTTTCATCTTGGCCTATGACTTGTTCACCTGTGGATTTTGGATGAAATGTTGGCACAAGTAGTTGTACCTTGCAGCTGACAAGGATCTATTGTTTAATAGCATGGGGTGGCACAGAAAATCTGCACTTGGAACAAAGGTTAATTGAAGAGATGTTTCTACAAGGCATCTACTTGCAGAAATGCTTTTCTGTTGGCAAAGTTAGTTTCTCATGTATTTATAATTTAAAAAATGCTAACTCCAAGGCTAGCATCCTGTGAAGTACAAGGGCACCCTCCAACACTATCTTTATTTCCCCAAACGCCACTGGGCATTTTTATTTTTTAGAAAAAGGGAGCTGACTACAGCCCATGGCTTCATTTTCAACCCTGGCCCTCCAACCAGAAAAAGGAAGCAGTTGACCTGGGAGTTGAAGGGAAAAGAGAGGTCTTGTTCAGTTTTTACGTGTGGTGGGTTCATTTCTCTGACCATCACCAGTTGCCTTCTGTGAAATGGGTATGTTGTTGTGCTTTGTGGAGCCATTTCAGGCTCAGGTCCATCTCTAAGTTGCACTCAGTTTCTTGGCCAAGTTACCTTCCTTTCTGCAGCATCAGTTTGCCTTCCACAACACAGATGTGGTAGGGCAGTCTTGTCTCCTGTTTTGCAGAGTACAATCCCTCTATTTCAAGAATGTTCAGAGGACTGTTTTCTATTTTGATAGTCTCCAGTCTATATCTGATTTAGTGTTGCCTGTCAGCAACACCTGGGCATCAAACATAGCAAGATGCATTGGTCATCTGATCACAGCCTTCTTCTCTACCGTAAAAAATTAAGATTTAAATAGAGATATAGTACATTAATGATGCATCCATCCCTGTAAGTTATCAAGTGCAAATAGTATGCAAAGCAGTGAGAGGTTTTGTTCTTTTTTTCCTCTTTTCTGGAAATTTGTACATGCTCACACTAATGTTGGAACAGAAAACTATGGGTTCAAAGACTGGTTTTGTGTTTTGCAGCTTATGCCCCATCTCTGTCTCAAACTTCTTGTGCAAGTTCCTTTTCTGTTAGCCTCCCCAGTTTGTACTCAGGCAAAAGGGTTGTCCACATGGCAGCTATCGAAAGATTAGACAGGCTCCCTTGGTTAGGGTGAGGGTTGAATAAGTTGATGTAAGGATATTCAGGGAAGGAACATTTTCAGTCCACTGCTATCATGTGCAAACCTTGAAAACTCTCTCTGGCACGTGAGGGGGCCTTCCTGGAACCATGGGATGAGAAGCTTTTTTCTACAGATTTCCATAAGTTAACCCGTCTGAAGACCAAAGCCCCATTTTCAGCAATGCCTGGATTTCCAGCATACTCTATATGCTGTCCTGCATTGCTCAGGAAGACTCCATTACCGGACAAAGAGGCTTTGCAGGGTATCAAGAGGAAGAAGGAATGGGAAACTCTCTTTCCATGACCTTCATCAAGTTCGCTTATTGTATAGCGCATGATGAGAAACTTCACCTAAAGCTGAAATTTCTAAAGTTATGCAGTCTCTTCTCTCCTCTCCTCTCTTTTTTCCCCAGTAGACCCTTCATTTCTTATATCAACAACTGAGTCAGCAAATCAGAAAATTACTTAGTGGGTGGATCAACTTCTTAATCACAACTACACTTGAAGTGGAAAAAAGTTGGCTAATGCCATTTGGGCAAGCCGTTGTGCAAATGAGCATATGCTTTGAATGCACATTGGGACATAGTAGGTGGGATTTTGCCTAAATACGCATTCCAGCACAGTGCCAATTTACCAGGTACTCTGATGGGTGCCCTTCTGGGAGGCACATCAAATCTAAGAATTTGTGACAGTGCGCATTAGGTGAAATGGCATATAAAAGTTTGCACATGGAGTTCAAGTGTGAGTTTTCCTATAGAGTTTAAAATAAAGGCAAACACTGTAACAGGCACGTTTTTCCATCCCTATCGCACAAGTAGAGAGTGGGAAAATGTAGGCTAAAATAACAGTAGGGTATGAGTTATTTCAACAAGTGTTTTTGGAGGAGGAGGAAGCAAACAGGCATAGCAGTACCTGATTCACACCCCATCCCCCATCTCTGGTTGTTTCCAGCACAATCCGCATGTTTGTGGCAATATCTGCTTTGCTCAGAGCTAACACAGAAATTACCTTTTTAAAAAATCAGAGAGATTAGCTCTGGTAGAGGTTTTTCACGAAATTCAGGTTGGAAAATAATAAGGAGGAATTACAAAAGGCATGCAGATTAAAAATACTAGAAAGGCAGTATGAATGATGAGTTTTGAAATCCTCCCTCTCATGGTATATAAGATTTGCACAGAATGATCAAAAAGCTGCCTGAAAATGTAAGGATCAGTGGAAAGCAGCGGGCAAATTTAAGGAGTTATGTTGTTACAGGAGGAGCAGAACAGAGGAAATGAAAGAGGAACTTGGAAGGGAAATAAATTAGAAAGGAGAAAGAAAGGAAAGGAGGAGCAAGGCAGAGAAGGGAATTATGCATACAGTGGGGGAAGGTGCTTTGGAAAGAAAGACTAAGCTTGAATTAGAGAACAGGCAAAAGCATTGGCATAAGAAAGAATAACAAAATAGGAACTAATAGAGCCTCTTAGGACACAATCCTATGCATGTTTCAACAGCAAAAAGTCTTGCAACTCTCAGAGAGTTTTTTCCAGTCTAAACATACGTAGGACCACATGCTAAGAATGTGTGCATATAGACTTAGTATCTGAAAGGGGCTGTAAAGGTGACAGCCACTCATGCTTTAGAACACTATCAATATTTAATATCAGTAAGCATGTGATAATTAATGAATAAAATATTGTATATAAGATGCTTGCTTCCAAAGCACAAGGCATTATGAAAAATGCATGCCTCCCAGAGGCTCATTAACCTTTCAGTGCAGTGGCTCATTGGCTTGTGATTCAATCCAGCAGTGATTGGGAAGGAGTCCAGTGATTCTTTCTATATTAAATTAAAATTAGCTGGGCTTTCTGGTGGTTGCAAGAGCAACATGGAACCATGAAGTATGACGCATGGCCATTCTTCTTTAGCACTAGAATAAGGAGGGTTGGCCTACTGCTAATATAAGCCAGTCCTGAACTAATTCTGAGCAATTCATGAATCGGTTATACCATTCATGAGTCATATCGATCCCAGATTGGTTAATCTGAAGGGTCAGTGTTTCACTGGCCACTCCATAATATGATCTGTCCGCAAGTTTCATAGCCCCAGAGATGTGTTCTCCATGCCTTGCATCCCTTCCGTTTCTAGGTGGCAACTGTCATCTTATATGTCGTATTTAAGTATTTGCAGTCTGTCCACAATGCATCTGACGCTTAAAATCCTTCGGGCAGTGGAGACTATTGGGTTTGATCCAGGCTAACAAAGCAGCCCTAAAAATACTTTCTCATCCTAAAGACTTCTATTTCCAATGGAAAGTTCCTCCATGTGAGCATTGCTGTCAAACTTGCTGAGCTTTGGTCAGGTTTGCCATGGCTTAAGACCCATTCATTTAAGTGGAAACTAAGTGCGACCAACTTAGTTTGGATGCAGCCCATTGAGCTCGAGGCTGCAAGCCTGAGCACATTTACTTGGGAGTAAGTGTCAGTAAGTAAACATGCATGGTACTGGTACTGAGATGCATTCTCTTTGGATTGTGTCCAATATCTTTGCAGTCCTTTTTTGAACAACACTCTTACCTACATAAGTCAGAAGAAGCAGAATGAAGCTTCAGTTCCTCAACACCCATTTGCATCTCACTGTGAATTTTGTCTCTCATCAGGTATCTATTCACTGCTTTGTTAATTCCTTTATGGTCTCCTACTCATTGTCTAAAAATACAATTTGCTGTAATTTCTACTATACAGTGCATTCATTCAGGACCATAGCATAATGAAACCAATCCAATGAATGCAATTTTCCTGCTCTCTCCCTTCCAGAACGAAGTGCAAATTGGAGGTGCTTACAATATGACAAACAAAATGTTTTCTTTTCAGGGAAATAATTCATATGTAGTCACACATTTGAATGACAAACATATGACAGTTTGCTAACAAAAGTCAAGAACATAAAAGGTCTGATGAGGCCAAGGATCCATCTAGTCCACAATTCTGTTCCTGCCCAAGGTTCCTACCCACTGATTCCAGAGGTAGCATGTAACACAGACACATAGAAACAGAACGAGTCAGAAGGGGTCTCCTGGGCCATCTAGTCTGACCCCTGGCTCCAGCTGGCTCCACTCATGACATGCCTACCATGTGCATGTCCAGCCTATCCTTGAACACCCTCACCGATGGGGCTTCACCACCTCTCGTGGAAGCCCATTCCACACCCTTGGGGTCCTAACTGTCAGGAAGTACTTCCTGGCATCCAATTGAACATTGGTTTCTTGAGCTTCGCTCCATTGTAGCATGTCCTCCCTACCTCTGCAGGGGAAAACAGGTCTCTGCCCACCTCCGTGTGACATCCCCTCACGTACCTATATGTTGCCTACAGATCCCCTCAGAGTCTTCTTTTCTCCATGCTGAAAAGATCCAGTTCCCTCAGTCCCGCCCCATATGGCTTGCGCTGCAATCCAACCACCATCCTTGTGACCCTACACTGCACTGACTCTAACCTGCCTATATTATTTATTATTATTATTATTATTATTATTATTATTATTATTATTATAGCATTTCTATGCCACCCCTTGCCGAAACCTCGGGGCGGCTTACAACATGATAAAATACATTGAAATACAATAGTACATAACAAATTACCATTAAATATAACAATACAAAAAATACATTGATTTACAAATACAAAATTAAAATTATCAGTATAAAATAAAAATATAGGAGGAGAAAGAGAAGGAAGAAGAAGTTGCCCAGGCCAGGTCATATGTTTTAACAATTGAAATGATGTTTAAATAACAAGGTCTTTACCTGGCGCCGAAAAACCAGTAACGACGGTGCCAGGCGGACCTCTTTGGGGAGTGAATTCCATAGGTTGGGCGCCACCGCAGAGAAAGCCCTCCTCCGGGTACTTACTCTCCTAATTTCTTTCATGGAGGGTTCCCGGAGAAGGGACTCTCCCGCAGATCTCAAAGGGCGGTCGGGCATATACGGACGTAAGCGCTCGTTCAGGTAGCCAGGACCCAAGCCGTTTAGGGCTTTGTAGGTCATAATCCTTCCTGTAAGGTGGAGCCCAGAATTGATTTGCCTGGGACTAGTGACACTGATGTTCTCTCCTCCAGGAATCTGCAGCCACAGTTTAAAGCCATCCAAATGTGTGGCCATCACTGCATCTGATGGAGCTGAGTTCCATAGCTTCACTCTGAGCCATGTAAAGGAGTTCTTTTTATGTGTCCTGAACTGTTCACCAATCAGCTTCGTGGAATGACTCCTTTGGGTTCTGGCATTGAGAGGGGGAAACATGGCTTCCTAACTACTTTATGCACACCAAGGCTACTGTTATATGCCTCTTACCATGTCTCCCCTCATTGCTTTATGTCTAAGCTAAGCTTATTTCTAAGCTGACTACTGTATTGTTTCCTCATCAGGGAGTACAGAAATGTTATGCTGTTCCCATGGGCGACCCAGGGACTCAGCTGCAGTCCATACTTATGGATACAGGCCAGCTTAAAATATATAAAATTGGGGTCAGTAAGATAGTACAAATAGTACAGATGACCTCTAGAAAGTGTGTGAACAGAAAGAAGCAACTGAATAGTGAGTGCAATTTATTGTGTTTATTACCAGGATACATATATTACAGTGCAAACCTTTGCATATCTACTCAAAGGTAAGATCTAGTGATGTCAGTCTAGCTTATACCCCGATAATAAAAACAGCAAATGGGGGAAAAAGCAGGAACAGGAACTAAAATGTGTGGGCAAATAAACAGGTTTTGTCTTGTGCATTAAGGATAATTTAAAAACCATTTCCCTTCCATTTTTATTATTACTAAATCAAAAACATAGACAGATACTGATGGATCGCAATACAGGTAAATAGGAGGCCCAGGGGGCGGGAGGGGGCAGAATTTTTGAGGACCTACTCCATCTGACAAGTGTTCAGAACGTGTCTCTCCAGAATTGGAGTTGGGCAGCTGGCGGACTCTCCCTTCAATTATTCTCATTGATATAAGTGATTAAAGGAGACCAGACAGCTGTGAGAACATCATGTCTCTTAGGACTTTCATATTATGTGTCAGTGTCTCAGAAACAATTGCCCGGATCTGCTCCATCCATTGCCTTCCTGAGAGTCCATCTGCAGTTTTCCGGTGAGCTGCAACTTTTCAATGTGCAGCAGCAAGCAAATGTCTCAGCAAAGCTTTATGCAATTGGTCTTTATGTTTGTTGGGAAATGCAATAAAATTCAAGATCTGTAGTGGTTTTATAATGATTATTTATTTATATATTTAAATTTTATATACTACCCCTTCCCATAGGCTCTGGACAGTTTACTAGAAATTAACAATCACATCAATTCAATTTGACTAAAAAATTAAATAAAACTATAAGAGAATTAACCGGGGAAGGCCTGTCGGAAGAGATACATCATTAACTCCCTCTTAAAGTTGGCAATCAAAGAAACCAGATGTATTTCTTCCAGCAGGCCATTCCACTGGAATGAACTGGGCAACCACTGAGAAATTCTCTGAGTATTTTATATTAATGCTAAAGAAAGTGGCGGCATCTCTCACTCTTCACCAACTGTTCAGATAGATTCATTTGGTTCTGAGGAGAAGGAGGGAAAGGCCTTTGACACTTCAGGATTACCTAGTGAAGATTTTTAGGCAGAACATGAGAACCAGACTGCTTTGGGAGGGTGGGAGAGTTTTCACATTGGGAGGGAGACCATATGCAAGACCCAGTCCTCGATCCAGTAAGGGGAGGATGGAAGAAATCAGCTCCCCGATCAGAGGGTCTCTGGTATTCCTGCCATCTTGTCCTCCAGCAGCAAGAGCCACCTTGAGGATGGAGTCAGAAGCTTTACTGGCCAAGGTCAGGGTGGCACCAACTCATGAGATGAGTCGATGGGGGAGTTGGAATTGAGGGGGCAGAGGAAGGGAGGCTGCCCCCAGATTTTCAGAGGGACCATGAGAATAGGCAGGGCTTGGAAGAGAAAAATGAATCCATTTTCTGTCCGGTCCCTGGACCCATGACACAACATCAGGATAGAAATGCTAACCAGCTAGAGGGTAGTCCTTCTCAAAGGGGACCTATCCAGAGGGATGGAGTCCAGCATTACTGAAAAGGAAGAATTGGTACATGAGGGGGTGTAAGTATGTGAAAGGGTGTCACACAGAGTTGGGTAGAGACCTGTTCTCCTCTGCAGAGGAAGGCAGGACATGCTCCAGTGGAGCCAAGCTCGGGCAATCAAGGTTCAATTTGGATGCCAGGAAGTACTTCCTGACAGTTAGGAGCCCAAGGGTATGGAATGGGCTTCCATGGGAGGTGGTTGAGGCCCCATCAGTGAGGGTGTTCAAGGATAGGCTGGACGTGCACATGGTGGGCATGTCGTGAGCGGAGCCAGCTGGAGCCATGGGTCAGACTAGATGGCCCAGGAGACCCCTTCTTACTTACTCTGTTTCTATGATTTTTGGAAGTAGTTTCTCATTTGGGTTCAATTGGCACCCTGTTCAGGCACAGAAGCTAGTCTTTCAATTGCTGCAGTTTGTTAGCTGTGACTTGTCCATAAAGAGCTGTTTTGCAAAGAGAGAGATCTTTTGGATGCTGGAAAGGGGAAAGCTCGCTCCTAACAGACTTCCACTGGAGATATTTGATTCAGTTGCCTAGAAGAGAAGTTCACACAGCATCGGTTGGACTGGCTAGTCCTTCTCTGCTGGCTCATTTCTCTGTTCTTCTTATGAGTTCAGACTGAATATTTTTTTTCCTCCAATTATTTTCTCCAATAAAAAAACCCCTCTGGCGGCAGTTGTGCAGGAGAGGAAGGCCAGGTTTCTTGATAACATTCTTCATGATTGCTTTCTCCTTCTACCATCCTCAAAAGGGGCAATTAAGGGAAGAAGCTGGGCTGTGGTGGCATTCAGCTCAAAGAACCTGATATTTTGGGTAAGTGGGCCTCATTCCTTCTGCCTTCAGCTCCACCCACCAATGGAAAGCAGCCTTCAAATGTTTCTCCAAAATCAAATTTGACCCTAAGGCTGAAAAAAGTTTTGGCAGCCATGATATGGATATTAAGCAGTGTGGGGGATAAGCTGGAACCCAGTGGGGTCCCATAATGCAAGCACCAAGGAATGAGCAGATGCTCTGATGAGCCCTGCAGGGAGGAATGAGACAGATCTTAAACTGGGCAGAGGTTCCTCAGAGAGTAAACCCTCCCTGGGATGGACATCCAGGCAATGAATCTTCTGGGTCTGCTCTTCCAGGAAATAGTTTTAGCTTCCTTCCCTCTAGCAGTGGGCCAACACACTGAGGCAGATTGTGGCTTCTTGAACTCTGCTCCAAAATAGTGACTGTCCCTAAAGGTCCACTACCACCTAAAGGTTCAAGGAATACATTGCTGTTTTGGAGGGGAGTGGTTTTGTTTTACATTTTTAATTTGTTTTTTATTTTTTTCCCAAATGGAACAAATAACAACACACTAAACAGCCAACTTAAGCCAGCATTTTGCTAATCCTTATAATCCATTGACTGTTTCAAAATTGTTTAAATCACTTGTACTGTTGCTCAAACATAGCACATGACCTCCCTCCCTGGCTAGCCCTAACAATCCAAGTTAATTTGTTTGCAAGTTCTTCCAAGTTTTAATTACTGTACCTTTCCTCTTTCTGTTGTTGGCCCTTATTCTTCAGATTCTGGGGAACCAAAGATAAATGCTCATTGTCTTCATGGGTTGAAAAATAGCACATTTTGTTCAGTTGGTTATTCAAGCAGCATTGGCTCTTTCTGTGTTTTATGCTTTCAAATTTACCTTCCCTTCTCCCCATCATGACCCTGATGCTCTTGCTAATGCTTTCCATTTCCAGAGCAACTGAATGGTTGCTTCAGAACATTAGAGGAGACCTTTTGCTTCACAGAGAGAGAGACATGGTTGTGCTGAAGAATTTGCACTTGGCTTGGTCACTGGTTTTTCCAGCATTGTGGGCCAGAGTGTTTACAAGTGGCCAGGACAAAAGGTTCCTGGGCCTACTTGCAAGAGAACAAGCCCCTCCAAATAACATCTGAGAAAAATTGCAGTGCTTGTGTTGCCATTATGAAGGAATCAACAGAGATCAATTAGCTTTTAATTAAAAGCTAAGATGCTGGTCATTCCATTTGCTCAATGAGCTGACAGTGCATCAGTCATCTAAACTAGCCTCTTCTACCCACCTAATACTGTGCTTTTTGGATTTCCTAAAACAGCAGCAACATTCCTTTTTCTCGTGCCTTGCATGAATAGTGCTGCTTTAGCATGATACTGTTTTCCCCAAAATAACACCACCCTTTGATCTTTATCAAGGACCATTCGCAAAAATCCAGCAGGTCCAGCTAGCGTTTGCAGGACATTCATGGGTGTTGTGAAATAGGCATCCCCTCCCAAATGAGACAGGCACTTCAGCAATTATTGGAAGAATCTTTCTTCCATACAGAAGTCAATGTATTCACAAGCCTCCAAACACACACACCAGGTGGAATGTTGACCCCTCGCTCTCCCCGCTTCACCCAAAGCTTTGTTTATGAATCCTTCAGGGATGGTCTCTGGAGGGGGGGGGGTGCTATGGAAGCAGGCGTGCAGATGCCCTTCCCATTGAGCCCCTGATTGGTCCAGACAGAAGGTGCGTCAGGTCCTTGCGTCCGCGTCTCCAGGGGTGTCAAGTTCTCCTATGAACCCCTCCCCAGCCTGTTCTCCACTGGCTTCTTTCCCACAATCCGGGGGTGTGGGGGAGGGGGCTCTGCGGATGTCCTTGAAGCGCTTTGATCCAGAGCTGGCTCAGGCTGGCTCACCGGGAGATTTTGGGCAGGTGCGGCCTCGCTAGTCTCAACAACTCCAGTATCAGAGTGAGAACTATGAGGCATGGCTGGGTCGGCTATCCACTCCTCTCCCCCAAGTCTAAGCCACCATTCCCACCAAAGCCCACCTTCTCTCATGCGCGACTGGGAATCTCATCTGACATCGGTGTGCAAACTGTCTCAGGTGAGCTCTCTGCCACCTGCTACTCCATCAGTGATGCCTAAGGAGGAAAGACCTCACCTTGGAGATGGGAAGGAGACAGCTAGCAGAGGCACTTCTCAACCACCTGGGAGGAGAAACATTTGCAGTGTCCTCTAGCTGTGGCTAGAAATAGTCTCAATCACTCCCAGAAGCCATTGCTCATAACTCCAGAATGGTATTTCCCAAAGACTCCCCAAATAGACCTATTTTCTCCTGCAGGAGGGGAAAGGGGTAGCAGGTGCCAGAGGATGAGTTGGGGGTTGCAAGTGGCACGGAGTCAACAGCTCCACTCCCAGGAACTGTGCATGGACCACCAGGCTGCTGACGGGGCCTGGACGTTATGTCCACATGACTCCACTTCTCCGTCAGCTTCACTGGCTTCCCATTGAAGTCTGGGCCCAATTCAAGGGGTTGGTGATGACCTATAAAGCCCTAAATGGCTTGGGTCCTGGTTACCTGAAGGAGCGCTTACATCCATATATGCCCAGCCGCCCCCTGAGATCAGCGGGAGAGGCCCTTCTCCGGGAGCCCTCCGTGAAAGAAGTTAGGAGGGTGGCTACTCGGAAGAGGGCTTTCTCAGTGGTGGCGCCTAAGTTATGGAATGCGCTCCCCAGAGAGGTCCGCCTGGTGCCGTCGTTATTTGTTTTTCGGCACCAGGCGAAGACCTTTTTATTCAAGCAGCATTTTAAATGATAATATTATTGAATTTTATCGGGCCAGGGCGGCTTATTTTATATTGTATATTTGTATCTTATTTTAATGTATATATTTTAAAATGTTATTTATGATGTTTTAATTTATTGTTGTAAGCCACCCCGAGGCTTCGGTGAATGGGACGGCATAAAAATGTTTTAATAAATAAATAATAAATAAATAAATTCAGGCTGCTTTATTCATTGAGTACACAGTGCCAAAGATTTGTGGAGCTTTTGCAAATCAGCTGTTTGCAAATATGCAGGTGAAGTGCATTCCCCACTAGTAATTTAGTCTGCAAATGTGAGCCTTTGTTAACTCGCTCTTTTCAAAGAATTTGTATAATGGACCTGCCAATCCACTGCATCGCGTGCCAGTATTTTCTGTGCTGTCCTTCCATCTTTTTTTCAACTGCAACTTTAAAAGATTTTAAAATTATTCATTAAAAAGCAATTGCTGCATCTGTGTGTCCATATGGCCTGGTAGCATAGCATGAAAACTATCCAGAACTATAGTCCCGTATTGCTCAAGTTTTCTCCCTGTAGGTCCAGCCCCTTTTATGTTCAGTGTGGCTTTGTCACTTTTTTAGTCAGTTCTTGTTCCCAATTTGGTGGGGCAAGATCCTTTTAAAATCAGGGAGAGCACCATGAGAAGAAGAAATCAGCAAGTAAGTGGCCAGGGCCAACGAGATAGTGGGATATTCCATAAAAATGGAACCATGATTTTATTTCCATTTCCAGAGAACTGAGGGAAAATTATAGATCAGCAGCATTGAAACCCTACAGTGGAAGCAGCCTTAGGTTCAAAGCATTACCAGTTCCTAATAAACTGCAGCACATTCTTGAAGTTACCATGCCCCATTCTATCCACACAACAAGGAAAGCACACTCTCCATCAGTGTAAAAAAAACAAAAACAAAAACAAAACAATTTTAGAACATTACTTTCAGGAAAAAAAATTGGTTTAGTTGCTCCTACTTGAAGCTATAATGTTAGTTCATGTGGTTGATAAAGAAAGCTGTGGACTAAAGAGAGGCTAACTAAACAGAGCCCATCGCATCTGAATTTCTGGGGCTGGATCCCCAGCTACCCTGGGAATCCTATGCCCTATTTGCAAGGGATGAAGTTTAGGGGGGATTTTACCGATTGTTCTCTACTTAGTTTCCCCCACCCGAGTTTCTCCAGTGGTTTAGTGGAAATCGACAAAAGAAAATTATCAGAATGTTCAAAAATTCCTCTCCTCTCAGTCCTGATTCAACCTATGCAGCATGCTACGTTTTCAAAGATGGTTTCGGAGGACTTGATGTGCCCGTGTTTTCCAGAGAATGTAAGCAGAAATCACACAATTATTCTGATAAGAGTCTGAGAATGCACGTTGCACAATTGTTCCCAGGGACTGCTCCAGCTGCTGCCTTACAAATGCTAATGGAGAAAAGGGACTGCTGGTGAAACATAATTTTGTGATTTATTTGGGTTTCTCAGCAAGCCTGGAGAAAACCACAGCCAGACTCAAGTCCTCGGAGGATTTTGTTTTGTCTTGTTCCACTGAACAAGTGTTAACTAACTTGGCACCTGCTGCTCCAGCATAAAGAATCAAGCTGTTGCCTCACAACAAACATCAACCAACAAATCCAATGTTTTCCCACAGAACTGAAGTCATAGATTTCAAGCTCACTGAAGTTTCTGGGAGTTGGATCCAGGAGCTTCCTCCTGGGAAGACAAAGGCTCTGCTGACAGAAGGTCCTTTATCCAATATCAGGGAGCTCACCTACCAGCTCCTACCACTCCATGCTACTTCTGTGTGGTGTTTTCAGAGGACTGGAGGAGCTTCAGTAGGGGAGGGGGAAGAGATTAGGAGATCAGATACCTCATGCCCAGCTGCACATGCCTAAATCTGACTCCATCCTCCCTTCAGTCAGCACTGGTGATGTTCTTGACAAGCTAGTTGTCAGGATCTGGGCTGCTCTGGTGGCCAGAACCAGAGCAACTGTATTCGCAGGATTGGTCCCAGCCTCTGCTGGAGCTCTCAGTCTACTGATAAGCACCAGCTGGGAGTCCTGGGGAAAAGGCTATATGAGAGCGAGCTCTCCCCTCCAGAACTGGCTTCAGCTTCACAGGTCCTTCTGTCCACTGCACCGCCTCCTCCTGGCTCCTGCTGTGTCTCCTGTCTCTCCATGTTGCCTCAACAGCACAGGTCTTCCTGTTTGCATCCTGCCTGACCTTTCCTGCTCCTGGTTCCTGCTGTCTTTCCTGCCTTTCCATGTCGCCTTGCTGTTGTGGCTGCCTCTTGCCTGGCCTATATTCTGCCTCACCTTTATGTCCTGCTCTGCTGTGTTGCCTCAGTAATGCAGGGCTTCCTGTGAGCTGTGGGTCAGCTCTTGCACCTTGCCTGACCCTTGCTGCATCCAATTCCTCTTGTCTCGTGTCTCTTGCCTTGCTGTGCATCTTGCTGTGCCCTACGTCCTGCCATGCTGTGTCTCCTGCCCTGTACTCCTGCCCAAAATACCTGCACCTCTGTTTGTCCTCCTGGTTCTTGAGCCTTGGCTTGTTCCTGACCACATCCTTGTTCTGCCCTCCTGCAATCTTCTGGTTCCTGATCTTGGCCTGTACCATGACTGTGATTTGGACTTTCCATGAAACCCTACATTTGGGCTCTCTTTCCTGAAGTTTCATTGCCCTGGACCTGGAGTCTCTGTTGCTCTTGTCTTCTCTTCTCTCTCACCACCCACATCCCAGTCCTGGCCCTGGACACTGACACTAGGCTATTTCCTGAAAATTATGACTGTTGATTGTAAGGAAGCAGAGAGAAATTGCCTGTTGCTAGTTGTTAAATTCTAGCTACACCCATTGCAGTCCTAGGCAAACCTATTTGGGAGGAGGACTTGCTGAAATCAGTGGGATGTACTTGTGAATAAAAATGCATATAGCATGCTAATTATTAGTATTCTTCTTATTACATTGCATTTCTGTCCAACCTACCTTTCTTGCAATGAAAACATGGTGGCTTACAGGGCAACCGTTCTATCTATTTTATCCTTATTATAACACCCCTGTGAGGTAGATTAGGCTGAGGGATCATAAAGACACCCAATGAGCTTCATGACTGAATGAGGACTAAAGCCAGGATCTCCTGAGTCCCAGTGCAACAGCTAACCACTATGTCACACTGTTTCTCTATTTAATCAATTCAAAAGGAAAGGAAACTCATGCCAGACCTGATCAAACACAGCTTAGAACTCAGGACTTAGAGGAAAGCAAAGAAGGATGTCTGTTCCTCCTGCAGGGAGTTTTGTGTAGTGGCATCCAAAAGAGATTTCTAGGTCCTGAGGGGCCTGTTGCAATCTGGCCTGGAGAATAAATTGGTTGTATCCTTGAGGGCCACCATGACAAGTTTGCAAGACACTTTGACAACAGTCCCTTGCATCCATCATGACTTGGAGTACACAGTTATTGCAATCCCTGTTGAGGAGGTGTCCAGAATGCTACCTGGTCCAGTTGTGTTGGATGAATTTTGGTTGTTGAGCCCCAAGAATGTAAAACATAGGAGTGGGCATGTTTGGCTAACTACCTGTATGTTTGCCCCTTTCCCCGCTTGGCTTACTACATCCAGGAGGGAGGAGATGTCCAGCTGGGTCCAATAATTAGAAAAAGGAAGTAGAAAGAAAGAAAGTCTGGTTGTTATAACATAGATGGCAATCCATGACTACACTAAGAACTTTCATCCAAGATTTGATAACTTTATTATGTACTATATTAAGATTTCTGTAGGCATAAACACATCCATCGCTAATTATGTGGTGCTTTCATTCATTGTTTGGATTTTATGTTTTTAATATATTATGCATTACCCAAAGAACTTGGGTTACTGCATGATTTAACAGTACAATCAATCAATAACTTATATACCATCTGTCTGCGTCAAAATGGCTATCCAAGATGTTTGGCACAGAATAAATTAAAATACAGTGAATACAATATCATCACAATTAACCTACAAAACCTAAAAAGGCCAATAAAAGCACAAGTTAGGCAAACAGCAAGTGAAGAAACAAAGACTAAAAAATGAGAAACCCATCTAGTCTACAACCATCAGTGGCCATAAGAGGGAGAAACACAACTCAACATCTTATCACTGATTTGGGCCAGCTCTTACCTGATTCCCTTCAAAGAAAAAACATCCACTTCCCTGAGGGATTACCAGTTCCTAGTTCCATCCGTGTTCTCCTTGAAACTGATATTTTGTCATGCTGCTACATTAAGTAATATGGTACAGCCAGTGTCGAATAGTGGTCAGAATGTTGGACTGGGGCTCAGAAGATCCAGGCTCTAGTCTGCACTCAGCCGTCAAGCTGGCTGGGGGACTTGGCCCAGTCACTGATTGTCCTTTCCTACTTCACAGGGTTGTTGTGAGGATAAAATGGAAAGGGGGATATGATTATATAAGCCTCCTTATGTTCCTTTCAGGAAAAGGGCAGAATATAACTGTGAGAAATCAAATAACAAATAAGCACAGATGTCAGCTTTCCTGAAGTTTCCATCAATGGAAATACTTCAGTATATCAGTACATTGATTAACTTGCCATTTCATGTCATGTAATGTTTTAAGTTTCTATACCAACCAAAACTTCTTGGGCAGCTGACAAGGTTTAAAGCACTGTGTGGCTATCAGTCCTTACTTCTGTTTGCACTGTTGGTAAGAAAGAATGGCTGACTCCAGTCCAGGTTGATGAGATGTAGGAAACAGAAGACACAAAGGGGAGCTTGCCTTCTTGTAGGGTTTAATATAGGACTTAGCACAGGGGTTGCCACCTTCACTTCGGGTGCAATCCTAGGCATGTTGAGACAGAGGAAAGTCCCACAACTCCAAGCATTTTCCAGTCAGAATAGCTGATTGGGGGAAGCAGAATGTTGTGGGTAAGATGTACACACTTCATAAAATCATTGCATCTTTGTTTCATTCCATTGTCTACTAATTGACAGATAAGACTTTGCATAAATGTATTTGTGTGGAATTGTGCTAACTTGCCTCCCCAAGAATGTATAAATCCCCCAAAGTGCATAGAACCCTAAAATAATTTTTCAGAGTTTAGCTTCTGAGGGAAGTAATTGAGTTTTTTCTTATTTTTCTACAATTAAACATGTTTCAATTGCATAAAATAAAAAAGAGACTGCATGCACACAGAATCCATACCACTGAGGAAAAACTGGTTTGCTGCAGAATCTATGAATCGGATTCTTAGCACTTTGCACTTACTTGAGTCCATTACCCACAACACCCCTTGTGGTAGGACTATATCTCTGTCTAAACAGGCATAGGATTGTGCCCATAGACTGGCCATATGTCCTCTTTTGAAGGTGACCTCTATTGGAAGAGTTGTCCAGTCCAGGCCCACATTAAAGATCAAGAACCAAAAAGATAAGCAGGGCCTTGAAACTGCCCATCAACAGTGAGCGGCACTTGGGCAGAGGACAATGGACACAGACCACCTGGACACAGCCTTCCCCACAACAGCAAGATGTATTTCTATTGAAATTGTGCCTGGTCTTTCCAGCATTTTGGCGATTCATTCATGGCCCTGCTCCCTTCACTTGTTGCTATTTCTCAGCTATCCATCAACCCTGTTTTCCCTTGCAGTTTGTGTAGCAGTAGTACAAAGTCTTTCATTTTCCTTGGTTGTCAACAGTTTAATTATTCCTACATGGTTAAAGGACTTGCAAAATAACAAAGAATAAATGCAGCCCTTATCCAACTTCTATAATTAATTAATCAATAGGACATTTGAAAAATAATCCAGTTTATTTTTCCAAGTGCTTAAGAACTTATGTTTGATGCATGAGCAAGTCTGGATGTTTGTGTTGGTTTAATCTTTTAGGAGGTACCTAAACAGGTAAGTTGATCTTCCCATTTTCCCCTGCAGTGAATCCCCAAATCAAGTTTTCAGAATCCTCATTTCTGCTAGTGTATTTAAGAATTATCATTATTTTGAAATTCCTAACAACCGTTAAGTTCCAGTTGGCCTTAGCTTTGACCCAGGCATGTAGTTCAGCTTTCTCACATAAAAAGCAAGCTGCAATGTCCCCTCACTTCTACCACTCCTAAATGGGTAGCTTAAATTGCCCCTTCAGCCAACTTAATCACAACCCATCAGCTGAGAATGAGGCCCTTTGTAACCCCAACCCTTCCTCCATTTAATAGACATCCTACTGCTCTATCCAACTCCCACTTCACTGGTGTTTTCAGTTAAGTTCGGCTATGATTAAAGGTTTTTGTTTTGCTATTTAATTAAGGCTCTGGAGCTCCATAATTGCGTATATTTGAGCACTGTGAAGCATTAAGCATAGATCTGGTTGGGGTGGTGTTTTTCAAGACCAAGTACTGCAATAATCATTAGCTGTTGCTCTCTTTGTCCTTTTAAGGCCCTGCATGCTCACTCTGAAGGCCATGTGGCTTTTATTTTATTTTATTTCCCCTTTCATACTATATGTCTTAGTCAGAGTGAAAAGTACAGCTGACTAGCCTAATGGAGGTTTAAAGAAACAGTGGCACTTATGGCTCATCTTCCTCTATTTTTCATTTATTTTCACAAGTATGAATTCAACAATACAGCCTAACAGAAAGAATACTGAGTAGGAATGTGTTTAGTAAGCAAGCTCCTGGAAAATAGAGGTACGCAGCAGGTAAGGAGCTCAGAAATACAGCTATTTTTCCTGATCCATATCTACAGTGACTGTTATACAACTGGAAAAGGAAAAATAATAATAAAAAAATCTGTCCAGGATTACCCAAACAGCTGCACCACTCTCCTTAGCTGTACTCTCTTTTCCCCAACCACTAATCAATTGTTCTCTTGGGTTTCATCAAGTTTTGCCCCACTCTAAAAAGCTGAAATGCTTCTTGAGAGGCATAGTTACTGGCTAAAATGTGTTCCTCTGTTTGGTATTTTTAGCCCTGTATCTATTGCCTTCAGCCACTGTGTAGTCCAAAAAAAGGCCAGTCTTCAGAGTGAAAATGCTTTCAGATTTCTGCACAAGTGCAAGAGAAATTTATTTCCTCACTCCTGAGTTATGTTGCAGGATTTTTTTTTCCCTCCAATGGAAGAGCAGAGAAATTGATTCCTCCAGGTTATTGCTGGAATGTTACTGAACATTAAATATGTATGAGAACTTTATTTCTGCTTGCAAATCATGTAGACGTGTCCCATTCACAATTCCAAACATGAGGAGTAGCATTTTGTTCTTCTTTTGAGACATGTTCTCGGATTCCAGTACTTCTGATTGTGATGAAAAAATGTATTATGGTTTTTCAACTGTACAGTGTGCAATGTGATTTTTAAAAAATCTTTTTCATACCTTAGCCAATGGGAGCAAAGTGCCAATTTTCTTTAAAAAATGCACAGAAATGCAAAATTTTTTCTGTTCAAAATGCACTCCCATTCGAATGAACTAAGAAAAAAGTCAGACAAAATTCCCAGAGAATTTAGGGGAACTAAGAAAATCACTGGTTCTTACATTTCTCTTAAACATAGCACCCAACATTTTTTATCATACTTAGTCTTATCAATGCTTCTAATACTCTGTTCTTGCTGGAAGGCTTCCCATACCTGCAGCCACATTGGGATTCTGTTTTGTTTTGGTTTCTTTGATTTCTGTTTTTAACAAGAAAATACCTGGAAGCCCCCACCAAAAGGCTTAAACTCCAGAAGAAGCCTGTTGGTGCTTCTCTTTCACTGCCCTGCTGGTTGACATGAGCACATTGAGTTAGTTGCCCAAAGGAATAACAATTGAAATGCAATCTGCTCAAAATTAAAATACTAATAAATTTATTTTATTTTGAGAAAGGTTCTCAAAAGAACAAAAACACTGCTCCTCACACTTAGGATTGTGAATGGGATATGTCTGCATGATTTTCAAGCAGAACTATATACATTTATGAGGAAAATATATGATAAATTTTATTTTGTGTTTAAAAAAGCAAACAGCCTGCCCACAAAAAGTCAAGTTAAATGAAGCTTTCTTGAAGAAAATGTCAGAAAGCAAGTGAAAAAGTCCATATCTGTTTCTCTGACAAATCAGTGAAAACAGTGTTCAACTTAAGAAAACAAGTCTAATAAAAATGCACCCACAAAGCTCCAGACTAAGTTAAATCCAACCTGGACTCTTTGAAAATATGTATTAAGTAATAAGCAAGAGATCACAGCTGAGACCCCTGCATTGCCTTTGTGGTGGACCTGAGCTGCATTCTGTTACTAAGCAACTACTCAGCAGTACCTTTTGCAAATTTACTCTTTCCCAAGTGATCTCGCCACCTGCCTTTCATCTGTCTTTGTCTGTGAACAAATTGAGATCGCCATTATTATAAAATCATAGAGCTGGAAGGGTCCTTGTAAGCCATCAAGTCAAACCCCTGCATGATGCAGGTAATCTGGAGCTGCAGCATCACCCACAAAGGATCAAGGGGCCTCTTCCTGAAAAGTCCCAGGCAGAGAAACTCTCCCCACCCCCTGCGGGTTCCATTGTCAACCTCTTTCACTATGAGGAAGCTCCTTCCAGTGGCCAAACTACACTTTATAACTGTGCACTGTATTGCTTGTTTGTATGCTTGAATAAATGCTTAACTCATTTACTTGTTTCTTACATGCATTTCCATGGGCAGTCAGGTTTCCTATCTGTGTTCATTTCCTGGTGGGAGGACACACGCAAAAGATTTGTTGCACAGAGCTTCCTCTCCATCTCATGAACTATAGTGCAGGGGCCTCCAACACTTTCAGGTCCATGGGCAGATCTGGGCATTTGAGAAACTGGTGGGTGACACCACAAAGTGGCGCCCATGGTAGCTGTGACTAGTCATGTAGCCGCTGTTGTGGAGTCCTGGCTAGTCTTGTCCTAGTTCTCTCGGAGAGTCCTATTAGTCCCGGCTAGTCCTACTTCTCTCGCAAAGAGAGAAATAGCAATGCTAAAAGCTAGAAGAGTGGAGAAAACAGCAAGGGAAAGAGGTAGAGGGGAGAGAAAGAGCAAGAGCAAGGGCAGGTGATGTGGGGAGAGAAAGAAGTGGGATAGGGAATGGAAGTGGGTGTAGGGCAAGAGAAAGAGAGAACCCAAGTCCTTGTGGGTGGAAGAAGGTTGGTCAGAAACAAGAAGCAACTCTTTTCTGCTCTGCTATATGTATGTATGTATTAAAAGCTTTTCTATCCCCTCCCCTAAAAACATCTTGGGACGGCTCTGCTTGCCCACCAGCAAGGGGCAATGGCAGTTTCAGGAATGGGAAGGTGAATGAAGCACCCTAGTGTTTTCCATATTTTTTTATTTAAAGTAATTTTTGAAAGGAACAGAGAGTGGTGAGCTATTGGAAGGCACCATGCGTGCCCTGGAGTTTACGGACACTACATCAGGAGCACTCAGATTTGCAAATATTGCTAAGATTTTTCTCAAAACCCATCTGAAACAAAATTCTCATGCATCACTAGTTCCAGCCCACTTTGCAACTCAGGGAACTGAAGTAGCTTCAGAGAAGCCCTGACCCACTCAATTGCCAAACTAGACTAAGGAAATTTATAGGTTGAGCCTAGAGATGCTAAACCGTGCCTCTAACTTTCTCAGCCAGGTGACCAAATTCAATTCAGGAGACACTCTCAACCAACACATTCCAGTAATAGGTCAGTCTGAAAGCAAAATGTCAGGATCTGAAGGAAATGTGTTAGGAGGCAGGCCCAAAAATAAAAAAAAAAATAAATTAAATTAAAAAGCAAGCCTAGCATATTGTAGCTTAAGTTGTGTGGGTGCCCAGAAGCATCTGAACCTGGAGGTTTGGGGGGATCATATGTGGAGTGGGAATGTCATGGGCCATCGTCATCTCTCCATTCCTTTATTACTGGATGGACATTTGAGTGTCTATCAATGACACTGGGGAGGGGAGGGGAGGGGAGGGGAGAGGAGGGGACTACAGAGATAACTTGTATCCAGGATCTACACTGTTCCTCTCCTCACCCCTCACCCCACACTGTCCCCCTTCCTGATCTTGGAGAGAAGCTGGCACAGTTCTTTCCATGCTACCTATGAAGCAAAGGGGAATGAGGACTAGAATGCTAAGACCCAGTCCTGAGGTCAGCACCCTGCATCCAGGCTTGGAGCTCTGAATCCAAAGGGTCCCAGAGAATGTCTGGCAGAGCATAAAATCATTCCCTAGAGCTTTGACCTTCAGTAGCTAAGCTGTAGGAGCAGCATCTCAACTCTTTCGAATGGCAGAAAGGTTGGACAGCCACCAAATGATTCAGAGCTAAGTCCAAATTGAGACCACTGGAGTACCAGATTAAGCTCCCAGGCTGAAGTTTCTCCACCCCTGCTCTAACCACATAGCCTGTGCTTATGGCCTAGGCTATGATCACTACTTTCACCCTAACTTATAGTGTTAGGGTGAAATAAGGGATTCCTAAGATGAAATAAGTGCCAACTATTATCATTACTATGCTATTTAAAAATTGGTTTTAAATTTTGATTGCATTAAACTTTGGGGGATTGGGCAAAAAAATAATTCAGTGCTCCAGAGACACCTAAGCTTGCATGTAATATATTCATGGTACTAAATATGGCACCCTGAAATATTTGAGCTATAAAGTTTCCATGCAATGCTCAGACAGCTGTCTAGATTTTTACTGGTTCCACTTTGCTCACAAAATATCCAGCACTTGGCCTGAAATCCTGAGCCTTTGGGATATGAGAAGGAAAATATGCAGAGCGCTACACCTTAATATAAGCATCTGTGTCACCCCTTTGAGCAGACTGACACATCTTCTATTTATAAGTGGCAGAACTCAGCTTATGCATTTTGACTCATTATTACTGCCCTGAGAGCTTTGGCTGCTGGGTGAACGAGAAATGTAATTTTAAAAATATTAAAATATAATAATGAATGTTTCAGTGAAATTGACATTAAAACTTTGCATGCACTTCCCTTTGGATGTGCATACCTGGGGTATCCTGTTGAGAGGAAGAGGGGGGAATTCTGGGATTGTGTAGTCTGATAGGCAAAGGACATGCAAATCTGGAGGGCTCAGACTAACAGGCAAGGTACATGCAAATCTCCAGAGGAAAAAGCAGTAAGACGCCAGAGACAAGTCTTTCAGCACCCTGGACAGCACTCCAGGAAGAGACGGGCTGTTCCAGCAACTGGTGGGTTGTAGCTAATTTTTCTGTATAAGGATGCAAGAGAATTGTGTTTGTTTGCAAATTGTGTGGACATGCCATTTGCAGTCCTGAGTGCAACTGTGAAATGGAGCATTTTTTCCTCATGAAATGTCTGCAAATTCCCAGATTTGTGATTTCATTTGGACAAGGTGGTGGTGCTGTTTTCTAAATGCATTTTCAGACTTTACCCAGTGGGAAAATCATGTACATTTCTTAAAAGAACATAGACCTGTGCAATTTTCTCATGCAAAATGTGTGTTTTACCTGTTCTGACAAGCTGATAAGCTGTTCAGAAATGAAAATGGGAGCAAGCTGAAACAAGCTTAAGAGTGATACGTAGTTGAAGAACTCAGGGACTAGAGTTAACTTGTTTGAGTTGAGAAGAGCGGGAAAGCATTCAGCTGGAAAACAAGTGCTTAGAATTGGGCCATGCTGATTTTCTAACTTTGCAGGTATCTTTTTTATGACTTCTGCAACAATCCTTTTCTGGAACACTAAGTCCACCTAAGTGGACAGTTTAACGTAGTAAAGAAACTTGTCTTGATCTGCTTGGAGGAATAGAGAGTCACTCTTTCTCCATCCCAGTTTTGTATAATTCCTGAACCTTCCTACATCTCCCAAACCCCTGCAGAAAAATGAAGTCTGGTAAGAGGGCCACGCTTTGTCCTGGACCTGGCACTCTCCTGCCTTTCCTTTATCTCTTCTCAGGAACTCTGCCTCTGGCAATAAGCAGATAAGTTTGTGGCGCTTGTGAACCTGCCTTGGGATCCAGCATGGAGTCTGCAGTTACTGTGGTTTCTTTATTAGGGGTTTCATAGAAGGGGTCTTCTATGTGGACAATCCCTAATTTCTGGACTGGGTCACATTGTCAGGCTCTGGCTCCTTTAGATCACTGTTTTTGCTGGTATTTAGCTTGGGATTTTGAGTTCCTTCACCATCACTAAGATCATTTATCCCCATAGTGTGTATAAAGTATTTTCTCAGTTACATAACTGATTAGAGCATCCATTATCTAATCACTCATTTATCTGTTATTAAAGACTTATTCAGCACAGAAGGCTATGGCAGTCCCTGCAATTTTCCAAACTTTGTGTGAACATGCTTTATTTTACTGCTTCAGATATGCATGTCCTGCCTTCTGCCTCACTTCAGAGACACTCAGAGAATCTTTACATTGAAGAGGCACATCACTTGGGACTGTGAGACACAAGGGAAGGAGTATGGAGACCATATGGGGACCACAAGCTGGCCTGCCTTTGATTGCGGCCTCCAAGGGAGGCTCAGATGACAGTACCAAGAGGGGCCTTTTCAGTCGTGGCCCCCAAATTATGGAATGATTTCCTGCTCCCAATTTTTCCTGGCAGCCAGGAAAAATAACCTGGGTTTAAATGCCAAAAGCAGTTCACCTGCTTACTGCTGAAATTGGGAGGTATGATCTATTTTAAAAACAAAACTGAATTTAGGGATTTTAAATGCTGGCTAATTCTCCATGCTGGCAACATAGCAGAAAGAATGGCACGTTTCCAGACAGGGAGGCACCAAATCTCCTCCACCCCTTTAAGTTGCCCGCCCATCATGGTTCCACTGATATGCACAGGACTTAAGTTCAATTACTTTTTTCCAGATTTGTGCTCAATATGTTCAGTTTTTTCATGAAACAGTGGGCATGGTTTTGAAGAAACCAATTCAGTGTTCATCTCCTTGAATTTCATTACGAAACTGGATTAATTTTGTTGAGAAACAAATGAGAACAGCAGGATCATTCAGTGAATAATAGGACATAAGCCGAGGTGGGTAATTAAATCTTTTGCAATTCTAGCAAGAATGTTCTCTGAGCCCTGTTATTGATCACTGAGTCCTATTCAGGTATTCTAAGCCTGAGCAGGATGAACACCTGGGGCAAGGAAGTGTACTAGTTACAGCCATCCTTCTATAGTTTTGTCACCTTCTAACCATCAAAGGCAATTTTCTGAAAAGAGGACCCTCCCGAATCCATCAGGGCTTTCTCCATGATGCAGAGGGTGGATTTTCCAGCATTCTGGGCCATGTGGATCAGCTCATGCATCACATTTCCTCAGAAGATATATCTGTGAACATCTGTTTTGGCTTCCTCAGGATGAATTGCACTCCTTCTGTTACCTCTCAATTGTTCAAGGTGCCATATGGTTTGAGCCAGTGCTTTTTGCTTACAGGTACAATGACTAACATAGCAAGTCCTGAAATCATTCTCACATGTGCATTTTTGCTCAGGCACAAGGCACCCATTTTGGCAATCTTGATCAAGCTTCACTTGATGGCAATCTCAGTTGGGAAGTGAGACATTCCAGAGCAGGACCAATTGTGTGGCTATATCTGACTAAGTCTCCAGAGGTCAGCCACTGCTAAGATCCAGGTGATTTAGGAAACCACTTTGTGCAGGTTGAGGCAGAAAATAACCTATCATTCCTACCATGCCTCAACCAGACCTACAACCCCAGCATGCCCTGGGAGACCTTTTTTCTGTCTAAACATGCATTGGATTGCACCTAAGAAACCCACTTTTCTCAGTTCCATCTAAGCCAATTAGCATAAGAATGTGAATTGCAAGGATGCCTGAATTCCTATACATGAACATCTGCATCTTTTTTGCAATGATTACTGTAAAATGTAATGATTCACACTTCTCATATAAAGTAGAGTTACATAGTTATCCTGCCTTTTTAGCACTGAACCCATAAATACACTTATCACAATTGGAGCCATAGAGAACCAGTGTGGTTTGGTGGTTAGAATGTTGGACTGGGGACCTGGGAGGTCCAGTTCTAGTGCCTGTTAGCTGGATGACTTTGGGAATGGGGCCAGTCACTCACTCTTCAACATAACCTACCTCTTAAAATGGTTGTTGTGAGGACAAAACAAAGAAGAGAATTATGTAAGCTGCCTAGGGTTCCATGTATGAAGATAGAAATGCAGTGTAGTTGCTGTTGTTGTTGTTAGTGTGTATTCAGTAAAGATGTGGCTTAATCCCCAATGTATGCAGTTAAAAAAATCAAGTAACATGGTGCTTCCATGAACTCTGGTAAGCGACTGCAGTGTTTGCTAGCATTAAGGGCTGATATGACTAGAACAGATGGGCCAATATCTCAGTATAAGCAAAGTGCCCATATTCCTGCACTTTTTCAGCATGAACATTACCCCTAATGCCTTTTTGATGTGCTGTTATTATAAACACGTAAAATGCAAAGGAAACAGGCTGGGGAACTAATAGATACACATATAGAACATCATAATATAAAGTAACCCCAAATTAGAATAAACCAGAGTTAAATATCTGTGCTTCTTATTACCAGTTCACCAAATTTTTAAACTCATTCAAAAAATGGGGATTTTCAAAGGACAAATTATTTCTAATACCTGGATCTTTGCTTTCAGATAGTAAGGTCTTTCATTCCACTAATGAATACATTTGTTCCAACGGCTGAAAAGGCTTTTTACTTTGATGTCCTCCGCAAAGTTTTTGTTTGTTTTTGCTTTTTAAGAACAAGTTGTTCTATACCTTGCAAGTCTGGTCTAGCCACTTTTCATCCAGTCTCCTAATTATGGGTGTTGCCATTTGTTCCAGCTCTTGGCCGCCACTATACATGAAGTAGCTAGCATATTTTCTACTGTTTTATATGAAGTTCTGCTATATAAAATGGCGCTGTGTGAAGATGTAGGATGTGCCTTAAAAAGTGGCAAAAGTCCGTTTCTTGATAGTTCTGTGATATGTTATAAGAACTTTATGTCACTGTCATAGCTACTGGATATAGTCAATAAAAGTACAGAAATGGAGGAGATCTCTGATGTTTGCCTTAGATTAAAGTGATCTCTGACAATAAAAATTCAACATTAAAGATCTTGGATAATTCTTCTGAGCCAATTCAAGGGGCTTGAACTGCCCATCTCTATCGCCCTTTTCATCTCCACAAGCCTCCCCTGTCCCCAAGCACCCTCCCGCTTCCCATTCTGCCCCTTGAAACTCAATGGCCACGAGAACAGCAGCAGCGGCAAGAAGAGGCCAGGGATGCACCAAGCACCCTCCTCATCTCCTCCTCTGTTGTCCCTTCATGCTAATTAACTGAAAGCTGGGGCACATGGAAATATGGAAGAGCTCCTATAATTATCAACAAACCACTTAAGGATTCAGTCCTGCTGCAATGCATCTAAGCCCCTGAATCTGGAGACTTATAATCATCCGATGCACAGCAGAAGGAGTGGAGGAAGAGCTCTCCTCCCGAGCCTTCCTGCACTGCATTTTATAGCTAAACAAGCTTTTTTGTGCAACTAGCTTGAGCATTTTGGAGGGGAGGGGAAGAGGCTGAAGTGATTTCAAGATAGATCCTGTTCTGGCTTCTCCAATCTCCTCCTCCATTTTTTCCACATTTGCTACAAGGGCAGTAGGGTTGGTACTACCAATTGCTGTTCCAAGGTCAGAGGCCAGGCTGGGAATCTAAAATAGCCTTTGTCTCCCCAGAAGGGTGCAGAGACCACAGGGTTTCTCCTTTCAGATTTATTAAATCAATGAGAGAGTAGGATCAGAATCATTACATCAGATTTAAATGTCTAAGTTCCCAATTTTCAGTTTTTATGTATTAAAATGTTCTTGTTAACCTGATAAAGCAGCCTGAGTCATGCAGCTCACTTAGAAAGTCTGAAAATATGTTGATTGTATCTAAAGTGTCCATTGATGAAGGTATATAACTTGTTATCTGAGATGCAGGATGCTGAAGCAGACATTAAGAATGGGTGTCAGTGGGGAATCTCAGATTTTAATCCCATTAGTATATTGCTGATGCCCTGCTCTGTCTTTCCTTTTCATGATGCTAAGGAGGCTGTGGATCTCCTAAATTGTTTCCTGAATGTACTGTGGAATCAGATGGGGAAGAACAACTGAGGTTTAATCCAAACAAGAAGGATCAACAGACTCGATCCTGTTATCAGTAGGTAACCTAACCCAGGGCAGTGGCTACAACCTGCTCTTGGTAGGGTAGTATTTGGTCTGAAAGATCTGCTATGCAAGTCGGGGTGCTCCTGGGTGCAGTATTGCTCCTGGGCATTCTGGTTAACAGCAACTGCCAACACCGCCTTACTTCATCTGGTGGGCCACATATGTGGGTCTAGTCATGATGATCCATTCTTTGATAATCTTTTGTTTAGGCTACTGTAACATGCTCTACATGGGACTGCCCTTGAAAAATGCTTCAAAACCACACCTAGTATAAAATGCAGCAGCCAGACTTTTGCCAGGGGTGGACCTTTTCGGCACATTGGTCTGGCCTTGAATTATGTTCATTGGCTTCCAGTTTGTTCCCATGTGCAATTCAATGCACTGATTTCAACCTGAAAAAAAAAAACTCTACAGCCATGATGAAGGATGTATGACTCGAGGAACTGATGCAGTAAGACTCCTATAACCCTTCACCATTGCCTATGCAGTCCAACAACATCTGGAGTTGGGATGCATCAAAGCTCCAAGGAATCCATCCCTCTAACATTCATGGATGTCTTATCATGCTTGGCCCAGTCTTAGAAAGAGAGCTGAGCTGAGCTGAGCCACGCCAAGGGGAGGTTTGCAAACGCCCACGGAATGAAGCTGGCAACCTTCTTCTGGACCAGGTGGCTGCTGCACATGACATGGATGTGGGAAGCTGCATGCACAGCGGTTGCATAGGGCTCTGTTCCTGGTGAGGGCTGGCCAAACTCTAGCTGAGCTCACCTGGAACTTGGACTCACAGCTGCAGGGAAGTGGACCAGAGTCTGGGGAGCTGAGCCCAGGGAATCTGGCAAATCCCCACCCCAAAATGAATTCTTTACACTGCCCTAATCTGAAGGGACACAAGTTCCTTACTCATGTCCTAAACTTTTTGGAGCCTGGATCGACTTCCAGCCTAGACATTGACTTCCTTCCACATGAAAAGGCCCATAATTTTCAACAGTGGGCAACCTGTGGCTTGAGGACTGGTGGCCTGGCCCCTAGAAAAAATGGGGTTTAAAAGAAACAAACTCCCAGAAAGGGGTCCAGTTTTCTTACAAAGTCAAATTTAGGTAGTCTTGAAGGTAGATTTGACCTTTATAGGTCTCTATCCCACAGCCTAGGGAGGCTACCTTGGTTGTTCCTTCAGGCCGGGCCTTTTCTATGGGATTCTGTGAAAGCATTCCATGGAATGCCACTCCACCTGTGGATGTCTCTCCCAAGGAAGCTGATCGGCAGTAATAACATTCTGTTCCATCAGCCTTTTAATGCTATATAATGTTTTGTTTTAATTGGTTTAAAATGTTGGATCTGCCTTTAGCATTTTTCGCATGCATTACTTTTTATACTAATCCATGTAGGTTGCAAACCTCCATCAACTAACCAGGGAGCAAGCCCTACTGAATTCAGTAGACTTACTTCTGAGTAGACATGTGCAAGATTATGCTGACCATCACCATAATGTCCATGAGCCATTCATGAGTTGGGTAAAATATTCAAATTATTTCTTTAAATGAGATGAATTTCATCTCTGTTATTTAGAATAGATTTTGCAGAACTCCAGGGAAGAGCAAATCAAATAAGGAAGTAATTGGTTAAATGCAAATGATGTATTTGAATACTGAGGGAAGGAAGACAAAAATGAACTCATGTTTGTTTTTGTTTTATTTTTCAACTGTTGAGTCACAAGAACCAGAGATTTGATATGACCTATAATATAATGCAAATAGGCTTCTCTTAGAGTTAGATTTGCTCAGATTTGCTCAGAATGACATGGGTGCTGTTTTATTTCCCTGCAGTGTTCGCCCCTTAGATTTTTAAACACTTCAAAATAGTTTCAAAAAGATCATGTTGTTTTCTTCCAGTGAAGCACAGGCTCACTTTTTTACAATTCTTCCTGATGACTAGGCAATGCGTCAAACATTTTAACAGAGCAAATGTATGGGAAATCTAATTTTATAAATATTAAGGGTAGTATTTAATAGTCCCATGAGGGCTCCCCCACAGTGTTCCTACAGAGAAACATATGAAGGATCATGCAAAGGAAAATAAGGTTCTCTGGCTGGAATGGATCATGGGATGGCAGAAGCAGTTCTGATCACTGGGAACGTGGCTCATCATCCAACAGCTGACAAAGCTGGGACTGAAGGAGAGAAGTGATGGATAGGAAAAGGAAAGCTTCATCTCCCCCACTACTCCACTCTTCTCTACACTACAGCCCAACCACTTTTTTCCTGCAAAATGGCAACCGCGTGGCTAGGAATTCGAGCCAGAAGACTGAAGGAAGATTCAGGCTGGGTTCAAGGAAGGACTTCTTCATACAGCACAGCCTGTAGTGAAACTTTGGCCTTCGCATCTGCCAGATGGCTCTAACAGGGGACTAGCCAAATGCATGGAGGAGGAAGAGGAGGCTATCAAGGGCTGCCGACCGCAATGGCTCTGTCCTACCTTCAGCAGTGTGCCTGTGTATGCTGCTTGTGGGGGATTGTGGGTAGAAGGTTGCGCTCATGTCCTGCTTGTGAGTGTCCCATGGACAGCTAATTTGTGAGCAGAATGCTGGACTTGGTGCATCCTTGATTAGATCCAGGGCTCTTCTTATGTTCCTGATAAAAATGTGGTCCTTTGTTACCCAAGAAAATCTGTGTCTTGTCTATTTATTTCTGGTACAGCCACAAATGCAACGCCAGATGAATCCATAGCTGTGGCTCTATCAGAGAAAACCTGTCTTCTCACTGTTGCTATCTACAAGGAAAGGTGTTGGGAGGTCTTCCAACTCCTCCGCTCAGGGTTCTGTGGTTACTGACCATGCTTAGTCCATACTGATCTGGTTTGGGTCTGCAACCCGTAGTGTTTCTCCCAAAGTTCAATTTTTCTAGGTAACCAAATCTCAGAGTCCTTCCCTTCCACACACACACATACATGCAGACATTTCCTTCTTGTGAATAGATCGCGCCATTTTAGCTCTGTAAAGATTAAGATATAGAGAATGAATTTGCTGCTGCTATAATGTTGCAAGGTTCTGTTGAGGGGTTGGGACAACCAGCTGTGAAACTCCATTCTATTCCCACTCCCCATTTTCTACCCCAACCCCAACAGTTGATATTCTGCAGCCACTGAGCATGCTTAGTTCTCACTTTAGGGTAGTCCAGAATGCTTGTGCACTTCTGCAAACCATGGAGCTCCCCAACCCACCTGGGGGTTAAAGAAATGGTTTTGGCTACATAAGGATTGCCAGCTCTGAACTCTGGATTATATGCAGTGCACCATTGCAATTAATGTTTCGGCCATCTCGATCATGTGCTTCCAGGTACTCTCATCTCTCAGTTTGAGGAACATTTGCATCCAGTTATTTTGCCTGACCTCATTGACCACCATGCACAAAAATTCAAGGTTCTTTCCATGCTTCTTTCACATCCATAATGCTGACACGCAGGCAAATTCCACCTACCAGGAAAAAATAGATATTTTCTTCTCCCCACTACCACTTTCTTCCTGGGGTAGTTGGCTGTGATCTCACAACTGATCTGTGATGTGTCAGACATACCTGGCATAAATAACTGGGACACACATAGACAAGTGCACACACACACACACACACACAGAGCAGGTGGTGCCTTGACCATTTAGCTCTTCATTTGAATCCAGCCTGTGCTTAGTGACACAAAAAATGAACTCCAACACCTCTGAGGCAATGAGAGTGCAGTTTCGTTTCAAGCTGAAAGGCCAAAGGGGACGATTTCGAACACTAGAGCGAATGCTTACAATAACACTTTTCTTTAGCAGAAATAATACAAAATGTGACTTTTGGCCTTAGCTGTACTTTAAATATATATATATATATATATTGCTTCCAAAAGATATTTACAGATTTGGCAGCTTTTTTTTCTTCTGACAAAAGTTGTTGCTTTTGTCTAGAATTCAATCAGCTTTCATCTCTTTTATTGCTCACGAAAAAGACCTGAAATAACCTTTCCATGCTTTCCCGTATATAAAAAAGTACTTCATTTCGGTATCAGGAAGGTAGTAAACTGACTTCTGTAGAGCTGGACCCCTGGGCCAATCTAGTGTAATATTAGCTTCATTGGCTGGCAAGGGCTTTCCAGAACTTGCACCTGGAAAGGGGTCTTTCCAGACTCACCTGGAGAGGCCAGGAATTGAGTGTGGCATTTTTGACATGTGGCGCAGGAGTTCTGCCCTCCGGTTCTGCAAAGCCAAGGCATTGAGTCTTTGGGAACAATGGTGAATTACAGCAGGGCTGAGTGTTCTTGGAGGGGTTTTTTAAAAAAATACCTACCCATGAAATGCCCTGATGAAAATTACACTGATGAATTATTGGATCCAGTTGCAGTAAAGAAGGACATTTAATCACAGCTAACTCAAGTCTCTTGCAAAAGGAAATGATGAAGTTTTTCAGCGATAATCATTCTAGTGGTGAGTTTTGCTCTGCTGTGCAGAAAAGAAGACAATTTATTGCCTGCTGAGGTGATTTGGCTGTATTGTGCATGAACCAGAAAGCAAGTCCAGACAGTAGCTAGTCAGGGGTCTGG
Organism: Varanus komodoensis; assembly: GCF_004798865.1. NCBI lineage: Eukaryota > Metazoa > Chordata > Lepidosauria > Squamata > Varanidae > Varanus > Varanus komodoensis. The sequence goes on along the minus strand of NW_025335701.1, from coordinate 13,847,408 downwards.
AGTCAGCTGCTATTGCTCTACATCCATCAGATAACCAAATGGCATCCTATCTCAATAGCAGCATAACACAGAGCTGTGACAGCACAGCAGTTCTGACTTCCCCCATTCAAATTTCATCTCAGCCACTAAGGACTTCTCTACAGGAGGCATCTCATCCTGCACTTTACCAAGGCTGCTGCTTCTGTTTAACTGTGTGAGGATCCGACATTCACCTGAGAGTTTTCCTGTTTATCCTTTTCTGTATATTCCTATATGGCACCTTGCACAACACAAGGTGCCATTGCAGGCAAGGGTGGAACTGCAAACACACCCAAGGCTTCTGTTGTGACTCATGGTGCCATCTAGGAAAATTCCAGACTTTCCTTGGTGCAGAACAAACCACAAAACTTGGGAGAGACCCTGAGACAACATCCTATTAAGCACCCACCTGCTTCCATGAGTGAGGGATCATGAGTGCACCCAAATGCCTCATGTGGGGAAGCCCAAACTCACTGGAGACTGAAACCAGTCCCTCAGGCTCAACCTTCCCACCTGCTTTTCATGAGAAAGTGCTCTGCTTTTCAGGACTCCTTTAAATATGACACTGGAATTATTACTGAGAGAAGGGCTGGAGAAGAGCATGGGATGAAGACTGGTTCCAGATGTGATGTAGCAGTTAAAATGAGGGACCCAGACACAAGGATCCCAGGATCCAGCCCTCACACCACAGGAAGGGCAGTCCAAGCTCATTTTGAGGATGTCATGGGCAGGAACTGATCCATGTATGCCACTTTGGGCTCCTTGGAGGAAAGGTGGAATATAAATTTAACTTGCCTTGAGTAGTAGTTGCTATTCCTTTTCCCTTGCATCTGTAGGCTTCTATTCTTCTTCAGCTGATTTAATTTTGATTGTAAGTGTCCTCTGGATATTATTCTGACATTAAATTTTGCTTGAAAAATTAAAGAGCAAGCAAAAGTAAGAGATCTCACATCTCTTACTGTTCCATCAGAAACCCATTCCTGGCTGTGACTAGTTTTAAAATTGTCACTGGAAAATGGTTTCCAAAGAGAATCTCTGCTCATTTTGGTTTACATGCAGCTTCTCCTGATGAATGACCCCAAAGATGTCAACTAATCAGGACACTCTATGCTCACCTTTATTATTTCACAAAAAACCTATAAATCTTTGGTAATAAAATGTTCTGCTGCACAGATGAAAGATTAGCAGTCCACCATGTTATCATTTTCAGCAGGTTAGTACTAACCTTCACATTTACTTTCTCCGCAACCTTTTCTATTTTAAACGAATTTCATCTCACAATTGCCATATGAAGCTGCCTGAGCCTGAGCCAGGTCATGATCCATTTAGGATGGGTCTCTGGTTTGGAAGGGAGGCAAATTTGAGGCCCCAGGGTTCTTCAGACAGTCATGCCTGCTTCCCCTCACCCCAGCCCCTCTCCCCCAGCTGTTGCTCATTCAGCATATTCCCTGTTTTGCCATTAGCACAGCTCACATCTTTTTTTCAATTCCTTTCCTAAGCCTTTATTGCTGACTGTAAGAGCTTTAAGCTCAAAGATGCTGCCAATTTTGGTATTTTAGCCCAACCCTTTGGACTTGCCCAGTCTTCAGCCGGGTCCCACTGCTTGTGTGCAACTCTCAAGAACTTCTCTGAAATAGAGCAGCATTTAGAAACATAGAAGCAGAGTGAGTCAGAAGGGGCCTCCCAGGCCATCTGGTCTGACCCCCGGCTCCAGCCGGCTCCAGTCATGACATGCCTTCCATGTGCATGTCTAGCCTATCCTTGAACACCCTCACCAACGGGGCTTCAACCATCGCCTGTGGAAGCCCTTTCCACACCCATTTGGCTGAAAGACATTCAACACCCCACTGTGGAGCAAGAGAGGAGCCAGACCTCCTGGTTCCAACCTCAGTATCACTTTAGGATCACTAAGTGTCCTCTTTGGCAGAGGACAGTCTTCTGTTGAAGGCACTCCTCTTTGAGGGGCTGTTTCAGCCATTTCCAGTTTAAAGATAATGAGCCAAAGGAACTGTTTCTGTCCACAGAGGAAGCAGGCAAGGAGACGGATCCCCTGGTCACAGTTTTCCATACTGTGGTGAAAGATACTGTAGTTCCATTTAAATTAAACTACTTACTTCTCAGTTGGTAGGGATATATATCAGTTTGCACATGCACACTGCCACAGGTTGAGCATATTAATACCTTCCTTCTTGCTGCTGCTTTTCCTCTTTGGGGGCAATTCATGAGCAGCCCCCTTGCTGCACCCCTTGCCAGCCCAGCACGTCTTCCTGCCAGCTTGGAGGAGCTTGCATAACCAAAGCAGGAGCAATACAAGCTCCAAGTCAGGATCAAGCTTGGTGGGGCCAGGGTTCTTCAGGTCGAAGGCTGATGGCAGAATCAGTCCCTGAAGGGTCTGAACAATGAAGCCAGCCCCCAAATGGGGCATAATCACCCTACTTCCTGGCATAAGTCTGGGTTAGTAACAGGAGCATAGAAAGAGAAGGTGAACACAGAAAGTGACGTCTCTGGCCCAGAGCCTGAGAGCAACAGCAAAGAGATGCTCTGCAGGCAAAGACGGAGGGTGAACGTCCTGCTTTTCCAAAGCTAGCTGGCTTGGCAAATCCATGGGCCTCTTACCTGTTGTCTGTCAAAGGGACTAACACTGGAAATCTTAGTTCCCTGCTGGCACTTGTGTCTCTGAGCACATATTAGGGTCCCATGAATAAGTGCCACCTTTGGAGACTGAAAGAAGGTGGTGTGAGACAACCACAGCAAAAGCGGGTTTAGGCACTGAGACACAGAACGCGCAGTGCCGGGCAGCTGCTCTGCTGAGACCCGCTATGCAAAGTGCTGACAGAGGACAGTCCTCTTTTTGGAAGTCCCCTCCAGCCCAAGTCTGCTCTAAACATAAAAAACCAGAAGGTGGAAGAGCTACACCTTGAATTTGCTAATCAGCTTGAAACCAATGTGATGTAGTGGTTGCAAGTGCAGGACTGAGGTGAGCCAGGTTCTAGTCCCCACTCGGCCATGGAGCCAACCGGGTGACTTTGGGCCAGTCACAGCCTCTCAGCCCAGCCTCCTTCATGGGAGGATCCTTCCTGTGAGGATAAGATTGAGAGGCGTTGGAGAAATTATCAAAGCCACCTTGAGTTCCTGGGAAGGAAAAAAAAAAGGAGGGATATGAAAGAAGGAAGGAAGGAAGGAAGGAAGGAAGGAAGGAAGGAAGGAAGGAAGGAAGCAAGCAAGCAAGCAAGCAAGCAAGCAAGCAAGCTGGACAGCAGCCAAGCAAGGCCCACAGGTCACATGACCACTACCTTTCATTATGATGAAATGCACTGTATTCCTCATTTAATTACAGTAACTGTTTCTTAACATGCTTTTATAAGGACAAATTAGCATATGAACAGTTATGCATATGCACAGTACCCTCTTTCATAATCTTGTGCTGTTCTGCTTTTTTGTTGATGCATGTCCTCTTTTTTGGCATTCACAAGCAGCCATCCTAATGTGTAATGCAGATATAGAGATAGGAACCATTCTGTAAAGAGTTAGAGGTTAGTCTGGGGAGAACATCTGAACCCCATAGCAAACATGTCTCCTGGCCCCAAGTCACTGCAGAAAAGGGAGATAAATGTGCATAAAATTATACTGGTTGATGACTTCACCAAAAAAAAAGAAACATCACCAAGTAAGAGGACAGAAGATCACACTGATTTGCACACAATTTGTACATGATCATTTATGTGTGTAGAAGCAAATTTAGAAATAACTATTATACTTTAAATAGAAACGCAATACACTTCTCCATTGTGCAGAAGACTGCAACCAGATGACCTATGGGCCTTGCTCATTCTGTTGCCCAAGTGCCACTGACAGGCACCATCAAGACCCAGATCTTCTTTCTGATGTTTCCTTATCTTTTTATCAAAATTGGACTCCTTCAGATAGAGGATGCCTTCAAAATCTGGGGCATTCCTCTGGTAGCCCTTCAAACAGAGGATTGTCCTCCGTAATGGAGGACAAATGGTCTCCCCAGCTTGCATAGAGGTAAACAAGCATAGGCTTCATTATGCAAACATCTTCAGCCAATGCAGTGCCTCTCCTGCCCTTTTATACAAGATGGGCGCTTCCCATGATAGATGAGTGAAGGAAGCTGAGTACCTTTGGCAGGGGGAGAGATCATCTTATTTCATTGATAAGGTGATGTGAAGGTGAACCCTTTGGTTGGAAATATCCAGGGCCCTTTCCTTAGCAGGTCTAGTTTTAAGCATGACCAAGATATTTAGAAGGAACCATCAACAGCCCTGCAACTAGAGCAATCTAAACAGCACTGAAGCACAAAACAGTCTCAATGAACTTTCATGTTCTAAATGCCCAATTGATTGTTTTCTGTGCTTTTGGGGGAAAGTGGGTGCAGCCCCGCCTTAAAGTCCTGAATGTTCCATTAAGATTTATTTTAGTTCATACCTGTCTACATACATCTTGATTTAGTCTTTTGAAAGGTTAGCAGCTGAAAAACTTATGAACTCTGACAAAGTGCACCAGGCTGGTTGCCCGGTAACAATACTTGTGGAATATAAAGTGTTCTGTCAGTTTCAGTACGTTCATGCTTCTTTGAAAAGGGAAGATAGGGAAGAGGCCTGAAAAGGATAATGACCAATGTTGGTTTGCATGTTTATTCATTTAAACATGTGCATATTTAAGACCCACTGAGCACTGTGATAACGCTACAATATTCACAAGGTTGCTGCTGAAACTGGCAACCTTGTGACATGTCCCAAAGATATTAAGCTGAGCCTTTTTCAATCCCTAGTCCACACATTGTTGGTTGCATCTCATGGAAGTGACGAAAGAAGCACAACAGTTTCCATCACTTGGGATGGCTTCTACTAGAGGTTACAGGAGGGAAAGAACTTCTCATGAACATCAGAAAGGATTATAAAATACTACTCATAAAGTAAATGTGTGTTCTCATTGGTATAATGTGTGTTGCTGTTGTTATGATTGATTTGATTTTGGTTTTCTGTTTTTTGTAAGGTATCCAGAAACTTTTTGTATTGGGATGGCATACAAAAGTTTAAATAAATAAATAAAATACTCATAAAGTAAAATCCTATGCAAGTTTAGACAGAATAAATACTATCTTAGCTGGGACATGCTAGGAGTTGTAGGCTTTTTCTCTTTGTGTAAATTTGCATAGGATACACAAGATGCATGCATTTCAAATGTCACAAAATAACTCAAAATGCAAACCTCCCTTGAATCTTTCAAAACCTCCAAATCATGCCTGAAACACTTTCAACTGACAAGAGGAAGACTAGTCTTTATTCCATAATGGTTTGTTCATAACTGAATGGTTTGTCAATCGTTCTTTTCTTAAGACATGTAAATTCATGCTTCAGGATCCTTATATATTATCTCTTTCAGTTTCCTTTCCCTTGATGAAAGGAAGTTACTTGAAATGTGTGGAGCGCAATAACCATTGGTACAGGTGTCCTTTTGCTTCTGGGGAACTGAACATGGAACTGCCATTTACAGAGAGAGTCCAGCATCCGTTGCAACATGCCAACCTAATCCTGCCTTTAGTCATTTTAAGATGGCCAAAACTGCGCAGAATAAACCTGTGGGCTGGGGTAGGAATCATGCCTGTTCTTCCCACCTCAAGCACCAGGCATTCAGCAGCTCTGTGTGTGATAAAGCCTGCGCACACGACTTGTGGATCACTGAGGGGAATCTACAGTCCATGCTCTGCATGTGGTCCTGGTGGCATCTTTAATGCTGAGCTATTGTTGGAAAGGCTGCATGGAGTGAGCTGCTCTTAACTTCTGAACAAAGGTCAACAATAGAGCAAAACCTATTTCTAGCTGGATGGAGGGGGGTTCTTAATGTCCATAAATCACATCCAGCTATTTGCTTGTAGAGTGCATTTGACTAGTACAGATAAAGTCAGGTCAACTCTTCTCAGAGGAGAGGTACCTAGGGCTGGTAGATGGCCCAGTATATGACTTCAGAGGTGAAAGCATCTGATCTGTTCCATTCCACTTGATGTTTTTCTGTGGGTCACAATCCCTGACTACAAAAGTTATTCCCTAACCCTTGTGCATACCATATATGACAAACTCTTTCAACTCTATCCAAAACTGGTGCTCTGGAGCACCTGAAGATGAAACTCAAATACTTTGGCCACCTAATGAGAAGGAAGGACTCCCTGGAGAAGAGCCTAATGCTGGGAACAATAGATGGCAAAAGGAGAAGGGGACGGCAGAGGATGAGGTGGCTAGATGGGGTCACTGAAGCAGTTGGTGTGAGTTTGAGTGGACTCCAGGGGATGGTGGGGGACAGGAAGGCCTGGAGGAATGTTGTCCATGGGGTCACGATGGGTCGGACACAACTTCGCGACTAACAACAACAAAAAATCTACTTAGGACACAATCCTATGGACTCCTGACAGGATTATTTGAGTCCAGCAACAAAGTTCCCCAAGGTCGTCCAAGCTTGATTCTGGGATTCTGGATGCAGAGCCCATGTCCCAACCCAGCCCCCAGTCACAGCCAGTGCACAAGAAATTGCACGGGCTGCATCTTGTATATCATCAATTAACCCAAAGTAAGCTAAAAGAGAGCCAGGGGTGGAGCAGGCAGAAGGCTGGGCCCCACAGCTAACTCCATGACCAAAAGGTGCCCCAGCCTCCTTCCTCCTGCCTCCAGAGTATTTCATATAGATGACATTCAGGGCACAAGACCACAAGGATTGTGGTTGACACACCTTGCATTCTACCAAGGGTGGACAGCACGTAATTGCACCTTTGATCTCTTTCATAGGGTTAGTTGGAGAGAGAGAAAGACAGCACAGGTATGCAGATAAACCAGTACAATTTTGAGTTTCTAAAGTCCACTTTTCTAGTAAAGAGACCAAATGTTGCATCTCATAAGTGAGATCACAAAGATATGTTTATTTCTCCATGAATGAAATACCAAGTAATGACTTTCACGCGTAGATTCTGCAAATAGGATAGCGATTGTATGGTATCCCAAGAACCATAGGAATGTATATCCAAGGTCAGAGACAGTGATCACATCTCAGAATTTTGGAATTTGGGATATCCAATCATATTTCAGTCAGATATCCAACCCCTTCTCCAACCCACTTGCAGATGGAAAGAACCACGCTAGTTGCCTATCCAAGCCCAGAAAGGTGATCTTAGAGGAGATGAAAGGGGGGCATTCTGATGGGTAGGAAAAGGAGGAGACTGGAAAGGTCAGGATTTTCTTTAGCCTCCTTCCCTCCCATGCCAAAGTGGCCTTGCAAAGACCATCTAGTGAGCACAGAAGAGATTGAGGACCAGGAAGCAAAGATGGCCTTTTCCATTCTTCCCTTGAGGGCACAATCCATAGGAGGAACCTAAAGGATCGCACAGGGTGATGAACTTCAGGCTGATGAGCCAAATCCAGCCCACATGAAGCCCTAGCCTGGCCCTTTGGGGTGCCCATCTGGTCATGTGCCATAGCCCTGATCGCACCCCCTTTCCCCAGCTGCCACTCATTTTGTGATTGCTTGGCTTTTATAAAGTTTTTGTCCTTGTTCTGAAAATGCCCCTCTTAAGGCTTAGTTCCCAGCTGAAATAGCCTTAAGTTTCCATATGCTAATATTCCATATGCAGAAGGGGAGTGTTCTCCCTACTATAGGTCAGTTTCAGCACTAGGCAACAGCTGTAATATCTTGCATCCTCAGTTTGTGACATGCAAATACCTCCTGGCCATTTCCCATGCCACCTACCCATCCTCTGAAGCAAAATGGCCAATTGCTTCCAATGCAAATTTGCAAAAGTGACGCATGAGCAAAACAAAAGTTAATTGATGCTATTACCATAATTGCTTCTTTCACACTTCCTTCCAGAATTTTTTATACCATTTAATAAGGCTATTCAGGAGGAGTCATTGTACATTCCCTTCGCAGTGCCACTTACAGTTTTTTGGTGAGGGCTTGACTCAGCAGGTAAAAGCTGCACCTGTGGTAGGTTCGTGGAAGTGAGAGACAACACCAGAGACCTACTTACGTAAAGCAGGCACTTGAAGCGCCTGTCTGAGTTGCTTCTACAGCAAATGGTGTTGCAGGGGAGCAGAAGACTTGGCTGAATATTCCTTTACAAGAGAAAACAATACCCTGAAACCTGGAGAGGCAGGACAGATGGTTAGATCAAAATAAAATTTGCTTAATACAGTTGAACTCCACCAAATATGAAGGTTTAATAATGTCGCCATATATTCTTTTATTAGATTCCAGCAACTTCTAGAGTAGGAAAAATTAATCAAGAATCCTTCAGCACCTTAAAGACCAACCAGAAATGCCAGAAAAAACCAGAAATATACAGGACTTACATCTGAAGAGACAGATAGGATTGCACTGTGCAGTTATATTATGGCATAAGCCAACCATCCCAAATTCAGGATCCTCCAGATGTGTTGGACTACAATTTCCAGCAAACCCCTGCTGATAGGGCTGGTAGGGGGACACTCAGCAGTGTAGTCCAGCACATCTGGAGGATAGCAAGTAAGGAACATCTGGCATAAGATTCCCTGAAAAAGAGCCCAAGTCTTCTGATACTTGAAGCATTATCCTTGGTTGGCTGGTGTGTAATAGGTGAACATTTCTATTCATAACTAAGCAGGAGAAGCCTCTGAGGTAAGCAGGAGTAAATCTTTCAGCAGCTTCCTCCCCAACCCACTGCTCCCTTGAAGGGAAAAGCTCTTTTCTCCAATCTGCAGCTGAGACTAAGAGTTTCCCCTGCTGAACAATGACACAAGCTTCCTTTCTGTCTCCATATTAAGGCATAGCTCTTACCTCTTATGAAGACACTGGTGGGCCAGAGGTTCTCCATCCCTGCCGTAGGCTATGCTTAGTATTTAAAAGGTGCTAAACTTAAAGCCAGCAGCTTGATGTATAATTCCATTCTTGAGTGCATTCTCTGGGGAGTGAGCTAATGTCTAAATATTTTTACTCTTATTTCATTCTTCTCTAGTGCAGGCTGGTAGCTCAGTTGTTAGCAAGTCACTCCAGGCACTTCTATCCGAACATTTAAAGATCTGTCCATGGTGCTACACACAGCTGGGTGCTATGCAATACAGTTCAGGACCGTGGACAGCTCCTTTACACTTCAGACTGAGACCCAAAGTGGATATACTGCCCCCCTGAAGTTGGACCCAGAAGCCTCCACTGCCTCTCCTAAACCAATGCAGGGAAGATGTTGCAGGAGAGAAAGGGATTGTCTTTAAAATGGGATTAATTTCATTGCCTGATTTTATATTAGGTTTTCTCATGGAAACAGTTTTCTAATACCCTTCAATAAGAAGGAAGCACAGGCAGAGTTTTATTCCCTTGAGAAATGTTGTGCTCTTTCAAAGTGTGTACTCTTCTGATGAGGCACACAGATAACATAATAAGATTTTTCTTGGTCCACTCTTTAAACTCAAAGACTGCAATCTCTTTAAAGACAATACCTCAATCACCAGGAGGAGAACGTAATTTAAAAGAGTCTCAAGTATAAGTCACAGAGTGATAGAGCACTGGGGAAAACCTCGAAGAGACATCGGACAAGACTGAGGAGACAACAAAGGCTTTGAAAGTCTTTAGGCTGCTAGCCAGCTCTGCTAGCAAAGCTTCGGAGTCTGCAGCCAGATCAACTCCTGAATCAGACTTTAAGAAACAATACTCATTTAAGCTCACTGGGAATATTGTAGCTCAACACCCTTTTCCTTTGCATCCACCTGTTTTGCTTTCATTCTTGCCCCTGGAAACTTCACTGAAAGCTCCCCTTGAGAGTGTCTCCAAAATGGAGTGCCTCCAGTCCTTGAGTGAAAGAGTTCAACACACTTGCTAAAACAGAAATTCTGCACAAGAGATCCCATGGCTGATTAATAGTGCAGGCCTAGCTGACATCCAGGGAGAAGCTAGCAGCTTTGCTGTTGTTATGTGCTGTCAAGTTGTCTGCAGACTGTGGTGACCCTATAAATGAAAGCACCCCAAAATGTCCTGTCCATGATATCTCCATTCAGCCCTTCCAAGTTCAAGGCTGCAGATTCAATCCATCTCGTATGTGGTCTTCTCTTTCATCTCCTGCCTTCAACTTTCCCTAACATGATTGTCTTCTCCAATGAGTCTTAATTTCTCATGATGTGTCTGAAGCATGACTCTCTCATTCTGGTCCCTTTCACTGCAGATGCCAGGTAGGGCTGACCCTAACCTTAGCTAGGCCAAGGCGGCTGCTTCCAGGTCAGGTGCTGGAGGACGGGAGCATTGGCAAGGTATTGGAAGACGGCCCAGTGTGACCCACAAGCTGCCCTACACCCTTGAAGCAAGCCTGCTGCCCTCAGGTACAGTGGAGGAGACTGTCCCCTTGCCAGGTTGAAATCGGACTCATCTGCCAATCTAGTTGGCTTTTGCAGACAGAATGGGAAGGGAAAGCCACCTGGCCCCTTGCCTCAGCAGCAAAATGCCTCAGGCAAGCCCAGATGTCAGTACTAAACAAATGAGCATGAAACTCATGGAATTGGAAGAAGGAATAGCCTTGAGTTAAAACCCACTGTATGGAGGGGGAAATAATGGCTTGATAGCCCCTAAGGGCACAGTTCTCAGCACGCCTACACAGAAAAGCACCTTACATCTCCCAGCATGGCTGACTGGAACATGCTGGGAACTGAAGCTCTTTTTTCTCTCTAAGCATGCATAGGTGTGTGCCCAAAATGATTGATGCATGTAGGGAACTGGAGTGCTGGTTTTAGCTTCACATTTGTGTATTTGACTTTCTGTGCTTTAGATGCTTGTTAAGGTAAAGGAGGGACAAGTTTAAAGCTTCCACGTGTCTTCTGTATCAAGCCTAGTCATATCAAATTTACTCTGCACCACGTGGCAATTTATATTATTAAATGAGAGAAAAGAGCAGGGCAGAATTGATTCTTTCAAGGCACTTACAACAGTTGTAGCAAGGATATGAATGATTAGGACCATATTCCTTGCATATCTTTGTTTAAAATTTTGGTGCAGACAAAGCCAAATTCTTTATTTTTAGGTGAAATTACAGATTCAGGAAACTAGTGTGGGAGCAGGGTTTGTCTTTATAAAAGGGGGCGGAAACCTATTGCATGAACAGGATATATATGCATAATGATTATGTCACCACTGCTAATAATGAGGCATATCCTACAGTGCACCAGGGTGTCTTGGAATTAGACTTGTTTAATAAATATTGCACAGTTGGGTTTCCATTGCTGGCGCATCAACCAATTATTAAAATTATCCTGAATCACTTCACACTAGCAGAAGTGAAATGGGTACCAGCCACCTCACCTTCTATTCTTTTCTGCTATTTCCCCATGTTTTACAGCAAAACTGTAAAACAAGCACCATTGCAGTAAAGGACTAGAACTAGAATGTTTGAAGTGTTTGACTAAAAATATGAAACTCCTTATGGGAATGCAACTGGAAGACAAACTGGAAAATACTGAAGTGGACTGGCTCAAGTGATCCACTTTACTTTCATTTCTAAGGTTTTAATCTCATGCCACCAGATCCCAAAACCCCACAGAGCAGTTAATTTTAAATATGACGTGTTCCTCTAAGAAACAACTGGAAAATATTTATAAGATTCTGTGTGACTCAGTGACTGGGGACCTGAACTCTTCAAAATCAGAATGGAAAGCAGAACTGAGTTTTAGCATAGAAATATCAGATTGGCAAAAATCACTATTCAAACAGGTTCTAACAAAAATGCAAGAAAATAGCATAAAAACAGTACATAGATGGCACTATGAGCCTGTGAAGTATCACCAAATAAATCAGCCTAGTCCACTGTGCCAGAAAGGATGCCAGCAAATGGGGTCCAGTTTCCATATCTGGTGGATTCTCTAGAAGGCTCAGGCCTTTAGGAAACTACAAATTAAATATATGCTTTGTATACTTATATACTTACATACATACATATACCATGTGTATGTGTGTGTGTGTGTATATCTACACAGGATATATAAACTTTCAGCTACTATACTCCTTCATTGCTATTAGGGGTATGTGAGAAATTCAATTCAGTTCATTTTAGACCACAATTCACCCACTTGGTGCCTCTGAGACTTGAATTCAATTTGTCACAAAATTATTACATTTCTGAGTGGTGATGTGATTCACAGACCAAGGGAAAACACATTGGAAAATGTGTATGTTACAAACACACATGCAAACAGGGATAGGGTTGCAAATGTGCACAGAAACACTTAATGGGGGAATGCATAGTTTTTAGGCATGCACACAATTGTTAAGTTCATTTGGGGTGAATGTACACTGAAATATGCAAGAATCTTCATGTGCGCAACAAAAGCAACAATATCTGATATGGACAGAAGTTGGAACTAGGAATGCTGGAAAAAACAAAAATGGATTCAAATGACTTTGGATTTTTATTAATCCAATCCATCAGATCAACAATGAATCAGAATCTCCCAAGTTGCTCAGACTTGCTTCCAGTTTCACTTTGTAGAATTATATACAAATTTAGCCATACAAAAGTAACTGGAAAACCATATAATATATAGCTGCTTAAAACACACTCAATACGTCATGTGTCTCTGAGCTTTCTTTAGTCTCTGCTTGGTATAACTCTTCTTTTTTCCCTTGTTCTTGTTCTTTGTGTGTACATGAGCCCACACTGCTCACTGATTTTACATTAACCTAAGGAAAGTACACAAATATTACATGCTAGTGACATTGACATGAATCACTGCTGACTTTTTGCATACTTTTTCACAGGAGGAAAAAATAATTAGAAACATAGAGACGAAGAGGACCAGAAGGGGCCTCCAGGGCCATCTAGTCTGACCCCTGGCTCCAGCTGGCTCCGCTCATGTAATCCCCAACATGTGGTTGTCCAATCTTTCCTTGAACATTCTCACTGATGGGGCCTCAACCACTTCCCTTAGAATACCCTTCCATATCCCAGGGTCCTAACTGTCAGGAAGTACTTCTTGACATCCAACCTGAAGCCTGGTTCCTTGAGCTTTGCTCCACTGTAATGCGTCCCGCCCTCCATTGCAGGGAAGAACAGGTTACACCCCTCCTCCACATGACATCCCCTCACATACCTATAAGTCACTAAAGATTCCCTCAGAGTCTCCTCTTCTCCAGGCTGAAAAGACCCACTTCCCTCAATCTCTCCTCATATGTCATTCTTCCCAACCCGCCTCCCATTCTTTTGACCCTGAACTGAACCGATTCTAATCTAGCTATGTCTCTCCTATAATGTAGAGCCCATAACTGGACACAGTGCTCCAGTTGTTGGTGCACTAGAGTCATGTAAAGCAGTATCAACACCTCTCTAGACCTGGAAGCCACGCTTCTGGCCATGTATCCAATGGTGGTGTTTGCCTTCTTAACCACCATGTCACACTGCTGGCTCACGTTCAGCCTGCTGTAGACAAGTATCCCAAGGTCCCTTTCACAAGTGCTGCTCCCCATATTCATGTCTTGTGACTCTCAGACATCTGACATTTACTGTATGTGGCTCTTCTGTTGGGCAAGTTTGGCTGTCCCTGGGATATAGCATGGGGGGAAAAAACCCAAAAAAATCAGAAGTACCCAGACTGAGCTTTGGATGCAGTCTGAGCTGAACCTGGGGAAATGGAGCTGAGGAGTCATGAAGAGTAAGTCAGGACCAGATGAGTAAATCAGAATGGAAGAAGGAAGCAGGGTCAGGAGCAAAGACCAGAAAAGAAAATACCCAAGCTCACTTCTATTTTATATGGTATTTTTGTATTTTTATTCTAATGTTTATATTTTTTAATTTAATATTATAATTATTTTTAATTTATTGTTGTAAGCCGCCCCGAGGCTTCGGCAAATGGGGCGGCATAAAAATGTTTTTAATAAATAAAATAAATATCAAACTTGGGAATCTTTTTATTATTGGCTAGAGAAACGGGACTTCACATAGATTTAAATATGTTTTTAAGTTATCATAAATGGAAAAAGAAGGGTGTGAGGGTTGACCCAGCAGGCTCAATGTTTTTGATGATGGATGTTGTTTGTAGTTTTCTTTTTGTTTTTTAGGATTATAATTTCTCAAATAAAACTTATTTAAAAAAGAAAAAAGAAAAGAAAATACCCAAGCTCAAGAAGACCTTGATGCTTAACTGAAGGCCCTCATATATTTCTCCCATACCACGAGGATCAAATGATAACTCGGGTGGATGGAGTCAATTGTGGGCTTGAGGGTATCACACTGAGAAACTGTCACCTGACCCTTAGTTGCTCACTGCAAGAGGAAGCTGTCAGCAGATTGCAGAATCTCCCGGCAACAGGAGAAGTACACAGGCCCCAGATGACAGTCCAGTTTGCAAATGAGAAGTTTCACACTTTTTCCCCAGTTCTTCTTGTTTTCCCTCATTCCCTCATTTCCCTATGTTAAACTAGGTACCAGAAGAGTCTGTACTGCATAAGGCTATGCAATACGCTTCTTCTTTTCATCACATAATTCTGAGCTAGAATTTGTACTGAGTGCCCTCTGTTGAAATATAAGATGAAGTTGTTAATTATTTAGTACCCCAAAGAGCAATCCTTACAAAATATATTACAGCTGATGCTTGAAGGCAGATTGTTATTAACAGATGAAAGAAGCAATTTGTTGACATTTGCGGTATTCAAAGGAGAATATTCTTTTCAAATAACAGCTTCATTTAATAAGAATTGTTTCGGTTTCCTGCCTTTAACGTTATGTATGCATTCATCTCAATGTAGACTGCAAACAGTTAAAACTAAAATGACAGCAGACAGTTAAAATATAGGCTAGAATAAAAATATATAAATGAAAAAGGCATGATATCATGCAAAATGAGAGACAGCATGGAAATGGAGTGAAAGCCATAATGGCCTAGAACGGCTTCTCTAAGGGAGAGGCCCTGGGGTACATACAATACAGTTTCCCAGATCCGAGGACAGCAGCATGGCCTCTCCAAAGTCAGGAACCCAAGCAGAGGGAGAGATAACATGGGGTTCCCATTGCGAGTGAGGTGAAAAGACTGGCGAGGCCGGGAAATGACACACCTGGACGGCTCTCCAGCCTGTTTCCCTCCCGCCTGACACATCCCGGCTCTGTGGCCAAAACGGGTGGCTGAGCAAAAGTGCAGAGCAGGAGGAGCAGGAGGCAAGGCGTGCCTCTGCCTCTCCTTCCATGCTGCCCTGGACAAGCACAAGCCTCCTGTGGTTCCTTCCATAAGAGTGCACCCAAAATTCCTGGGAGGAAACAAAGAAAGGATGGTCTTTGCCTGGTCCCCCAAAGATCACAACATAGGTGCCAAGTGAACCCCATTTGGAAGTGCATTCCATAAGTGGGGGCCACCACCAGGAGCCCCCCCCCCTTTTGTAGCCATCTGTGGAGCTTCCTTTGCTGGGGGTCCCAGAAGTAGCCCTCCTTCGGTCATCTTCAGAGGTCCTCCTCCAAGTGGCCTGGCCAAAGGGAGGTAGGTGGGTGGCTACAGGAGAGGGGGTTTCTCTGCAGTGGCACCCCACTTATGGAAGGCACTCCCCAGAGAGGTTTGGTGGGCCCATACATCATCCTTTACATTGCTGAAAGCAAGTGCAGGAGGGAGAAGATATTCCTTTAGGTAACCTGGTATCTAACATCCATTTGGTGGGTTCCTGGCTCTTGTGCAGCCCCCCCCCCAAAAAAAAGATCAAAATGCCCCCTGAAGGTTGAGCTACTGGCAGCCGCAGTTTGAACCTAAAATAGGATGGCTCGTTTGCCTTAGGCCACGCCCACCAAGCCCTCCTGGTCAGTGGATTTGGCCTTCCACTGGTGGGTCAGGGTCAATGACTGGAGCACAGCCTCACCTAAGCTGGGTGGCACTGATGTTCTGTGGTGCAGCCAGGGGCAGATCTTGAGGGCAAAGGCCAGGGACCCAATCCTGGGGTGGGGGGCAAAGGTCAAAAAGTGGCAAGTAATGGGGTGGCAGCAAAAATGAAGATGCTGGTCATCAGAGAGTCCTCATTTTTCTGCTTTAAAAAAAGGATTGTGGAGAGGCAGCTGGCTAGGCATGTCCTACAGATGATGATGATGATGATGATGATGATGATGATGATGATTCAACCCAATAGCTGAAGTTTTCTGGGCATTTTACCATTTTACTTTTTTGCTTTAAAAACATCTTCTTTTCTACAAAAAAGAAGTGTTGATTCCCAAGGAACCATGTTTAGCAATAGGGCAGCAGAAACAAACGTTGGGGTATGGTTTTTTCTGCCATCACAATGGCACCAAGATTTCAGTGACCTTAAAATAGAAGGCTGCTCAGATGTGGATGAGAAGAACTGGGGTTGGCAAGAAATATGTGTGCCCTTCCAGAATGAAGAAGCCATTGCAAAGGCCAAATTGTCTTGAAACCAGATTACTTGAAGGTTAATCTCTTCCCATGTCTGGACCCTCCAATTATCCTTGTGTGGTCACCACAGGGTGATGCCTCTTACCTTTCACCACCAAGCAACTGGTGACTTCCTGGCTTTTTGTCCCTTTTCCTCCATTCCTGGAGCTGAAATGCTTTTCCTAATGTGCAATTACAGATCAGCTTTGAGCTAAAATAGGCACTTACTTGGAGTGTTTGGAGTCTGCCTTCTTACTCTTTGGCACCGCCTCTTTGCTTTCAGCCCCACTGATCCCTGGAAGTCAGCCCCTGAAAGTCTCTCCAGCATGAGATTCAGCCCCAGGTTCTGCAGCCCTGCTCTACAGTGTACAATTGGGGGAGAATTTGCCCAGTGCTGACATTGTTGTTGTTCTTCAACAGATGAAAATGTAAAGAGCAATTATCCCTGCACAGTGATCCCTGGGATGGAATGTTTTCTAATCTAGAGACATGCTTTCTGTGGCGTGTTGATGCTTGATAACGTCACCTGTCTTTGGAATCAAATTCTTTTGAAAGTACTTTGTCTCCAAATAGATGGACAGGACAGGTGCAAAGGCCCCTGTTACGAAGGTCCACCATGCACCAGCCTTGCCAAAGCTTGACAGGTCTTTGTCCAGTATTGGAAATCCTATTGATGCTCTCTTGGTTATCTTTATGGAAAAAGGCTTTGAAATGTGGTTATAAATGAAATAAATAAAGAGAAATAGAGGAACCTGTTTTCTCATGGGTCAAACTATCAATCCATCCAGTATTGTCCACACAGACTTGCAGCAATGGCTCCCCAAGGTCTTCCTATCCCTACCTAGAGATGCCTGGAATTGAACCCAGGACCCTCCGCATGCAAAGCCACTGCTCTGCCACGGAGCTACAGCCCTTCCCTAATAACAAGTAATGGAAAAGAGCTATGTCTCTGCACACAGGTTGGGTGTCTCTTGGGCCTGACAAAGAAATCGCCTGGCTGAGACTGAACAGCAAAAGCATAACGTGGCTTTGTGCAATGATAATTGATTAGAGAAGAAACAATGAAAGCAACATACTGTGCTGCTGAATGCTGCAGCCTGAGAAATTATTATGCGCATTTGTTCCATCTATGTAATGTGAAATGAAAAGGCTACCCTTGCTATTTATTGTAATTATTACCCAGAAAATTAGTCTGCTCTGCAACACAACATATAAAGTCTGGATGTTTAACAGCTGCCTAAATCATTATTCATGTATTCATTCATAGCTCCAAGCTAATAATATTAGACCATAAAAACCTTCCCCCGCCATCAGAAATGCCAGGCCTATAAAACCTGGACTTCGTGTCACGTCTCCCGTGACCATGTCATCGTGTGCTGGGGGAAAAGGCACTGCACAGTGTCACGGGTCAGCGTGGCCACTCAGGCTCCTACTTACCCGATGTCAGGATGAATGAGATGCGACGCTTCACAAGCTGTGGTGAGTGCCGGTGCCTTGTCAAGTTGTTCCTTCTCTCCCCATAATGCTTAAGCGGACTCTGAAGTGTCACTCACCACATCTCCTTCCTTCATCTCAGGGGTGCAGTTAATCTTAATGGTGTTACCAGGAAAGGAGGTTTTGAAATGCCCCCTTGTACTGCAGCTGGGAACATCTGGCCTCGTTCTGTGCCCTCTGCAAGGGCAGACACCGGGGGACAATTCCACTGAGTTTTTCCAGGAGGAGCCAAGATTCTCACTCGTAGGAAGGGCTTGCTGCTGGCAGGCGTTGCAACATGACTTCCGTCTTTTGTTCTAATGGTGTTCCTCTTGGGGGTGGGGGAGCTGCACTGCCCCTGCCATTAGTGATGTTGGCAGCTCAGCCCCTATTTTGCACCTCTCAGCCCAGGTGGAGGTGGCGATATTGGAACAGTAACTCATGCACTATCACTTTGCAATTTCCATAATCTCAGGACTGAGGTGATTACTCCTCTGCTATTATCTGTTTGTGTGCATATGTCTTTTCTTTTAGCAGATCAAAACAAACAGACTGCAAAATTCCTAACCAGAGTTATTAACGATCTACTTTCATTTCAGAGTTCTAAGTTCTATAGGTTCTGAAAGGCTATGCATAATGTGTTATCCAATAATGTTGGTACTGGTATCTAATACAAATCATGGAATGTTTTAAGGTCATTTTAGTTTAGTACATTTTATTTGTTCTTATTGCTGTATATATTTTATATGCTAAGACCTATGGCTGATGCAAATAAAGATTCCCACAATGCCCCATAGTTGGTATCATTCCAGGGTTTCCTGGGGGTTTCTGAGAAAAAAATCAACTGCATTTTTTCTAGGGGGGAATCAGAAAAAAAAAAAATCTCAGAGCTTTTCTGAGAAAGATGCTTTTGACCAAGTGCATTACAAGTGCATTTGAATTTATTTTGAGGGTGTTGTTGAGCTTACCAGATCTCTGCTAGGGCCAGGGGCACCATGGGTGCTTCCTGATCCAAGCAATCCTATGGGAGGAATTATCTCCAGATGTCTTCTCCTGGGCTTCTTAAGGAGATAATCCCTCCTAGACTTAAGCCTTAAGAAGCCCAGGAGAAGATATCTGGAGATAATTCCTCCCATAGAGACTATAGACTGTTGGAGAAATGATTGTGCAATACAGACAGATGACACAAAACTGAATGGAAGAGCTAATACCCTGGAAGATAGAAACAAAATCCAAAGCAAAATCGACAAGTTGGAGCTCTGGGCTGAAAACAACAGAATGTGCTGTGACAAGGACAAGTGCCAAATTGTTCACCTAGGAAAAAGAAACCAAAAAGATGGGGAATATTTGGCTCAACAGTAATGCAAGTGAGAAGGGTCTTGGAATTGCTGTAGATCGCAAGCTGAGTATGAGTCAGCAATGTGCTATGGCTGCAAAAAGGGCAAATGCTATTTTGGGCTGCATTAATAGACGTATCGCTTCCAAATCATGAGAAGTACTAGTTCCCCACTACTCGGTACTGGCTAGGCCTCATCTGCAGAGGCGCAACCAGCTTTGGGCACCACGGTTTAAAAAAGATGCAGACAAGTTGGAAAGGATTCAGAGGTGGCAACAAGAAGGATTTGGAGACTGGAAACAAAGCTTTTTGAGGAGAGATTGAAAGAATTGGGCATGTTTAGCCTCAAGAAGAGAAGACTGAAGCAAAATATGACAACACTCTACAAGTGCCCTACTTGAACGTCTGTTGCAAAGAAGTCCAGGATCTCATCTTGATCATCCCAGAATGCAGAACAGATAATAACCAGCTTACAGGAAGCCAGGTTCTATCTAGCTATCAGGAAAAAAAGTCCTGACTGTTAGAGCAGTATGACAATGGAACCAATTACGTAGGGAGGTTGTGAGCTCTCCCAACTAGAGGCATTCAAGATGCAACTGGACAGCTGTCTGAGAGGGATGGTTTAACTGGGAGTCCTGCACTGAGCAGAGGGTTGAATCCAATGGCCTTCTGGCCCCTTCCAACTCTACTTTCTATGATTGCAAGATTCTCACAATCCCTCCATTGTGTTCCACAGTCTGACTTATTGCATTTCCTCTGCACTGAAGGAGCAATTTCATGCAGACATGTTGATGGTGAGAAAGAGGTTCAAATTTGCCCTTTCTTTCTTTCTTTCTTTCTTTCTTTCTTTCTTTCTTTTCTTTCCTCTTCCCTTCTCCAAACTAGCCACTTTTACTCAAGTGCTGTTCTTCTGTTGCTTCATTGTAAGTATTTGTTTGTCATGTTTGCATGGAACCTTGGACTATTCTACATTTCTGTGAATTGGAAGGGGCCTATAAGGCCATTGAGTCCAGCCCCTGCTCAATGAAGGGAACTGTGTTCCAAAGTTTTGGAAGTGCCCTCTCACCATTCCCATAACTTTCCAGTGGGTCCAAGCATCACCATATTTTTATTATTATTATTATTATTATTATTATTATTATTATTAT
>NW_025335701.1:13824587-13826960 GCF_004798865.1 Varanus komodoensis | reverse complement strand
AAAAAATACATTGATTTACAAATACAAAATTAAAATTATCAGTATAAAATAAAAACATAGGAGGAGAAAGAGAAGGAAGAAGAAGATATTTCTGACATACTCAGAAAATGTGCAGCTTGCGACATGCGTCCCTGTTCTCATTTCTGGCCTGTACAGTCAATGGAAAAAGGTAATTTTTTCAAACTCAGTCTGAAAGTCAAGCCTGCAATAGGTGGGCTTAACCAGCACAGAAAAGGTGGGAGGGCTGCCTGACAGAACCAAGCTATACCTGGTGCTTGCCATATGCAGGGTGCTCAACTTTGTGGCAGCAGAGATAATTAAGAAATAATGTCACTGGACTCGAACAATGCAGCAGTTTAGTGATGTCCCTGCTGCTCTGAAAATGTTGAAGCATAGTTCATTTAGCAAGAATGGAATGTCAAGGCAGAAGAAATTTATTTGGGGTTAAAAATCAGTTTTAATCCCCTTTTTGACAATATTCAGCATTTGTTGTCTATAGCTGTATCACACAGAAATTAAAGACTTGATAAGAGCTTTGACAGAAGGAGTCCAACCAATCCCAGCTTTCTTAGGGGTTGTAGGATGTTTTTCTATCTTAGCAGGCATAGGATGGCACCCTTAATAGTTTTTTCCCACTGGAACATCAAAAAGGCAGGTTCGTTTTTACATCCTATTTATTGATCCTGTTCTGTACCCTTCTATATGTTGAAAGCTCAGGCTAGTTAACCTTACGGTACAAATGCTGAAGAACACGAGGATTCCACCATATACAGACTCCGGTGTGACTCAGAGTCACTGTCTGAATTCAAAACAGGATAACCCACACTCAAGGGCTGAGGATGGATTGCAATTGAACTGTGGACTCTTATCATAACAAAGCTACTCTCGTTTTCTCAGCAGGGTGCACACAACAAATTATGGTCAACAACCTACAGCTCCTAACCCAGCAACCAACCATGGGTTCTCTTCTTGGTTTTCATGGTCAATAAGCTTATTAGTAAGTTCAGACAACAGGATAACCCACTTTTTAACAACAACCCGTACTGAACCCATATTCAGCCATAGAGCAAGGATTCCAGAATTGTCTGATGCCAGTCAGTGAGTTGGAAGGGGTATTGTAAGCCATTTATGTCAACACTCTGCTTGAAGCTTAAATGCCCTCAACAGATGTCTGGCTGTTACTTGAAAACCTCCAGTGAGAGAGAGCTAAGCCAGATGAGCAGATTTCGAGCTTACAGATCTATTTTTCATTTTTTCCTGAAAATTAAACTACACCCTGTGTTAAATACACAGTGTATAGCTGATCCTCAGCATTGTGAGGGGCCCCGGAGACAGGGGTAAGATTTTGCAGCTGAGAAAGCATCTGAGAAGGTTTAAACCTCCCCAGGCCATTTGCAGTGTTCCTAAAGTGGATCATGGTCCCATGCATTTACAATAGGATAAGCAAAATGGTGATGATCCACTGCATGCTACTGATTCAGTGCAATGTGCAGTTCAAGCCTGAGGTCCACCGGCTGGTCCAAAAATACAGTCCAGGAATTTGTTCTGAGTAACAGCACAATAGGAAGTGAAGTTTGCAGTCCTTCCATACACAAATCCAATCCTTGTCACACCGGGCCTTCTTCGTGTCAGCAATACAACTTCGCCTGGCAAGAATCACTTTGACAAGGCTATTGATAAGCGATTGTAATTCAGAACTCCTTGCTGGTGCATGGCAAATTATCATCATAATCATTTGAATTGCATGCCGCTTTTGTATAAATACTGCCCAAAGTTGCTAACAACATAACAGCAATCCAAAAACAAGAAAGCATGCTAATGCATCAACTACAATTATACTTCATTACCCTAATAAGCAACCCAAATGGTTCATTTCACTACTATTAACACCATAACGTTTCAAATTAATTACAGAACAGGTAAACAGTTTCTATTATTCCTTTTTATCAGTAATGGAATAATAGAAAGCCAGAGCCAAATACAGCAAATCTTCCCAATGTGCAGATGCATTAATCTGTAGCATGAACTACAAACAGCTACCCAAGGAGGACAAGAGCAGCCAGATTTCTTTCATCATGAAGCTCTCTCCATGCTCCCCTCTCTTGTCACGCTGTATAGTTTTCAAGAGGCCAACAGGGACAAGGTTGATGGTGTGCCCGCAGTTGGAGTATTGTGTTCAGTTTTGGGCCCCTCATTACAGAAAGGATATAGCCAGGTTGGAGTCAGTGCAGCGTAGGGCCACAAGGTTGGTGGCCGGTTTGCAGGGGATGCCGTATGAGGCGAGACTGAGGGAACTGGGTCTCTTCAGCCTGGAGAAGAGGAGACTCAGAGGGGATCTGTTGGCGACATACAGGTATGTGAGGGGGTGTCACA
>NW_025335701.1:13655716-13824487 GCF_004798865.1 Varanus komodoensis | reverse complement strand
AGAGGGGATCTGTTGGCGACATACAGGTATGTGAGGGGGTGTCACATGGAGGTGGTAGAGACCTGTTCTCCCCTGCAGAGGAAGGCAGGACGCGCTCCAACGGAGCAAAGCTCAGGGAGCCAAGGTTCCGTTTGGATGCCAGGAAGCACTTCCTGACAGTCAGGACCCCGAGGGTGTGGAATGGGCTTCCACGAGAGGTCGTTGAGGCCCCATCGGTGTGGGTGTTCAAGGATAGGCTGGATGTGCACATGGTGGGCATGTCGTGAGCGGAGCCGGCTGGTGCCGGAGGTCAGACTAGATGGCCCGGGAGGCCCCTTCTGACTCGCTCTGTTTCTATGTTTCTATGTTCAGTCTGTTTGCCTTTGTTCTGCCTTTTTGTTGAGCAGATCTGCTGTGGACCATATCTATGAACCATCCTTCACCTCCAAGCCTCCCCTGAGCTAGCCAGCAATCAGCCTGAGCCCAGATCGGTAGTAGGCAACCGGGGCTTGATTTCCAAAAGGAAAAGTGCTTGGGTCCGTCCATTCTAGAAGTCATCTGGAACTCTTTTTAATCCCAAATAAATGTGAGCAGACTATAGCTAAGCATTAGTGAGAGAGACTTAACAGTTTCTGATAGTTTCTGGTCATGTACATGGTCTACCGCTGGTGTTCAAAATGGAGCTTCTGTTTTAGCCTCCCACAAGCTGGTACTTTCCAGATGTGATGGGATGCAATGCCCGTATTTCCCAGTCAAAGAGCAATGATGGGTGGGAATTATAGGAGTAGTGCCTTCCAGTTATGTTGGACCACCAGGAAGGGGAAGATTGGATTAATTTAAGACTTGAAATCAGACCTACCTTTCCATTGTTTGTACAGGACAACATGAATTTGCCCCTGCACTTCATGTTTAATGTGTGAATCAACATTTTGCTAGTCATTATTTCAGCCAAACTAACTTGAGCATACCGCATTAAAGTTCATTCCTGACAAATTTTGCTAGTGCCAAAGAGGGGAAGAAGGATCATTCTTTTAAAGGCCATCAAGTAGAATCCCAAACTCCTACTTAAGTGCCAAATGAATCTTCTTAATTATGCATTATCGCAAGTGTGTGGTGCAGATTGGAGGGCCACTGTAAGCCACCTCCTCTCAGCCTCTCCATAGCACCTTCTGCACAGCAGCAACAACCTCAGGAAGACTCCGACAGCGTCCAGTTCCTAGTGCTATTTACATTGCTCTAGTGGAAAGCAATGTTTGTGCAATATCATCAGTGCTCACTAGTGCAACAGCTTTGCCAGGATCCTCCACAGAGCTGGACTTTTTAAATTGGCCACATTCACATGGTCACATTGTTTGCGATCTCACACACATACAACTGGTGGGTCATCTGTACCTGTTTATCAGCTTTTTAATTGGCCTGTTCATGAGACAGCACCTTATGAGGTTCTTGGACATGGTCATAGATAGAAAGTTTGTTTTCTCACTTCATGATTTGTGTTAGCAAAGGTCACATTTGCATGCCGCATGCTGCATGCCCTTCTGGGGGCTGGTAGTGCAGAGAGTTTTGCAAACTTGAAAATTCCCAGGTACATTAATTACTCATGGCAGGACTCAGGAGTGCAGGAATTACTGTATACTCTTTAAAACAAAACTTTCAGTCATCAGTAATAGTCCTTTGAAAGCTTTTACGCTCTCCATGGAAGAGCTGTAAGAGTGGTGCTGGCAATGAAGTGCATAACCCTTTTTAGCCCTTCCCTGTGCATGCTGAATGCCTCTGTAGAGCTTTGGCTGATTACTGAAACGGTCCAAAACCACTTTCAAGCACACAAGCCCGCCCCAAATGGCCCTTGCATGCGTTGGCCCTTTTCTGGCTCCCTGCTTGTGACTGCTCTTGAATATGACCAAATTAAGCTGCCAAGTCTAGGGCAATTGTACAGGCTGGGGAAGTGGACCGGGTTCCTGATACTGACCCAGATGGTGGTAGTCAGGAGTCTGAGGGACCTTGAAGATGCTTCCCCCTGAGCCCAGCTCACCTGAAGAGTCATGTACCTGCTGGTCTGCTCTGCCGTGACTGCCTGGCAAAGCACAGAGCTCGCCAGCCAGAAAGCCACCGAAGGAGGGGGGGCACAAGGGGGTTACCCTTTCACATACTTCAGGGAAAGGAATGGAGCTCAGAAAGAACAGGTGGGATTGAAGGAAAGTCTCAGGCCACTGCTAAATTCTATTAGAGTAAATTGCTTCTTTGAATATTTCCATCTTGTTGCAACCACCAGCCTTGCTTAAGAATGTATGAGAATCTTGTTTTGCTTGCAAACCATGCAGACATGTCCCAGGAGCAGAAAATTAGCACGAAGGGAAGGAAGGAAGGAAGGAAGGAAGGAAGGAAGGAAGGAAGGAAGGAAGGAGGGTTGGTTTATGAATTCTGAAATTTGAAATTTGTGGTCACATATTTGAAACTTGTAGTTTGAAAAAAGCATTTTTAAATGTGTATTTTGAATGTGCTTTTATTTTCATCCTTTAGCTGAAGGGCTAAAGTGCACACTGTTGAAAAATGCACACAGAAATATGCACTTTTCCCATCTGAATGAGCCAAATAAAGAAGAAAAAACAGGCTAGAAAATATAAACAGAAGTAAAGAAAAACAGGCATCAAAGTGGTGTTTGGAAAATTCAGGTGAGTCCAAAAATTGCTCATTCTCTCATTTGCTTTGCTTTAAGGACATCTGCTATGGACAGGTAAGAATGCCAATAGGCTGATGCTATTTTTCCCAACCCAAAGCAATCTGGAAATAAGGTTGCATGATGGTCTAGCATTATTCCAAGATGTCTTGGAGAGGTAAACAGCAGACCAGGTAGAGTTTTTCTCCCTGTCCCTTTAACTTCACCCTTTTTGAAACACTGATCTAGTGTGATTTTTGGCCTTAATTAGCTTGATTTCCCCCCTCACACTAGCAAGACAACATCAGCTCACTTGCTGATCACACCACAGCAATAATATGAACTTCCATACATAGAGTATTTTTTAAACCCTAATTTTGTCTGCTACAGCCATTTTGTCCATCTGTCACTTGTGCAACTGGGGGTAATTCCTGGATTTAAATTGGAATTTTTTGTACCAGCTGACTAGTTATTAATTAATGTTGAGTAGCCGTGTAAGATCATGTGTTGTGTCAGTTGTTGCTAAATTACCAAGCATTACTCAGAAAATAGAAGTACAACAGGTCTTGTTCTCTCATTGTGCAATCTAAAATTAAAGAGGGAAGGGAAGGGAGTTTAAGGGGAAAGAATCGGGCTGCAATCCTGTATACAATTACTTTAGCACAAGTACCATTAAACTGAAAAAGATTTTTAGGACTGTGGTGTCAATTAAATGAATTAGGTAAATAGCTGTCAAAAGTAGTGCTGTGCTAAAAGATTCAAATTTGGAAGCTTTGCTGTGTGGCAAAAAGACTCCCAAATATCAAATTAATTTTCAGGGTATGAGTGAAATGCAAAAGCTGGTTGCGGGGGTGCGGGGAGGCGGATTGGTATTACCACTGCGATGAGATAGCTGAGGGGAGGTGCTCTTTCCTTTGTTTTACAGAACAAAGACTCCTTTTTCCTTGCAGTGCTATGGTTCTCTGCACTGTTGTTTTATTTTAGTTTTTTGTGTCTTTTTCAAAATACTTAGTTTGGGTTTTATTTGACATTTTCTTGAGTTTATTCTATCTTATGATTTTCACCATTGTTCTGTGAATCAAGCAGGGAGCTCCAGTTATTGCATGATACGGAAATGTGATAAATAGGTAAGAATGCTTCTGGCCTCTGCTTGAACTGGTTTTTCTCTCTTCTTTAGGGAGGACGATGAAGAAGGAAAAAGGAAGATTCTATGCATGTGTGGATTAAAAAAGGCCTACAAATCCCAGCATTCCCCAGACACTGCAATGGGAGTTTAAAGCTTTTTTCTTTCTAAACATGCATAGGAGAGTACCTTAAACCACCTCATCTGAAATGTAACTCCTTTCTGTTTTCCAAATGCCAACCTTCATTTAGCCCAAACAGTAACATCCATGAACCAAAGAGAAAATATTGATGGGCTTAGACTTTGCAGGAGTTTTAAAAATGCTAAAGGAGAGGGAGGAATCCAAAACATTTCAGTGAGGACTGATTGGCTCATATTAAGATGGTGGGCCCAGAATGCTTGCAGCGGGTGGGGGGGGGAGGGGAAGAGGATGGAGTAGCTAGAATCCTGAAGAGCGTTCTACCCTGCACCATTTTGCTGCAGAGATACAACATGTAAAATAAAAGCTCTTCCCCTATGTTAGGAAAACCTGGTATAAAGGGCGCAGGGCTGAGTAGATGAAGGGCCAGATTTGATGCGAGAGCTCCTGTATAGTTTCCTAATCTATGACACAGTGATGGAGCAGGTGAGTTGCATGCAGAAAGCCTCAGGTTTGATCCCTGGAATCTTCCACTTAAGGCAGGGGTCCTCAAACTGTTTCACCAGGGGGCCAGATGAAAGGTGCTGGTGCTGGGCGTGGGCCAGAAAGGTGGTGCCAGTGGCGCACGCGGGGCGGGAGCACGTGGGCACGCGTGCTGAGGCAGGGGCAGGGCTCGCGGGGAGGGGAGGCGAGGCAAGGCGAGGCGAGGCGGGGGCAGGCACAGCCACGAGGCGGGCGCACGAGGCAGCAGCTTGCTCGCTTGGAGACCGTTTTCTCCGAGCGAGCAAACCGCTGCCTCCCCGTGCATGGGGCGGGGTGGGCAGGGGCGCAGGCAGGCCAGATAAATGAGTATGGCTGGCCAGATCCAGCCCCTGGGCCGTAGTTTGAGGACCCATGACTTAAGGTATCTCAGGTACTTCGTGCAAGCAAGGCAACACAGGACTACCAACTGATGGGTCATTAGAAGCTAGCGTGAGAGTTGCTGTCCAACGCACCTGGAAGGTGCCACGTTGGGAAAAGCTGCCTGCCTCGTCTAGTGTTTTTAGTACAGCTGAATGGAAAACCTCAAGTTCAAGTCATTCAAGTTCTCAGCAAGTTAGTGGAGACTTCCGCCACATCATCCTCCCTTCAGCAGGGATACAAAATGCCCAGTAGGTAAATGAAATGGATACTCATCTCAGTGGCATTGCTTTATGTGCAAGAAGGAGGCCCTAGTGCTGCCTGCCATGATTCACTTGATTAATCATCCTGTGCTGCTTTATGTCATGCCAAGTCCAGGTTGTTTCCTAAAATTAACAACAGCAGACACCACTTAGTTATATTCAACATCATTAGGGGTTTTAGTACTTTATTCAAAGGGACACAAAATGATAACAATTTCCCATCATACTGAAGGGGAATCACAAGATAGTAAAGCTACACTTTTATTGTCAAGTGCCAAACCACATGTGTGATCAGCAATATCAATGGTTATGTTTCTGGAGAAATATGGGCCCAATTTTAGCCAAGTGATTCAGAATCTAAAAGTCCAGTCATGTGGAGTCAGAAGCGTGTCCAGCTGAGTTCTATGGTGCTTATTCAAAGGAAACTGACCATTGGTCCATCTAGTCCAACGCTGTTGGTACCCGGGAAGCTGGAACCGGCCTTTGCCACTGAGGAATCAGTGCGTATGTGCCCCAATTTCTGGGGTACAGAAGCAGGAGAGTGCTGTGTTTTTCTTGTTGGTTTATCCCCAGCAGGTTGGCGATTGTGTGATTAGAGCGCTGGAGGAGCTCCAGCCCTGTGGTTCTTCTTCTTCTTGTGATTCATAAGGTCTAACATGTTGACCCCTTTGAACCCTCAGTGGTGAAGGAAAGCGACTTCAGAACCTGATGGAAAACATTTGTAAAAACACTCCAACGTTCAAACTAGGTGTCAGGTTTGATGCCTGGAAAGCTCCATCTCAAATGATGCACTTTTTCCTTTAGATGGCAGCCTGCCCTCAACATCCAAGCCTGAACAGGTTAGCAAGAGTAAAATAACAGCTTAGGGAAAACAATTACTTGCCATTAAATTGTCATTAAATTATAGGATGCTATATGACATTTAAGAAGCAATTTATTGAAGAACACAACATGTGGAGAAAGAAAATAGGGGAAGATTTCCTTCCATCTCAAATACAACTAGAAACCAGGGCCATGCAATGAAACTGAAGGGCAGTCAGTACAAGAGTGTCTTCATGCGATGTGGAGATTATTTGTGGATTGTGATGCCACAAGAGGTGGCAACAGCCACTAGCTCAAAAGAGAATGGGCCAGATTCTGGAAGAATGCAGCCATCCTATATTCTAAAGCTAGGCAACCTGGTGTTCCCTAGATGTTTGGACTCCCAGTCACATAATCCTGGCCATTGGCCATACCAGATGAGATTGAGGGGAGCTGGAGGATGTCATGGGTGTCTTTTCGTTCCTGCTGCTTCCCACATTTGCAAAGTGTAAAGACAAAGAAGCCTACAACTTTTGGCATTCCCCAGCCAAAAGAGGGAAAACCTAAACAGTGCAATCCTGCATGCATCTCCTTGGGCCTACTGGGGTCAGGGGAACTTAGTCAGTGGTAGCAGACTTAGAGAGCCCCCCACCTTCCCACATTCAAAGACAGCACAAGTGTAGCCTCCCCACAGGGCAGGGGGGAATAGAATGGGGTGTCTTGAGGTGAAGCATGGCTGAACCCTGAACAGGGCTGGTGTACCCCACACTGCCGCATTTGGTTGTAGGTCCCACTTGTCATGGGCGATAGACATGATATCTCTGTGGAAGGTTCCACAAGTCCAAAGGTGCACACCGTTGAAAATGAGATGCAGGCATGGGAGCAAAGCAAGGGGCAGCTATTGCCTTCATGCCCTGCTTCTGGGCTGCCCATGGGTCTGAACCAGCAGGACTTTTCTTCCCTTTAGCTCTGCCCAGCAGTTTGCACCAAAAGAGAAGGAAAATTCCAACAGTCAAACATTGCATATTCAAAGCCTCAACCTCCATCATTCTCTCCTTAATCATATGAGCAACTTGCCAATGGTTATTTGCTGGTGAAGAAAAATGTACTCAGTACATACACAGAGACCCTTTACATAAGACATCATGTAGTCTGGGACAGAGCCCAAGTTTGTGGCTACAGTTCTATCTACGACAGCTGGAGCCCTCCTAATGTTTTGGACTTCAGCCCCCATCTGCCCCATCCACCATGGTCAAAGGGCAGGGATTCTGGGAGCTGGAGTCCAGGATATCTAGATGGTGTCTGGTGAAGGGAGGTTGTCCTAGGGCTTCTTCAACTATTTAACTAGGGACCATTCAAGAGCTACATAGGAATGAATGCCCTTGCTGGACCACTCAAGATCAGCAGCTTTCCAATAGCAGTGAAGCCCATGCCTCTACACTTTCACAAACCAGAAATGCCAGGAGACCCACTGTGGCTTCTCTGCAGCACCGGATCCTCAGATCCACACTGCCACTTCAAGCACAAAGGTCCTACGTAGCTGCTCTCTGAAACACCCTTCCTCAACCTAGTGCTTTTCAGAGGTGTTGGACTCCAGTTCCCATAATCCACATCCATCATTACCCTGCCGGCTGAGAAAGCTGGGGAATGCAATCAAAAACATCTGGGAAGTACCACTGTGGAGAAAGCTGCTATGTGAAGTTATTTAATCCTTTAAAATGCAGATTATGCTAGTGAATTCAGTAAATGATCTGTGATATCTATAAAATAATGTTCAAAGTATGGGAAACATACAGCATCATTGTATTTGAGGGCAAATACAATTTGATAAGTGCAACTGCGACTTGGTGGGATGACTCCAATACTGGAATTCAGCAACTGAAGTTTACAACTTGTTCAAGGAGAACAAAAGGAACAGAAAGGGAGGTGGAGTCATGCCATGTATTCTAGAGACATGCCTCTGCACAGAAATGAGGATGAGGATGAGCTTAGTGACTCCATTGACAGCATCTGAGTTAAAATAACTAGAGCAAATAAGAGAGAAATGGTGTTCAGTGTCTATTACCAACTACCCGGTCATGGAGAAGATGAGGCTGAAACTTTTGAAAAGTAATTTGCCAGTGTTTCAAGGAGGCATGATGGAGCACTAAGTAGGCCTTCATTTTCCCTGATAACTGTCCCTAGGGAAATTCAGCCATTACCTGGGGAGGTTGTGGGCTATCGCACTCTGAGAGCTTGTGAGATTCAGCTGGACATCATCTGTTCAGGATGCTCTGACCTGGAGTCCTGCACTGAGTAGTGGATTGGATCCACTACCTTGCTCACTCCAGCCAACTCTGCTATTCAATGGTTTTAAGCTGTGTAAAGAACGGCCACCTTTTGTCTGCCATCAGCTTACTAGATAGCAGGTGTGCTGAAAAACCTTTGAGTTCCTGGATTAAAACCGAGGAAGGATGGGGTTTTTTTGGGGGGGGGGGGGGAATCACAGCTATTCCCTGCATGTATGAAGAGCCTCCAAGCAGGGTCTTCTGACTACACCCCAATAAAATGACATATTTGAGACATATTTGCCCCTTAACTCAGTTCCTCTCTGTAATGCAGACCCCCAAACTCTCCTGAGCTTTTTTATTCAGTTCTGCAAACCTACCCATAATGTACTGAAATGTTGTTGTAAACCATCCCAAGACACTAGTAATGGGCCGGTCTATAAAAGCTTTAAATACATAAATAAATAGAGTCCCATTTGCCCTTCAGCCCACTGAGCTTAGGCTGCAGACCGGCAATGACTTGGGAGCCAGCCCCACTGAACTCCTTGGGGCTTGCTTCAAATTGATCTGTTTAGGACACTGCACGTTCACCGCATTATCCTGGGCAAGTGGGGAGGGGGTGTTTCCTTTCTCACACCTGTATTTTCAACTCTATTTCAAAATAAAGTTTCAAGTGAAAATAATAACAACAACAGCAAAATTAATAATTATCGGTTTGGGGTTCTTTCCTGGGAACTTAACCTGGCATGAGAGAAGGCAGGCAGGCAGGCAGGCTTCGGGGGGAAACCTGTTGGCTCGTTTCCTTGGCGTGACTCCGCGAAAGGCGCCGAGAGCGCGTGGCACAAGCCCCGTCCCCGCCGGCGCGGCCGGCGCGGATCTGCCTCCTCCTGCCCTGCGCCCGCACGAGAGGCCAAGAGGGGCTGGCGAGGAGCCACCTAGAGGCTGAGCAGAAGCCCTGCTCCCGCCCTGGCGCAGAAGCCCGCGCAGGGCTTCCCTGCCACAACCGCACCCAGCCCCCCTGCGCGCACCCGGCCCCCTCCCCTGAATTGCGCGGCTCCTCCTCCCCTTTGTTCCCCGTCCCCTAAAGCGAGCACCGAGCGTTCCCGACGCGCCCGCCGGCGAGTCCCGCGCGCCCGCCGCCACTTGTAGCCCTCCCAAGCACCCGCGCTCCGCTGCCATTGGACCAGCTGCCTACCGATGCCCGCACGGCGCAAAAGGCGCTGCCGACTGCTCTTCTCTTCTTCTTTTTTTTGCTATTTTTTAAAGCACCCCCCCCCATTCCCAATTATCCACCCTTGTTCTTCTGATGGTAAATCTTGGCTCACTTGCGACTGTGCGCGCTGGAGTATTCCTCCCTCTCCGGTGTGTCTTCTCTCCCCCCACCCTTTCCCCTTCGGTTGACAACTTGAAAGCTGGAACCCCCCGTTTCCCCCTCTTCTTCCCACCGCCACCCTTTTTGGATCCTTCTCAATAATCATACCACTGATGACCATCCAGGAGGACGAAGGTGGAGAGTAAAGACATCCTTTGCCCAGGAGGAGAAGATCCATGGCTTAGATCGAGAGGAGGAGAAAAGAGAAAGATAAGGGCTCTTTTGTCAGGGGTGGGGGATACCCAAAAAGATGAGTTTCCACAAGGAGGACGGGATGGGCAGCTTGTGCCATAAGGCTCTGCAGATCATCTCCGAGCTGTGCCTGGGAGGGAAAGTGGAGCTGGAGAAATGTTCCGGCATCTTCCCTCTGGAGACCACCAACCAAGGTATAAGCAGCACAGGTAGAGTCGACTCTCTCTCTCTCCCCCTCTCTCTCTCCCCCCCTCCGCGCCGCCGCCGCCTGCCAGCTCTCCTGCCTCTCCGGCTGGAGGATTTTTCTCCTAAGTCCGTCTCGTGGTGATCCCCGCCGCTGCCTGCTTCCCAAGAAAGGAGGGAGGACTGAGGAGAGGCGTGGGGTGCGGGTGGAGGGGGGGACACGCTGCCTCAACTAATGGCAGCCGCGGCAGCGGGTTTGAGTGGGCGTTGGGAAGTTGAACTTTTTCTCCTGTTCTTTTCCTCATTCCCCCAGCGAAAGGGGAGGAAAGGAAAAGGTGCGTGGCCACATCGCTCCCATGACTCTGGGTGGGTTGGTGGGTTGTGGTTGGCTTGCTTGCTTGCTTGTGGGGAAGGGGGCTCTGGGCGTCCAAAGGAGACCCTTGTGCGCAGAGCTCCGAGGAGCCCCAGACCGAAGGAAAGCGCTGTGTCGTGGCTACTACACCTAGTCCCAGGTTCGGGGACTCGGCAGAGCTGGGATCTGCGGGAAAGCGAGCGGGGTCCAGTCTCCCTAAAGAACAGAATTGGCACCGATATGGTAAAGATTGGTGTGGAAAGGGCAGGAGTTGGTTTGCTTCCCTGCGTCTTTTCTATCGCGCCGAACAATACTCCCCCTCCCCCATGCACACGTCTCAAACTAGTTCATTTAATAATGACCACACCAAAAAAAATAAAAATCAAAATTAAGCAGATCGCTGATTTTTAGCAGTTTTTCCGAAATCTGGATTTCCAGTAAGCATTTCTCTTGCTGCGTTAAGAACAAGAAGATCCGTGTCAATTAATAAAGGGAGTGGGGGATAGATAACTCTGTTCTGCAGAGGAGTGGTTAATTCCTTCCAAAGACTGGTTTCCGAGCTCAACCCTGCCTAAAAGTCCTGCTCCCCGATGCGTGAGTTGGGTGGGCATTTTTTTGTCCGCAGAGATGTTGGTCTCTGCTTTGAACCGTTGTGTGGAAGGCAGAAATGCAACAGGTAGCTCTCTCCACCCCGCGGCATGGAGAGAGGCAAAGTTGTGCTTGTGGAGGTCGGTTAGCGCCTGGGAAGTTCGCCTGGGGAGGGAGTGGGCTGGTGGCAGAGCATGTTTTGTCTGCCACATGCCCCAGTTTTATCCCAGGTGACCATCACCTGAGACCCAGGAGAGATACTGCCAGTCAGAGAAGAAACAACCCCGAGCTGGCTGGTCCAAACCCTGACGAAAGGGCAGCATCCTGGTCCGTGTGAAATTACCCAGCTGGTCCTTGGGGCACTGACACTGCCCCACTTGTTGTGTAGCTGAATGGTGGGGCTGGACCCAGACCTGGACCAAGTTGCAGCTGAAATTAGGCTCTCCTTCCTCCCTTCCCCCTCCCCTGCTTCACAGAGCTCCATCTCCAAGGGAAATGCCATCTTGTCTCTGCCAAGGGAGCCAAAAGGCATTCAAGAAATGGATTCATTATCTGCCCGATCCCTTCTTTCCCATCCATCCCCTGCTAATGAATCCTAAGAAGAACTTTGCCCTCATGTATTAATACAGTTTTCTCTATACAAGAAAGCAGAGAAGCCAGGGAGTGAGGATTGTATCTGGTTGCCTAGGGAGGCAGATTTCACTTTTTGTTGTAAAAAATCTCTGTTACATCTCAGTCATGGTAAAGAAATGCGTGGAAATGACCGTTCAGAAAAGTGAGCCTGTGATCTATCTCCCTGTCTGGTCCTTGCAGCCTTATAATACCAGAAATGGTTGCCATGCTCAAGTGTGCCAACAGGTAGCAGGAACCAGAAGCACTTTGAACTACCTGTTGATGCAGAAGGAGAGAAGTGGGGCTATGCAGGAAGGACCTTTGCCCACGCATTTGGGGCAGGTGGGAGAGGCATTTCTCCTTGTCCTGATGGAGGAGGTTTACTTTGTCTTTAATAGCACTGAACATAAGAATTGCATTGATTAATCAAAACACAATCCATCCTCTCCTTCATTGTGCTTGCAGTAGTCAATGAACCCACATGGTGTGGGGGCGGGGGTTAACTCAGTGGCAGAGGTCATGTTTTGCCTGCAGAAGAACCTAGCTTCAACCCCGGGCATCTCTCATTTTATTTTTATTTTACAAGAAGTTCAGTTGATGTGAAAAACCTTTGCTTGAGGACCTTGAAGAACTGCTGCCAGGTTAGCTTCCTCCAGCCTGATACCTTCCAGACATTTTGGAGTTCAGATCCCATTAGTCCCCATTAGCATGGCCACTGGTTAGGAATACTGGGAACTACTCCAGTGCCATCTGGAAGGTACCAAGTTGGGGGATGCTGGGGCAGACCATACTGGGTCAGAGGCCACTTTGGGGTAGCTGTGGATGAACAAGGCTATCCATGGCTATGTGTTAGGCAGCTCCTGGGGAATATTGGGAGGGAGGGAGCTGCTGCATGGATGTCCTGCTTGTGGGTTTCTCATGGGCAGCTGGTTGGCCACTGTGTGAACAGAATGCTGGACTAGATGGACCCTTGGTCTGACCCAGCCGGGCTCTTCTTATGTTATTAAGCTGAAATTTAATCAAGACAAGATGGAGGCAAGGAAACATGTCTGCCTGAATGAAGACTTACAGCTGGTCCAAGTTGGGGTTCCACTTTTGCTGAAAGCCAGGTGCATGTTTGGGAGTTGCCTCGAATTCTGTGCTAACTGGGAAGCCCAAGTGGAAGCAGTGAGCTGGAGTCCTTCTTACTAGCTTAGGGCCATACATTGGCTGCACAGAGAGGCTGGCCTGCATGGAGATGTCTCACCTTGCCCTAATTATCTGCGCTCAGTGACAGCCAGACTAGGCTACTGCAGTGTGTTTTATATGGGGTTGCCTTTTATGATGTTCTGGAAACTTCAGCTGGAAACTTTAACTACAAGCTTTTAGGAGGGCCTTAGGGGAACTTCTTTCCTGTAGACTTCTAGAAAGGTTTCACTACCCAACTTTTGAGAGGTGGGGACTTTAACATGTTGCCTGCATCATGCCCAGGGTATGTCAAACTAATCTGCTACCTCAGCACTGGAGACCAAAAGAAACACAGAAGAATGGCAAGGGCCAAAAATGCTGTTAACCGAGGGCTGCACCTTTCACCACAGAGGACGTGATGCTAGAGAACATGAACATCTGCTGCAGGCTCCCCAACCTAAAAACACAACTCCCAGGACTCTACTGGTAGGGACTGATGAAAGTTGAAGCCCAAAACATTCAGAAAGAGGTTGATCCACAGAGGCTGTGGATCAAGGGGATTTATGGTACTTCAGGAGATGAAAGGAAGTAAGCAACCTGCTGCTCCTGGTCAGTTTGAATTCTAAAGGGGAAAGAGGAGCAATTGGCCCAGTTGCCCTCCAGCTTGGGAAAGGCCTTCAGCTCCCATCAGCCCTTGCACACATGCCAAGAGTCAGAAATTCTGGGAGCTTTCATCCAAAACAGCTGGGGAGCATCCAGCTGGTAAAAAGTGCAGTATACAATGAATAGGTGCTCATCCTTTTTCCACTAAACTTTCTGGCATCAAAGAGCATCCTTTTGATGGAAATTAAGTCACATTTGAATGAAGTGGTTTATTCCCTCTTTTTAAGACAAGGATTCCTACCCACCCCCCACCAAAATAATATGACAAGCAAGTTCCCAGGTGACAGTCCCTTGAAAATGGGTTTCAAGTGGGTGGGGGGAAGAATGTATTGGAGAACATGGTGCCAGGTGTGGGAAATTCAGAAAGGATTATACCAGAGCAGCTGTGGTGGAAGATTCAGGTGAAGCAAGGAGATTCTGGAAGGTGGGTGGCATTCAGGTAAAAGCTAAG
Organism: Varanus komodoensis; assembly: GCF_004798865.1. Taxonomy (NCBI): domain Eukaryota; kingdom Metazoa; phylum Chordata; class Lepidosauria; order Squamata; family Varanidae; genus Varanus; species Varanus komodoensis. The sequence continues at coordinate 13,810,779 of NW_025335701.1, read as the reverse complement.
AGCAGAGCTAGTCACTGGGAGACAAAGGCAACATCAGCTTTATTAAACAAGCAACAGATTGTTGTGTGGACAGTGTTATGTTATGGGGAAGCCATCTTTTTAGTGGAAAGGACCATTTGCTGCAGTTAAATCTCTGCAATGGATTTGGTGGGATAGTAAATGGGAAAAATCCCGAAGGGCCTAAGGAATCCTGTCCAGTTTGGTGCCAAGAGGAGTCAGCCTATGAGTCTGCAATTCAAACTCAAGATTTGATTTGAGATTTGAACTTGAGAGATCTCACAATAGAGACCATCTGAAGGATACTGAAGGATCCCGAAGGATAGAAGTTTCTGCCATCCTTAAATACTTCCCAAACTCAAAAAGGAAGGAACGGAGTCCCCATCTTGCTTTGTCTCTTTAAAAAAAAATATACCTGAATTTATGAGACTCCAAATTATATGTGAACTCTTGACCTATGTAATTTGAGTCCTCCTGCTGTGGAGCAATTGGAAACTTTTCACTCCGTTTTAGTAATGAGTGCTGAGTCAAAAGAATTAAAATAAACTTCGTCCACATTTGCTGGAGATAAATGCTTAACATTTGTGGGAGTGAGGTTGCACCAAACATAATTGGCAGCTGTGGCTAGATTTTTTTTTCTCTACTTGCTCTTTCTTAAATATCATTGCTCCGCAGCTGTAAGCAGTAATTGAGTTGTACATAGCTATTTGAACAACATATACTTCTGCACGAGCAGGCATGCTCACCAAGATCAATACTAGTTGAATTTCAGCAACTTTACCTTTATTAGTATTCTGACAGGAGGGTTTAATCTCTGTAAATAGTCTAGATGCCCCAAGTTTGTGAGGTGTTACTCAATAATATTGAATACTGCATGCAGTTTCTTGATGTTTAGCTTACTTTTTCAATCAAATAATAATAATTGAAGTCATTTCAGTCTAGAAATTCCCCAATTATTTTAATTGTTCTTTCTTAGGCTCTAATCTGTCATGTGCATTATTACAGCCAGCTAGTAATTTGATCCAGTAGCAAATCTTTGAAATCAGGAACATGACTTTGCATTATACTAACAATGATTTCTAATTCTTCTTGAAGAAAATTTGTCTTTATTTACACACACTTTCTTCCAGTTCAGGGCAGGACTTTGAGATGATAGCTATCAACAGGGCTTAAAAGCCAAATCCTATGAATTAGAAGCTGCCTCTCAAATAAAATTACCTAAATGGCACATGATAATGAATACAAATGTAAAAACCTGAGTAGTTATCTCTCTCTGAAAGCATTTATAGATACAAAATACTTAGCTAGCAATACGTGTCTTCACAGTGTCTGACTAATGTGTGCCGAACTGGAGTAATTATAGTGCTTAGTCAGTAGGAGTTATCCTTAACACCAAAGTACATTGACACATTCTTGTCTTGATGATTACATAGCTTGTTTACAAGGTTAAGAGCCTGCCTGTCACAACCACTGGGCACCAGCAGCTCCTAACACATGCAGCAGAAGTTCTGACTAGGCAAGGAAACGAAATCCTCCCAACACAGAAATTAGTTCTTTTCCAAATTCCTAAATGGGAAAGAGCTAGCTAAAGTTTCTTTCAGCTCAGTATTTCACATATGTTCATAAGTTACTGGCTCACGGACAACACGGTCTGTCGCTGGGGTGGTGGGGATGGGGATGCTGAAGTTTATGACAATAACAATGGTAAAAAAAACCCTGAGGTTTGCTGCATAATCCCTTAGAGGGCTAGTGATATGGGCTTGCCCATTACCTGGGCCCAGGGCACAAACATGGATCCACTCCTGGGCAAAAGCCTTCCATGCCTTTAAAGCATAAGATGCCCAGCTGGGAAGTGCTCCACTCCTAAGCCCTGGTCCCTCGGTGGCAGGGAAAGAGAACTTCCCACCCCCAGAACTTCCCACCCTAAGGCTACTCTTACCCCTTCCACAGAAGAAGACAATAGCATGGCCGGGAGGATTGGCTCCTTGCTGCCAAAGCATTATAGCCACAAAAAGGGCTAGTTCTGCTTTAAAACAAGGCACAGAGGGAGGATATGTTTTGTTTTCAAGCTGAAGTGGCAATTTTTGACTGCTGCTACCAACTTCAGAATATTTATTTATTCAGCCACTGCCACAGCAAATTCAAAAGTAGGAGCAATGACATAAATGGTCATCTGCAGGCCATAGCCTTGCATCACCTGTCCCTGACTCAATTAGGATGGGTCACACTTGCTGCAAAAAAGAGCACAGGTTGTCCAAAACCTATGTGAATAGAGAAGCATGGCTGGTCTTCTGAAATTATAAGAACCTGCCATAATTTGGATCTGCTTTGTACTGTTGATGACTTTTAATTTTTCAGAGACAGAGCAGCCACACTCCCCTGTCCCTCCCTGTTTGGTGATCCATGGGAGCTCTTTCCACAGAGCACCAGCAAAGACAAGACTGCTCCTAGTTGTAGGCTAGGATCTTGTCCTTGTGCCAATGATTAGCAACAGGAGAATTCTGTTGAATTGGTTGGGTATGTCCTCTTCAAGATGGAGAAAGTGGAAGGTGACTTCCCCCTGGAAGGAACAAAACTCTGTCTTGGGAATTCTCCTGGAGCTGTGGCTAACTCAAGATGTTCAGATAGCATTCGCGGAAAGGGTACTTTTTCACATCATCAACTGGTTCTCCAGTCATGACACCACTGGGGAAATGCTTGAGCTGGTGACATCCATACAGGATTACTGCAAAACTAATCTAATCTCTAATCTGAGCATTTAAGACAACTTGGAAGTCAATTTGTCCAAAATGCAGGTTCCATGACATTGGCAAGAGGACCAAGGTGGTTGGAACAAAAAGTATCTATCCTACAGCAGTTACCTGGCTTATCAATTTGTGTGTGGGTGGAGGAGTCCATTGATGTGCTGGTTTTGATATTTAAATCCCTTGGTGGCCTGTGAGCTAGTTATCTAAAGGGCCATTTATGTCCACATGAACCTCACATGTGGTGTCAACAGGTGGCACATTTATGTAGGCAGCTGCCAGTGGCTTTTTCCCACTGCGCTTCCTCTTCCATCTCTGGTGTCACCATCGCTTCTGCTTCCTGGGTTGGTGACAGCACAGCATCATCCTCCTAGGATCTTACTGAACTGCCTTATACTGAGTGAGAGATGGGGTTCACCTTCTTTAGTATTTTCTACCCCCCACACACACACATCTGGAGAGAGGGGGAGCAGGAGGCTTGCCTATATACAGGTTTCACTCCCTCTTCTCTGTACAGTAACACAAGGAATGTGAGAAGTAACAGCCTTCATTTGCCTTGCTCTCCCCTTCTGGGCAGTGTCAAAGAGGTGGGCCTATTCAGGGAGGAAGGCACTGTGAGCATCTTGCCCAAGGGCCTCCCAAAACCTGGAGCTGGCACTGAAACAACTCCATCTTTAGACGTGATGTGTAGGCACTTCCTGCTTAATAACCATACAAATCTTTCCTAGTGATGGTGTAGTGAGATGATGCCAATAAAGTGAGGGAGTGGTTTTTCAACATCCAAGATTCCATAACTCTCACCAACCCAACCCTGCATGGTCAGGAATTCTAGAATTATAGTGCAAAATGTTTGAAGGGCACTAGGTTGGGGTAAGCAGATGTAGGTGATTTCAAACACACACTAGCTGAAATCCTTGCCTCCCCTGCCACCTTTTTTTAGAACATGAGTACAGGTGGCCTGTGTCCTCCAGAAGATAATGGTTGTGCGGGATGAGCTACCAAGCACCACACTACTGTACTGAGGTTTTAAAAGGAACTGTTGCCTACCCTATTCATTTAGGACTAATTGCTAAAATTGGTCCAAGACCTTTTTTAAAAAATGCCAACCGCACACAGCTTGAGTCCATATTGCAAAGCTATTGTGTCAGAGCTCCATGAATTGTAAGCAGTACTTTTCCGTTCTGCATTGGGTGGTACAGAAGATCAACCTGACCCAGAATCATCGTTATTATTTTCTGATTGAAAGGGGTAGAGAGGATTATTTCATACAGGAAAACAGTAACAACTCTGAGCTGCACTTATCTGAGGTGGCCCATACAGACTTGCCAGTCACTTCTTGCTATTGCTGTCATCAAGACATGACTGAACAAGGCCTTGAAGAGAAGGAATTGGATCCAAAATCTCCCCCTCCCCACACATTCAGCAGGGCCCCCTGGCCCTCTATTGACTGCTCCCCCCAGAAACATCTGCTGGGCGACTTTCAATGTTGTTTCAGCACCAAGTCTTCTCAAGTCTTCTGGTTTAGCATGGTGTATCTTACTCCTTTGTTCTTTGTTTTAAATCAGTATGGATATTTTTATCCCTTAATTCTCTGTTTTTAAGTGGCACATTTGGATCCATAGATGTATTCTGTTCGTTGCCTTTGATTGTACTTTTATTGTAATTGTGCTTTAAAAAATTACCTCAGCTCTATGAACTGCCTAGAGAACATTTGTTATCTGACAACCTAAAAATAACTTTAAATGAATAAATGCAGGCAGTGCTCCAGCACTGGTATTTTGGTGGGAAATGGAGCCCTTCTCCAAGTCTAAAAGGGGGAGAGAAAAACGGAATTGCTTTGCAACGCACTGTGTTTTTGAATAACTGCTGTCCGTGGGAATCAGGGACAGGTGGAAGTCAGTTTGGGAGGTGGGTGTCCCCTCCATCAAAACATGTGTGCACACTGTTTTCCCTTTAACTTTCCGCTTCATTTGTTTTCTCTCATCCTTGTCTTGCTCTTAGTGAACTCTCTGCCACGTATGAAAGATTATTTTCTCTGTGTTAGAAGCACTGTCTGTACTGCTATTGCACCATTATTCATCAAGTATGGCACAGAGGGATGAACCATTGTCTCCCAGTGTGCCAGATGCTCACAGCCCCAGTTCAGTGTTGCAGCGCTCAGCCAGAAGCATCGGAAATCACATGGGATGAGGTGATACCCTTTTCCCTTGGAAGATCCCAGCTGCTGGGTAGGGTAGGGCTGCCATCTTTCTGTGTACATTCAAGAACTCTGGTTCTTCTTTAGCAACCAAAGGAGTACAAAGCACAGGCACAGTTCTTTCCATCTGGGCAGCTTCATGCTGGAGAAGCCCTTTCTGTGGATTCTTCTGTGATGCTCAGCTGTCAAAGGCACAGAGGTGACAGCTGCTTGCAAAGAATAGGCTTAGTGCAGATTGGCCCATTTGGGGACTCACATTTTGGGGTGGCTGAGATATTTTGCTGCTTGAAGCAAGGAGTATGATGGCGCCCCTCACATTCCAACAGAAGCAAGTCAAATGGGCAGCAGAATTGTACGTCAACACTGGCAACAAGACAGTGTCCTTCACTTCAGCTGAGGGCAGTGGGGTAGTTTAGAGGGCTAAGGATAGCAGTGGAGGCTGGCGCATCCAAGGACAGTAGGACAATGTATCCTCTCTGGGTCTTAGTCTGAACTTCTGAGGAGCTATCCATGGTTCTGGACAACCCACCTGGAGAATTTTAGATTCAGCACCATGGAGAGCTTCCCTGCTGCAGGATAGACCGTCTGTCCCTCATCACTCAGCTTTGTGCTGCCAATACAGGGGAGTACCTGGGGGCTCAAGAGGGATGGCCAGGGGGCCTTTGCTGCTGCCCGCCCATCCACTTCCTGAGGTGGTTGCCTCATTTTGCCTAATGGTAGGGCCAGCCCTGCTCACACTTTCCTGGAGGCCCACATATGGTTGGTATCCATTTATAATCCTCCTTTCCCAGTGCTTCCCCATTTTTTATTCAGCTCACTGAAAGTCAGACTATTTAGAAGTGGTCAGGAGTAGAGGGCAATCTCCACATTTATAGATGCCCTTAGCCCAGACTCTAGTCTTTTGAAAGAGGAGTCATTTTGAACAGGTAAGTCAGCCTATCACAGTTCAGCACAGAGTGACCTTTGCACCATTTTATAACCATTTGGAGTGAATGCATTTATGCACGTCATGCCAAAAGTGAACTGGGGGAGACTTTACTCCTTGTTTTAACTATTTTCAAACCTGGGGTCATATCCTGAAGCTCAGTAGTGGGGGATTCAAGACCAAAACAGAAGGAACTGTTTTACAGAATGCATAACTGTAAGATGTAGTGATGGCCACCAAGTTCACACATCCTTGCCCCAGCACTTTCCAGCCTGTTACCCTCAGCATGTACCCCCGCCCTTTCGATGGTGGAGGTGGCAGGCAATAGCAGCAACTAGAAGGACAGTTGCAGGCCCAGCTAAAGCAGTCAGTGCTACATTGCTCAGATTGTATGAGAATTTCAGTTTTTGCCTAAAGTCATATGATTTACGCAAACATTCTAAATTTATGCAACTTCAGAACATGTAGACATTTCCTTCTACAGGTGGTATCAACCTTGCTTTAAGCTATGTAAGAAATTTAGGAGATTTAGGAAATTTGTGGGAATTTGCAGAAATGAGTGCAAATTGAGAAGGAAAAAGTCATGCAAATTTCTTGCTGAATCACTGCTCAGCTTATGCATTCACTCCAAACATGCAGAAGTTGAAAATGTGAACAGGAATTAGATACCCCACACGCAGTGATCCAAGGTTCAGAGAATCCTGGGGACTGCAAACCATGCTTGTTCACCCACCTTAAGTTGTTGTTCACCTTGAGCAAAGGCTTGTAGTTATGGAAACTCACTGAAGACATCTTAGCTGACCTCCGCAGGAAATAACTGGTGCCCTCATTTTCTGAAGCTTGCAATGTAATGCTTTAGTTTGATTTACTTCTGAGTAAACCAGCTTAAGGGACTGCAAGTGGCACAGTGGTTTAAACCTCTGTGCTGCTGGGCTGGTTGATCGAAAGGTCACCGGTTCGAATCTGTACAACGGAGTGAGTTAAAGTTGCTCCGTCCCAGCTCCTGCCAACCTTGAGGTTTGAAAGCATCCAAATGCAAGTAGATAAAAAGGAACCACTTCGGTGGGCCGGAAACAGCGTTCCATGCACTTTGGTGTTTAGTCATGCCAGCCACATGACCACGGAGACCACGGAAATGCTGGCTCCCTTGGCTAGGAAACTGAGATGAGCACCGCCCCCTAGAGTCAGACATGACTGGACTTAACATCAAGGGGAAACCTTTACCTTTACTTTCACCTTAAACCAGCTTAAGCACTGGACTATAAACTGATTCCTCTACCCATTCAGCCAATTGCATATGAAATTGATCTACCAATTAATCTAATTAAAGCTGCCTGGATAATTTTGTTTTTCCTCCTTGCTATTTGCAGACATTTCCGTCAGCCTGCTAGCAGTTGTTGTCAGCTTCTGTGGACTTGCCTTGCTGTTAGTGTCACTCTTCGTCTTCTGGAAGCTGTGCTGGCCGTGCTGGAGGAGCAAACCAATGACTTCAAACACCACGAGCATCCCACAGAGCACCTCCAGCGCTCCCCCTGAGATTTTGGAAACAAATGAGAAAAAGGAGCCAATCAAAGAAAATGGGAAGCCCTCAGCCAAGATCCTTGAAGCAGCAATGAAAATTAGCCACACTTCTCCTGATATTCCAGCAGAGGTCCAGAATGCACTGAAAGAGCACCTCATCAAACATGCTCGCATGCAAAGGCAGATCACAGAGCCTACATCCTCATCAAGGTAAGCAAAATTCAAACACTTGCAAGGGTATGGGCCTAAGGCCATATCTAGCTGAGAATTAGAAGATAAAAACAGATGAATGACACAGCCTGTTTCTCAGCCTGTTTCCAAAGGATGTAACGAACCGAGGAGGAACAAGAACCATAGCGATATAGATTTCTCCGGAATGTTCAATAAATACTCTCCTTGTAAGTTTCCTATAGTGGATGTTTATCTGTGCATGATAGGATAACATAAGGCATTTTTAAGGCTTTATCTCCCAGTAAGTTTGCACTTCTGTGCATTTCCATACAAATCTTCATCAAGGGAAAAAGTTAGCATGTGAATGAGCTTTAGAATGGTTGATCCAGAAGTACAGTGGAGGGCAAAGCTCTTATGCCCCAGTCTTTGCTTATTTGGTATTAAAAAAAACATTAAGACTATTAAGATGGAATAGTACAGATGAATATGTATTTACTTACCCAAAGGCAAGTTTCCATGTTGTGAAGCACATAGCCTTATGGAAAACCAGACATCTATATTTTCATGCAATCGGGTGAAGAGAATCTTAACATGTTCCCAGCATCTGAGCAGAAAACTGGGGGAGCTATGTGATAGCAGTACAATCTTCCTTGGTGCTTCACAGGGTGTTGCACATGGCTTAGAAGGTGGTGACTTGCATATAAAAGAAATGCATTGCTTGGTTATGTCCATGCGTATTCATCCTCCGACCCAGTGATTTCAGCAAATTGCATTTCTAAATGGATGTGTCTCAGATCAGAAAGGACTGCATGATTCCAGCTTATGTTCCACTCCCAAGTGTCTTTTCAGGCACAGGTCCCACTAGGCTGACTGCAGTTTAATGCCAAGAAGTGTGCACACATTTGCAGTTACACCATTACACTCTTCTTTACAAAACACAAATCATCATTGGGGGGCTTCTTGGAAGTATACCATGTAATCTAGAACTGTGTAGTAAATTTGCTGTCTGATGACTGTCAATGGATCTATTGCTGTGCTTTGGCCTCTGGGTGATGACTGATTAAAGTCTTGGGATTTGTAACATTCTTTTAAGGGCACAGGATGGTTCTCAGAGGCCAGGGCTGAGGCATATGCCTGACAGGTTACACAGTAGAAACTGGAGTTCATTCGGTTTAATGAGCACAAGTAAAGAGACCAACATACTTCTGCATTAGCTAGAGGTGAAGCATTTAGTTTCAGCAGCTTGGAGTGCTTTTTACCAGCTTTGGAGGATGGCCCTGTCCAGATATCTCTATCACACGGAGGTGGGTAGAGACCTGTTCTCCCCTGCAGAGGAAGGCAGAACGCACTCCAGTGGAGCCAAGCTCAAGGAACCAAGGTTCCATTTGGATGCCAGGAAGTACTTCCTGACAGTTAGGACCCCGAGGGTGTGGAATGGGCTTCCATGGGAGGTGGTTGAGGCCCCATCGGTGAGGGTGTTCAAGGATAGGCTGGACAGGCACATGGTGGGCATGTCGTGAGTGGAGCCGGCTGGAGCCAGGGGTCAGACTTCTGGCTCACTCTGTTTCTATGTTTCTATCTGGACAGAAATACCCTGATTTCAGTTATCTACATTCCGATCATCTCTGAACTAGATTACTGCAATGCACTTTGCATGGGGTTGGCCTTGAAAACTGTTCAGAAGCCACAGCTCATGCAAAATGTGGCAGCCAGATTAACAACTGCACCCACATTGGCTGTTTGTATGCTTCTGGGACAACTTCAAGGTGCTGGCTTATAAAGCCTTACACAGCTTGGGGACACAACAACTATCAGAGCTCTTCTCCCAAACACAATCTATTCAGACACTACATCCAGGCCGTAGGCTTTCCACAGAGCGCCAACTCCAGGGGAGGCTCAGAGGATGACAACAAGGGGGAGGGCTTTCTCTGTGATGGCCCAGTGTGGCCCACCTGACACCAACTTTGTCATCTTTACAGCACCAGGTTACCTAGGGCTCATGTCATCTGACAGGATGAGATCTTAGCAAGGAGACCCTATCTAGGTAAAAGAGCTGAGGCTTCTTACTCAGGTCAAGTCCAGACAAGGTAAGTAGAGCAGCACAGCAAGGTAGATGAAGACAGAAGTCCTCTTGTGTAAAAGGCAGTGGCATCTGGACCTTGGAGCTCTCTCCTACTAATTGCATTGGAGGATATTGTCTCATCAGCAAGCTGAAGTCCTACGGTCTGTAGTGTGGAGGATCTGGAGGAACTTTGGAGGATCTGACTGAACTTTAAAGAACTTCAGTCTTCTGAAAGCCTGAGGAGTTGGAGGTTCAGCTGGTGGTTCCTCCTTTGATTCAAAAGATGGTGGCAATGATGGGGGCTGAAAATAGGACTGGTGGTTCCTCCCTTGGAATAGTAGTCGTATCTACATCTTTAGTAAAGCCTTATCATCTACCTTGAAAAGGTTGCGGTTTTGGGGAAATGACACAAGAGAAGGTTTTAAGTTTAAATGGGAGATAGAAATTACATAGAACATTTGCAAGAGAAACAGTCAGGAGGAAGGAACCTAACAGAAGATATGCACACTAAACAAAAATTGCTTGGCCACATGGTCTGTTTTCTTAGTTCAGAGCAATCGGTGAAGATTCACCATTAAAGAACCTTGAGTATGTCCTTATGTAGTAGCTCGATGGGTAGTGCATTGTTTCACAGCTGTTGACAAGAGCATCAACAAGGAACATGCAGGATTAAGCACACACCTGCAAAGCAGCTGATCTGGGCACCTGGTCTGCTGATGGCACACATTCTGTTCTGAAGAAGAACTCTGGGGAATTTGTGCTCAAGTCATAACACAGTAAACCATTATAAGCTGGACAATTGATGACTGAAACCAGAAAATGAATCACATACTTGGGTGACATCACTAGCAAAGTTTACAAAGACACTGTAAAGATGCATTTTCATCCAAAGACCAATTAAATCCTATACTCACTTACACGAGCAAGTCACATTGAACTTAATGGGGCTCACTTCTGAAAAGACAAGTCTAAAATTGTACAGTTAAACTTGTAGCACTCCCCCTGGAACCACTCATCTTTCAGGAAAGTGAGGGATACATAAAAATGCAAATGTCATCCATGAGGTGCAGTGCTCTTGCTCTACGAGTCCCATAATAGCTGAGACCCAAAATAGGCAAGATGAGACTTCTTGCTGCAGCAACTTTAAACTTAACCAATCTCAATTATTGAAAAATACTCGTAGCAACTCTTAACGCTGAACAATTTCATCTCTAACTGAGATTCTGTGTTGCATCAAGATATAGTGAAGAATAATCCTGTGGCACTTAGTGCTACCTGCAGCATCAATCAAGCAATGATTTCATGAAAGGAGTGACAGAAGTATCTAGGTTTGATGTGTTAGGAACACCAAGGAGTGAAACACATCCATCCTCCTCCATGCCTGAAGAATTTAAGTATGCCTTTTCAAACAGAGAAAATGACAATGAAGGAGTGACAAGCATCATGACTCATGAAAGAAACAAAAGATCACACTTGCCAAGGGTGAGTTTCTGCATTTCTGATTGGCAAGTTATTTGCCTATCGCATTGATACAATAAATGCCGCTTGTATATTTGCAGCAGACTATAGCAGCACAGGAGTTCGGCAAGGATGCAGAGCACATCATGAGAAAGGTGGGGCTAGATGAATCACCAGTTGGAATTAAGATTGCTGGGAGAAATATCAACAACCTCAGATATGCAGATGATACCACTCTCATGGCAGAAAGTGAAGAGGAACTAAAGAGCCTCTTGATGTGGGTGAAGGAGGAGAGTGCAAAAGTTGGCTTGAAACTCAACATTAAGAAAACTAAGTTCATGGCATCCGGTCCTCTCATTTCCTGGCAAATAGATGGGGAAGAAATGGAAGAAGTGACAGATTTTATTTTCCTGGGCTCCAAGATCACCGTAGATGGGGACTGCAGCCAAGAAATTAAAAGACGCTTGCTCCTTCGGAGGAAAGCTATGGCAAATCTAAACAGCATACCAAAAAGCAGAGACATCACCCTGCCAACAAAAGTGCGTATAGTCAAGGCTATGGTTTTCCCAGTTGCAATGTATGGCTGTGAAAGCTGGACCATAAGGAAGGCTGAGCGCCAAAGGATTGAGGCCTTTGAATTGTGGTGCTGGAGGAGACTCCTGTGAGTCCCTTGGACCACGAGGCAATCAAACCGGTCAGTCCTAGAGGAGATCAACCCTGACTGCTCTTTAGAAGGCCAGATCCTGAAGATGAAACTCAAATACTTTGGCCACCTAATGAGAAGGAAGGACTTCCTGGAGAAGAGTTTAATGCTGGGAACAATAGATGGCAAAAGAAGAAGGGGACGGCAGAGAATGAGGTGGCTGGATGGGGTCACTGAAGCAGTTGGTGTGAGTTTGAGTGGACTCTGGGGGATGGTGGAGGACAGGAAGTCCTGGAGGAATGTTGTCCATGGGGTCGCGATGGGTCGGACACGACTTTGCAACTAACAACAACAAATACCAGCACAAATATATCCAAGAATGAGGCACCAAGTGAAGTATAGTATCTCTATAGGGGCACAGTAGGTGAGCTACATGGCCATTATGATAGAAGTCAACTTTTGCCATCTTGTCCCCTCCCAGAGGCCATCTTGTCTTGTGATGATGGAAGTCTTGGTCCAACACATCTGGCTGGGAAGGGCTTCCATAGGCAATTGTTCTAAGCAGGTTCCTATCCTACAGAAGAATGAAATGCCTGGGACATACTTGGTCTGTTTCCTGATGGAAGGGCATCAGAGAGGCAGCCAAACTAGCCTCCCTTCACAGTGAATTCCTCAACCTGGGAACAACAACCTCTCCTGTGTTAACACCAAACGCACCATTGTTAGAGGTGGTACCATGAGGAGGGCTTCCCCTAGGCTCTTCTATCCCAGGCAGGTTCATAAGGAGAAGACCACCTTTCAACCTGGGTTTGGATGAGTGAATCCGTGAGTCTTGGAATTGGAGCTAATGAGCTGGAATCAGAGAAAGTAAGTGGATGAGTGGGTTGGAAAGAGCACTTAAGGCAGTTGCAGATACATAGGTGAGTGGGAAAATCAAAGGAGGAGTTGAGTAGGGGAATAACTAAGCCTGGCTGCTTAGGTGCCCAGCCGCAGAACTATTTTCCAGAGCTATTCTGCAGGTTCCTGAGGCTCTCTCAATACCAATGGAAGATATTTTTTCTCAAATTAATTATCACGTAGGAAGGAATTTTCAGGAGGCATTGCAGAAAGGGAAGGAAAGGTTAATGTTTCCCGTCCCACATGCTTCAACACACACATGCTTGCACACAGGTACACAATCCTCACTTGCATGACTATTAAGCTTAGACAACTCTCTTTTCCATTAATTTGGGATGGACTGGATCAGGCCACGAATGAGCTGAATTATTTATGTTGTTTGAGTTGATTTGGATATAAGGTAATGTGGGGGCTTTGCCTCGTGTGAAATTTAAACAACACTCAGTAATAATTTCTACATTTGCATGTACACACACACACAGTAGCATATGGAGATTGTGTGCAGGGTGTTGTCCTATGGATCTGTGGCTGGAACTAAGTACTTAACAATGACTAAAAGCCTAGAGCTGAGTTTATCTCTGGATCACATTAAAATCCAAGCTGAAGAACAATTCTTAGAGCAGAGTCTGGTCACAGTGCTTGCCTCCTTGCTGAGATGAGCTTTGTGTGTTGCCAGGATGCATATTCTATGCAAGGAAACTTGATGGTTGGTGGTATTTCTAAGGGCAGGTAGTTGGTTTCTTCCCCACCACTGCTACCGATTCCATACCAAAATCTCTTTCATCTATATGACTGTTTACCTCTCTGGGAAACTTTTCCTGGGTTAAAAATATTACTTTGCTGATCTTTTTCCTGGAATCCAGCATGGTTGTTCTCCCTGCCAGGTGTGACACTTGTGCGCTAAGAATGCAAAGAAACAGCCATGTAGAACTACTGCCCTCGTTTGCAACCTCTTCCTTGTAATTTTTTTCAAGTTTCCTGCTATTTTCCCACTGAAATCATAGTGTCTGTAGAAAAGATGTGTTTCTGGCATCTTTGAATTAACCTAATTTAAACATGGGACTGTCTCAACCTAAGTGATTGCAGCTGAAAAAAGAATAGTAGCAAAAATAACCTTGTATCCTGGTTTTCAAGATTCATAGTTTAATATGGAGGCTCACTGGGGTGTGTGTGTGGGTGTGTGCAGAGGGAGAGGGGGGATGTGAAACATCTTAATTGGACCATTTTGCATTCTCCTTGTATATCTGCTGTTACAAAGGAGGACTGCTTGGGAAAATAATTCATTTCTCAACTCTCCAGAGCCCAGACAGACAGTAAATGGCACCAGAATAAGTATTTCCGCATCATTGTTGTTTACCTTCAGTGTGCAATTTAGCTTCATAGGAGAGTCCATGCCTGGCAGAAGGTAGGTATGGGAAATGAGAAAGAGAAAAGCCGGCATTTGTGAGTGGAAAAGACGTCTCAGCCCTACTGACATCCTTTTGTTTTTATGTAATTTTTCAGGACTTCTCGAATACATTGACCTCATTATCAGTCACTTCCTGTGAACCTGACAGATCTGACCCTTTCTATAGCAGGGCCAAACAGACATCCCTTTAAATCTATCTCTAGCAGCTACGATTTTTTCCCATTTTTATTCTAGAGCAGGCATAATGGGTTAGCCCAGATTGGAGGTAGAAGGCATTTAATGAAGGTAGAAGGATACCTAAAGGAATGCCTTCTTCCCTATTTGCCCTCCCACCCCCTGAGATCGGCAGCAGAAGCCCTCCTCCGGGAACCCTCTGTGAAAGACGTTAGGAGACTGAGTACCCAGAAGAGGGCCTTCTCTGCAGTGGCCCCCATCTATGGAATGCGCTCCCCAGAGAGGTCCACCTGGCGCCATCATTATATGTTTTTCGGCACCAGTTAAGACCTTTTTATTTCAGCAATATTTTAAAAAGTTTTAATATTGAATTTTTCTACCATATTTTAACTGCAGCCAGAGTGGGTTGTCAATTTATTTATTGTTATGTATTTTGGAATTTTATTTGTGTAAGCTGTCCTGAGGCTCTTGCAAAGGATGGGATACAAATATCTTAAATAAAAATAGAAATTTAAGATTCATATAAGACCCTTGCACCTATAAGATACATGGGTTAAAAGCAATGACTGCTAAGTTCATTCATAGGACCAGACAGAAAGTGCTTCTTCTAGAACAATTTATTTTATTCTGTGATGAAAAAGAAACCAGAACCTTTATGGAAACCATAATTATTGTGGTTATTATTATGAAAATCACATTTAGATTACTACGGAAACCATAATTCCAGGAAATTTGCAGAGATGATCCAAGGAAAAGGACAAGATGGAAGGGCCCACTCCCGTGTCTGGACGTCCACAGTGGAGTCAGACTCCAGTTGGACAGCATCCTCCACTGCGCCCAGTGCAGCAGACAACTCAGCCTGCAGCACTGTTCTCATGTTGCTGCTCTGTGTCCTCCAGCATCACTGCCCAAGGCACTGTCTCATTCTACCATCCCTGGAAAGATGCTACCAAAACCGGGTCGAAGTTGGCAGTACCTTATCTGACTAGTTGCACTTTGGTGGAAGTGGGGAGCAGCAGAGAAATCTGATCAGTGCTAAGAATTTCCTTAATCATGTTTATCCCAGTTGCTGGTGGCTTCAATGCCACCAGCAAGGTGGGGGGTGTACCCACTCTGCGTTTCAGTCCGAACTGTTCAGGAGCTATCCGTGGTTCTGAATGTGTTTTGGAATTGGGGTCAGATTAAACCCAGAGTGGATGAAAATGCTAGTCTGGGTAGATATACAGCACTTCCATTGTCCCTAGGAAATGTAAGCTGCAGGTCCAGCTTCCATTGACAATGGGCATACATTGCTGCAGGTGGGCTTACAATGGAGCTGGCTAGCAGAGCAGCAGAGTCTGATTTTAGAGTGTAATAATGCAGTTTTCAGCTACCAGCTCTGTGTGCTGACCTCCAAGACCCTTCCAGGTCAAAATTCAGCTGCAACTGCCCACAATTTCAACCTGGCACAGGCTAAAGGAAATTTCCCAGATGCAATTACTGGCCAATGCATTTCATTTCATTGTATCGTATTGTACTTTTAATGATAAAGGGTACAAAATGAGTTTTCAGGCATTGTAATGAGGTGAAAAAGTAACAGAGGTGGGGAGGATACAGCAATAATTAATGGTAAATTGGTTGAACTTCTTTGTCCTTTCTAATAATAGAAGAGTCTGGATGAATTAAATGAAAATCAAAATGGATAGCAACTATTAGAAAACCAAGATTAAAAACCAAAGATACTGAATGATACAAGTTCACAAGGAATGCAGAAATGTCTCCAGAGATTCAGCAGTGTAAATTTCATGGGTTCTTTGTTTCAGCTCTGCTATTCAAACAATGAAAGTGACTGCTTCAGAATCTTACAATTCCCATAAATGCATGAACACTAGTTTTATTTCTTTAAAATTTGGGGAAGAAATCCGTTTAGCATGCTCAATTAAGCTATCACTTGAGCAATGCATTTCTGTAGTGATGCTTTAAGTCAGGCAGGGTCGCCCTCCAGGAGCCAAGGGGCTGCATTGTCCTCCTGGAACACAATCCCCAGCATCTGTGCACCACTGTCACATTTGCCAGCAACAGTGTGATGATTTTGCAGGGAAACGGGGGGGGGGGGGGTGAGTTGCTGCTGGTGGCTTCCAGGAGTGCAGTTCTGCAACTGAACAAGGCTTGTGCTCCATGCGCTCCTTTTCCCCTCCAGAATTGCTGTGATTTTGCCACCCCTGTAGCTGATTCAGGGTGGGGGGCGCCTGCAAAAGGATTCATGGAGGAGGCATGCAGCGCATGAGACACATTGCCTACTCCTGGCTTAAATAATTCTGAACTTCATTTTCTTATAGTCTCCTCTCTTGCATCTCACGGTTTTATATGGGGACCACCTCTTGAGAAGGTAATCTGTATTATTTCACCGACTGCAAGTGTGGCAAGCCAAGATTGCTGCATCTGGGGACCCGCCTGCTCTTTCTACTGAGCAGGGCCCTGGACTTCAGCTCCACAATCCTGGTAGGCATGCAGTGGAAATCTCCTTCATACATCACAGTCTATTAACTGATGTGTGCATTTGACTGTTTCAACCAAGCCACACTGCCATGTTCGGTGGTGGTGATCAGAACATTTTGTCTGTGGGGTTTATCTGCGATTGCTCCTTCCCAGGTCATCACTTCATGATGCAATTATTAAGTGACAGACTGACATGCATTCCCAGAGATAGAAATAGAGAATTCTGCAGGAAAGTATTACAAATAGCGAATAGCTTTGGTCAGGCTAAATAAGCAACTGGGTTGGGCTTTGGAAGTTCCAAAGCAAAGCCTGTGGGTGTTCAGTATAGAATTGTCATGCTTCACCCATATTCATCCAATGGCATCCAGCCATTGTCAGACAAGGAAGACAAGACAAGGATGATCTTCCTTGGACATTTCAAAACATTAGTGGCAAGCAGGTACCTGTGCTATTCCACATGAAAGGCACAATCCTACAGCTGATAGATCCAGCCTGGCCAGCAATAGGGAAAGAAACCCCTTCAGTAACCTCAGAATGGCCATCTGAAGTCACACCAGGGGCTCCTCCGTCCCTTCTTGCAGTTGCATGTTTTTTTCTGTTGGCTGTGCTTCCAAAGATGGAAGGCCATCTTCAGGAGATGTTCTGGGGTGTTACAAGGGGCATGGAAATGAGGTACCAGTGTCCTCCAAAGAATCCAGGTGGGGCATTGGCCTGTCCTCCATGTGAGGAGGGGGAAATAGTAGACCATCCATCAGCTCTTGGAGAACTGGTTGGTTGCAAGTTCCTCACACACAATTTCCCATATATGTAATGACAAACAGTAGGTGGACTCCTGGACATTCCTACCTTCAGCCCTGGCCCTCCAAGCTTTGCTGGAGGAATTCTGCTGGTACATGTCTCTTTGCTGAAATTCTACTGCCTGCATTGAAATGGGGCTGCTTTCATATGCAGTCCAGCTGATGCTGTCTCGCCAGATGTCTGTATACTTCTACCTTTCCGCATCTTGGGCTGGCAGGGGTTACCTTTTTTAGTTCATCCTGGGAGCCAGAGAGAGGAAGGCAAGCCCTGGGCAAGACAACAAATCAGAGTGCACAGATGCAGGGAATCAGTGCAGCAGGTGTAAGCCATTAACTGTGTTGCATCCCAGGAAACTTAATTGGTCCAGTTTCTTATCCTTCCTCACGGCAAGCAATCATACCAGTTCTATTGTTCCTGCAGAACAGAAAAGCATACCCATATTGTCATGGGAACAAAAACACGCTTAAGTAATTAACACATCAATTGGGCAGCTCACTGAAAAGTTGTGACTCAGGACATACACAAGCTCCTGTGTTATTAGGACGTTGACTTACAAGAGCACAAGTGCCATGCTGTATTACACCCATGGGAAGCAACTTTCACTGGCATTGGGAGCAAATGACACCATTAACAATAGAGGGCAAGAGAAAGGTTACAATCTAGCAATCAGACTGGATTTGAAACAACAGGTGGTTTGCATTTCAAAAGACACCCGCAACTGGCAGAAGAAGCCTCACTTTCCTTTTAAGACAAGATTGGATAATCTGCCGCCACTACTGTTGTTTCAGAGTAAAATGATTGCAACAAGATGTGCCTTCAAGGGCTGGCAATCATCATGCTTTAACTGTTTATGTCAGTATGCAGCCTTACCCATTTAAAGTACTCAGACTGATGGATAATCTATCATTATCCTCATTGTATTAAAAAAATGAGAAAATAGGAATCAATATTCCTATGCAGTAAAAGCACTAAAGCAATACCAGCCTGAGGACATAATCCTAGGCATGTTTAGACTGAAAAAAACTCAGAGACATAGAAGCCAAAAGCATTGCTGTCTTGGAATGCTAGGAGCTGCAGGGCTTCTTTCTGTCTAAACATGCCTGAGATTTGGCCTAAAACTGTGTGGGCACTCCCACGTGCTTCCTTGTCTCTTCCTCTGTCACAGCTGCGAAGAGATCAGATGTATTCCTTTCCATCTTTAACGAATCTCAGTTTGGCATTAAATCTCAGTTAAGCTTGGCAAACTGTTGTCAGTCTTAACTATGGTTTACTGAAACAAGCCAGCTTCAAATGTTGGTGTATGAAACTAACTTGGTTCAATAGACTAGAGTATAAATTAACCACAGTTTAGGGTTACGGTTGGTTGAAAATGGCAATATAGTCTTCTAATCTCCTCCTTGTGGTCATGCCAGAGGAAGTTGGAAGTTACCAGTCATCAAGTGGCTGCATCAAAGTGTGGTGGTGTACCACTTTGGGGTTCAAATGCATGTCAACAACCCACCGTGTATTGTCCTATCTCAATGCAGTTGGTGTGTTTGAATGCAGTGTGGCCAAGAGAAAGTAGGGCATGAGCAAGCAATACTCTCTCTCACTCCCATTCTTGTTCTCACTCTCTCCAGAGCTCACAGAGTTTTCATGAAGTAAAGCATAATAGCTTCCATATGGACAATTTATTCCAATATGAAAGAGCTGGTGTCACAGCTGGCTTCCAACTTTTTTCATGTACTTGAAAATGGAAAAGCTGAAGAACAGAACATTAGCATTCCTACCTTTCCTAACCATGAATACCAGAGGACATGCAGACATTTACTTTGGTATCTATTCTATGATGCCATTCAAGGCAAAGCCATTGGCAAATTGGTTAAAAATAGAATCTATTGCCTCGCAACATTGTCCGGGGGAGGGGGGTGCATAGGATATGTCAAAGCCCCTGCTCTGGCCTAGGAAAGACACACCAAGGACAGAGCTGGGACTCCAGCCTTGGAGGGCCGTCCCTCCACCCTTACGGAGGGAGCATGATTCTTTATGCACCAGCTGGGCTTCAAAGACCATCTTCAGACCTGGCATGGGAGGTGGAAAGGGGAGGAGTGAGGCACTGCCATCTTCTAAAGAATTCCAGTGGTGCCTCAACCTTTCCCTGTGAGGAGGCGAAAGCATCTAGATGGCTGACATCATTCATCAAAGCTTTGGAAGATGAATGGAGAGAGCATAGAGGTCACCCAAGGTTCCACTCTCCTCCTACCTTCCACTGGATGCCAGTAACCCTCAGAGGATTATGGGCAGCCACATTGCATGATGCCCTGAAGTATATTTTACAAGGGTAAGGAAGTATTACAAAAGTGCTATGGTGAAATAGACAGGCTCAAAGGCTAATCAGACACCTGAATGCCTTTCTCCACTGTCTGGTTCAGTGAAGCAGCAGCAGAAGATCTAACCAACCTACACTATTGATCTCCTACTTCTGTTCTCACCTTCTGAGTGGTCATTTTTACTATCTTCCCTTTCATTATTTCATTTTAGTTTCTAAAGCTGCAGGGTCATAGAAAAGTGTGTGCTTTTTTCAACAATCAGTTGAATATAAAGACAACATTTGACATGGTATGAAGCCACATTATTCTATGCAGGTATAGAGAAGGAGGAAAAAAGCCAGCAGCTCCCAGCATTTCCATGCTGGATGGGAAATGGTGGGAACTGTAGGACCTTTTTGTGTCTCGCCATGCATAGGATTGTTTTGTTTGTTTAGTCACAAAGTCATGTCTGACCCATCATGACCCCATGGACAACATTCCTCCAGGCCTTCCTGTCTTCCACCATCCCCCGGAGTCCACTGAAGCTCACACCAACTGCCTCAGTAACTCCATCCAGCCACCTAATCCTCTGCCATCCCCTTCTCCTTTTGCCACCCATCATTCCCAGCATCAGGGTCTTCTCCAGTGAGTTGTCCCTTCTCATTAGGTAGCCAAAATATTTGAGTTTCATCTTCAGTATCTGACCTTCTAAAAAGCAGTCAGGGCTGATTTCCTTTAAAATTGACTGGTTTAATCTCTTTGCAGTCCAGGGGACTCTCAGGAGTCTTCTCCAGAACCACAATTCAGTGGCCTCTATTCTTCAGCACTCAGCCTTCCTTATGGTCCAACTTTCACAGCCATACATTGCAACTGTGAAAACCATAGCTTTAACTATATGAACTTTTGTCAGCAGGGTCATGTCTCTGCTTTGCATAGGATTGTGGCTTGGGTCAAATATATACCAGCAAACCTCAAGGCATCCTTCATCATCCACTAGGGTGGAATTTCAGAAGATCGTTTGCAGGGATGGTGCCATAGCTATCTTGCTCTCCTGACTTAGAGTGCTTTCCAGTTTCTACCTTCCTTTGCTCATTTGTAGACTAGTTAAAATGTGTGTGTGGGTGGGTGTATTTCAGCTGGAAAGTCAAACAATTGGTTAGGTTATAAGAGCCAGATTGCATGTTGAGGAAGACAAACGTTTGCTGGCAGCTACAGTCAAAACTTAGATCAGAGAAGTAAGAACTACTTGAAGAGGAAGAAGAAAGGGAGGCTATAGGAGACTTGACTTAAGGTCAGAAGAAGAACTTAGGAAAAGAAATTTAGGTCCAAGGAGAATAAGAAAATGACCCTCATGATTGGTTGCAGTGGAAGAGGTAAACTAAGTGCTGTTAAGTTACACAACCTAACAGAGAGAGCAGAAAAACAGCAAGAAAAGTGAAGGAAGGAAAGAAGGCCAGAAAGAGTCACAACAGCTGGAACTGGAGAACTGGTTGAGAGAGTGCTGGGTGTTTCACAATAAGGTATTGTTTATGGGAAATAGACAAAATAGGGACACAGTCCAGTTAGTCCATCAGGATGTATTTATCCCTGGTTATTGTATTACTGTATTGATTTTGTGTGTGTGCATCTATTTAGATATTCAAACAGGAACACGTGAACACTTATATTCAGTAAAAATGTAGTCTTTCTGTTGGAATCTTTGTGATCTCATTTCCCTTTGGTTTATCCATTCCACATCTAAGAACTAAACCCCTGCCCAAGACCCACAGATATTTAAGACTACTTTGATGGAAGCAGCCAGGAAAAATAATCTGCCTAGCAGTGGAAAAGGCTACAAATAGAAAAGGACCAAAGGGAATGGTTGGTAAACAGTTTTGTCTGCTCTCTCTTTCACTGCTGGAGCAGGGCACTGCCAGTTCATGCCATGATCCATCTTCTTTCTCAAGGTAGAACATAATTATTCCCTTCAGCCTTTGCCTTCTAAACCGTTTATAATTTTTATAGTTTCCCTCTGGATTTTTTTCCAAATTGTCAACAAGCTTCTTGAACTGAAATACTGAGTTATCTTCTAGAATTACCTAATATTGTCAGTAATTGTTCTCCCAAGAGAGTTATAACAATAATGGAAAGTGGTTAAATGTGAGCTGTTGATTTATTTCTTTCATTTTTAGCAACAATAAATGTTATTATCTTTCCCACTGAGATAATCAATGCTAATTTTTTTGCTTTTTTGTATTCAGGCACAATTCTTTCAGGAGACACTTGCCAAGGCAGATGCAAGTGTCCAGCATTGATTTCAACATGGGGACAGATCCAGTCTTACAAAGAGGGGAGACAACAACCAGCATTGGAAGGATAAAACCTGAGCTTTACAAACAAAAGTCTGTAGATTCTGAAGGCAAGAAAGAAGATGTGAAAACCTGTGGGAAACTTAACTTCACCCTCAAATATGACTATGAAAATGAACTGCTTTTGGTGACTATTGTCAAAGCCCTGGAGCTACCAGCGAAAGACTTCACTGGCACATCAGATCCATATGTGAAAATCTATCTTCTTCCAGACAGAAAAAAGAAATTTCAGACACGGGTGCACAGGAAGACTTTAAACCCTATTTTTGATGAAACCTTTCAGTTCCCTGTAGCCTATGACCAACTTTGCAACAGGAAACTGCATTTCAGTGTATATGATTTTGATAGGTTTTCCAGACACGATATGATAGGAGAAGTTATTCTTGATAACTTTTTTGAAGTCTCTGATCTCTCCAGAGAGGCAACAGTATGGAAAGACATCCACTGCGCCACCACAGTAAGTGCCACATTCCCGACTTTAAACCTGTAAGAGCCACTGCATTCTCTATAATGATTCCTCTCTCCCCTTGACTGGGTATGTAATAACTGTAGATATCTGTACATAGTACCCTCCAAAACATTCACATGCTTAAGTAGGAAGGTATCATCATCATCATCATCATCGCAACAACTGTTGGATACATCTACCTGGTGACTCTTCTGAGGCTTGTGTCTGCATGATCACTCTAATTTTGGTACGGATCTCTGGGGAGGAGAAGGAAGTCAGACTGGGACTGGAGAACAAGAGCTTGCCAGATGGTTGTGGGCCTCATGTCACATGCTCTTTCTGTTTCAGGTTCCAGGCCTGGCTCAGAGTTGACAGAGGTCTCCTGTGCTTCCCCAAACTGAAATGAGGCCTTCTTTTCCAGAGACATGTCAAAAATAGCAGCATACTGAGGTGTTTGGTAACAGCTGCATCTTAGACGATAGCAGTAAAGTGTTTGGCCTCCCATTTCCCAAACTTTTCAGAATTACCTTCTACTAATTAGGTAGAATGGTTGCCTTCTGTTGGTGTCTAGAGAACTTGAGATCACCAGGGTATATTTGCTATCCAGAAAAACTATGGAGAACAAATAGCCATTGCACTGAGCAGGAGGTTGGACCAGATGGCCCTGTGGCCCCTTTCAAGTCTACTCTTCTATGTTTCTATGATTGCCTTGGAACAAGGTGGTTGGAGATGCCAAAGACTCCCCTTCCCACTTCCCCTCCCAATCTGGCGACTGACTTTTCTGCATGAGAATTCCAACACATCTGATCACAGATCAGAGATAACCATGGAAATGCACTGCATGTGAAGCCATGGACACTGGGAGAGTTGAGCCTTCCTAAATTGGCTGACTCATCCTTCACGCATCTCTCACTCCCCATGGAAATGGTGAGAAGCATGCCAGGAGTCAACTGACTCAGCTGGTGCTGGGACCCACAAGCCCTCCTAGTTCCAGCTGGCCACCCCTCTTGCAGCTCCCACTGCCCTAGTTGGGATGGTGAGGGGCATGCAAAGGAGGCACCAGGTCAGCCAGCCCTGGGAGATGCTGCTTGGTCCGGTCCCTTCCTCTCCGCTAAGAGAGCCACAGATCCTACAGCGTCAAGAAATGCAAACTAGTTGGGGCCATGCTATTGGTGGGTGTAGCCAGACCCACTGAAATTCTCGGGGAACCACCTGCACCTGGGATTAGGAAAACAGGGCTTGGGAGTCAATGGTGCAGGTTTGACCTGAGCATCTTTCCTTTGAGTGAAAGAGATTTTGTGCAGGAGATCCGATCACAGAGCTGCAGATTTGGAAGCATGTAATAGGGCATTTGTTATGGGGAGTTAACTCTTTCCCTGCCTTTGTTTTGTTCTGACTGAAATTTCTCCTCCCTCATTGGCATCACAAAGATGTTCAGAACCCAAGAGTATATCATGTGGCACTACTTGCAGCTTGGCCTGGGGTGTGATTTCAATTGGAGTGGAAATGCAAAAGCAAATTGTTGTGCACTATGTGCCCTGGGGATGCTGCTCTGATTAAAATCCCCCCCCCCCCGCATCTCCCTCGCACACACAGTTGTTTTGAAAGAAAAAAGTCTGTCATACCACATAATTCAAATTTGAATATAAAAGGTGTGGGAACAAAAATTACAAAGGTTGGTGAAACAAAGAGGAAATGCACACAAAATAATAAAACACAATATATAAAATGAATAACAACAAACTCCAAAGAAATCTTTAGTGAGCAAATATGGTGATAAAACAACTTTTAAACTCCAGAATTGCTGCCTATAAAAGATGGAGGAGAACAGGGACAATGTCCTCAAACCAGCCGTCTGTAAATGCTTGCCAAAACACATCACAGACCTGCAGTCTTCTGCAGTGATGCAGTTAAGGATCAGGCAGGTTTCTTCCACATCATTCCAGAAGGCACAGTACCTGCTTTTCAGACACCTGCTTTTAGAAGTGAAATAAAGAAACACTTCTTTTTGTTCTGATCTTTATATATTGAAATTTGCCTCTGCGTGGACGGGATTCTTTGTTCGATTCACATATCACCTATTTCACCCATCACACATCTTCTGGCCTTTTCTATCCATTATCCAGCAACAAGCCCAGCTTTGCAGCTAGGTCTTCATTTATTTGGTTACAGCACCAGGGGCCCTTCTTTCAGCACCGTGACCTTCAAAGGCACATTTGCTGGCCTGCTCAATGGCCATTCCCAGGCTGTGGAACTCCCTCCTGAAGGAGTTGAGTTCGCTCCTGCTTTGGTGCTCTTTGGCCATCAGGCCAATACCTCTTCATTCAAACATAGAAGATGGTCTGGTTAGTTGGCTGCAGTTTTTATTCCTTTGTTGCTGTGTTTTATTCAGTATTAATATATTGTTTTATTGATGTTTTAATTGAGTTTTTTTAATTGTAAGCATCCTTGAGTGCCATTTTTCTTGGTAGAAAGGCAGGGAAGCATCAAATAGAAATGAAAAGAATAGCTCAGCTGGATTGGGCTTGAGTTCAACACCTCTGCACTATGAGAAGTATATTTAAACATATATTTCTCACACCCATGTGTCACAGCAGGAGAACCTGATTGGCTTCTGCCTCGTGTATAGGCATGGGATGTTCATGGCAACTATCAGCTCCCAAGGACTCAAGAAGATGTGACCTCAAACACTACTTTTTTCTCAGTTCACATGCCTCTTTCTTGTTCTGAATCTTTGTGTGTTTGCATGAATCCTCTTGATATTTGAGCAGCTTATCACTGTGAAAATGCCAGTGTTGCTTTCACTGCTTCATATATGAGGATGCTTTTATCCAGTTCTCAGCAGTCCCCCAGTTGGTGCATTATTTCACATCCACTTCAGTGTATTTTGTTTCCCCCTAGCAGCTTCTGTTTGCATTTCGTGTGATTTTGACATAATACAAACAAAGCTGCCATGAAAGGCTCACTGTAAAATGCTGCCAGACTAACAATGTCCTAAATTAAGCACAAAAATTATCAAAATTATACCATGGACATATTGTTATTTTGTACAGGAAAGTTTCCTTTTGCAAGATAGGATTTTGGCACCAGGTAAATCATGTAATGATTTACAGTGCAAAAAAACGTAATTGGCTTCGCCGTACCCCTCTTCTAAGCACACTTACTTGGTGCCATTCCATTTTGGCCATACGCCTTTAAAGAAACAGGCACTGTATGAAGATTTCACAGAATAAAATAGCAAGTGCTCCTGGGCTTCCATTTTGGAACAGGAGCCTAGCATCACACATTCAGAACTATGGAACAGATCATGACAGATGTCTGGCCTTTCTATGTCAGCTGCACTTACCCAGGCATGTCCTCAAACAATGGAGCTCATGTCTGAGAAAGCAGCCCTCCAGCTGGACCCCCAGAGTTAGACGATCAAGTACTACTGGGAGCCAAAAGATTCTCTTCTTAGTATTCCAATGCCACATCTGCAACAGGATCTCTGAAGATGATCTTAGATTCCAGCAGGTTCTGGGCAGACCATCCTTCATGTAACCTTCCAGGGACATGGCAGGTTCACACTGAGGGATGAGGGCAGGAACTCTGCATTTCTTCTATCCTGTTGCAATAGATTTCACTTTCCCCCAGTTGTTCATTGTTCATCACCAACTTTAGAAATTTTTCTTTCAAAAGTTTGCACGAGAATTCAGAAGAATTCATTTCCTTAATACAAATATTTAACCATTTATCCAAATATATACTTTTTTGCTAGACGTTTTCTTAGTAAAGTGTCTATTTGAACATTATTTTCTCTAATATACTCATTTTTAATTTGAGAAGTCCATTGCAAAATTTGTTAAAGTGTGGATTTACTGAAGACTAACTAAGTTTTTATTTGCATAGTAGTGAGAATGCCCGAATTAGGGAAGTGCCTTAAAATGTAAATGGTACAAATTTCTCCCCACCCCCCACCACGTACTCCCCATACATCTGGTTCCATGTTTCTTTAATTAAGAAATGGCAGAGACTGCTTCCTTTTTTTAACATGGCATTGCATATTGAAATCAATTTTTAAAACAGAGGCAACAAGTATGAAGAGTAACATAACAATACAGCAAGACCAAAATGTAAAGGAGAAAAAAAAGTCCTTGATTACAATTCCTATTATACATCATGGGTCATCTTAGGGGACAATTAAAACAAATGAATTTAAGCAGAAGTTCACTTACTGCTGAGTTTGGATGTGTGAAATATGTAGCTGAAGGATCGTCCGAAAAAAATATGCATCCATATTTGATTGGAACACTTAAAAAGCTTCCACATAGGGCCGGAGTGGGGGAATCAGTTTTCCTCTTCTTCTTCCTATAAAATGGTGTTTGGCATCTGCAATGTTTAAAACATCCTGCTGATCAAATACAAGAGGGTCACCTTTTTAGTCAATCAGTATGTTTTAATGAAAAATTCCCTGGATGACTGAATCTTAGTCAACCAGGGATTGTTGGGAGCTGCAGAACTTTCTTCGGTATAACCATGCATAAGATTCTGCTGTAAGTCAGCTAGGATGCCAACAAATGTGGCTCCTAGTATCCCTCTGAACTGAGAAGAATGCAGGCATCCAATGTAGGGTGGAAGGAGGATGCCAGCGAGGGTTTCCTCAGCACTCCTCCTGCCATCCAAAACACTTTGTTGGTTGATTTTGGTGAACTCTGCTCATGAAGAGAGCTCAGGCTCCACCAAGATACAGTTATCCCTGCAGGGCCTCAGTCCTTCCCTCCCTGCCCCTTGGGATTCCCACCAACACTGTCTTGTGAGGTTGATTTTCTGACCTCAGAGTTGCAGCTGGGTGGAAAGGACTGCACCAGCTGCTTGGATGAAAGGAGGGCTTTCTGAGGTTAGTTGCGGTTCCTACCTCAGAAAGCATTTCTGATGTTGCAGCTGGAACTCCAACCTTTCCTACAGCTGTTGTAGACAGTATTGGGCAGCTATCGAAGTGTGTCCTTAAATCTAACAAATCAGGAGGCAAGAACCTGTGGTTCCAACCGATGGTGTTGGACTATATTTCCCACCATTGCCTACCTGCTGACCATGTTGACTATAGCTCATGTGAGCTGGAGTTCAGCAACATCTGGATGGCCACATGTACCTCCCCCCCGCCCCCCACAACCCTAACGTTGACATTGAGCTGTTCAGAAAAGGGTGATTAAAATCCAATCTGATGCATGTGCTTTTGAAGAAGGTCAATGTTTCAAACACCTTGGCAAGACTTGAGTTGTTTTCCATTGCAAAACTTTTAACATTTAACTTTTAAAAGGA
The DNA here is from genome assembly GCF_004798865.1 of Varanus komodoensis. Taxonomy (NCBI): domain Eukaryota; kingdom Metazoa; phylum Chordata; class Lepidosauria; order Squamata; family Varanidae; genus Varanus; species Varanus komodoensis. The sequence continues at coordinate 13,782,924 of NW_025335701.1, read as the reverse complement.
CAAAGTTTTTAACATTTTTGTTTCTTTGTTTTTCAGGAAAGTATTGATTTGGGGGAGATCATGTTTTCCCTGTGCTATTTGCCTACAGCGGGGAGGATGACCCTCACCGTCATCAAATGCAGAAATCTCAAAGCTATGGACATCACTGGCTCGTCAGGTGAGCAAGTGCCGTTCTACTTGGCCCACTGAATGGGTGTTGAATCTATGGGGGCTCTCTCTTGCCACCAGGGGTTCAATGCACGTGATGTGGAGTTTGCAGGCAGGGAGGCTTGAAAAATGGTTGAGGTGGAGGTCATCATCGCCAGCAACAGCAGCATCCCAAATTAGCCTAGGACCATCCCTGACCAGATGCAAAAGGGAGGCTACATAATCCTTCACTCTCCTGCCATTTTACTTCCAGCTCCAAAGCACCATTCCCTACACTACCTTTTGACTGGGCAGGAAAAAAAATACAAAGAAGATACACAGTTTCTGTGTTCTACCCACACAGATGAAAAAGCAATGGGGGAATGGGATTTTGAACTGGGAAAGATCAAACTGGAAAGGGTAAAGCAAAATCTCTTTGAACACCCATCTTCTACCCAGCTGGAATCTTCTCCTAGGCCAATTTGGGGGCCAAAAATGTGGTGAACTATGAAACCCTGGATAGCACATAGTTTGGGCTTCAGCATAACAAACTAAGGGAAATGATTCAGTGCTTTATTTCTTCTTTGCAGAAATTTGCCATGTTTCTGAGAAGCACTAAAGAAAATGTAATTCAATTTTCAATTAAAGGAACCAATCAACACACACAACAGACCGTATCCAATGTTACTCCTACTTAGAGCAGAACCACTGAAATTAATGAGATTTAAGCTAATATGGGATACAATCCATCATCACAACATATTAAGCTTATGGGCAGTATCTAAATCAACATTACCACTAACATAATATAGAAACATAGAAACTGAGCGAGTCAGAAGGGTCCTCCTGGGTCATCTAGTCTGACCCCAGGCTCCAGCCAGCTCCACTCATGACATGCATACTATGTAAATGTCTAGCCTATCCTTGAACACCCTCACTGATGGGGCTTCAACCACCTCCCATGGAAGCCCATTCCATACCCTAGGAGTCCTAAGTGTCAGGAAGTACTTCCTGGCATTCAAATTGAACCTTGGTTCCTTGAGCTTAGTTCCATCAGAGCACATCCTGCCTTCCTCTGCAGGGGAGAACAGGTCTCCCTGTGACACCCCCTCACATACCTGTATGTCACCAACAGATCCCTTCGGAGTCTCCTCTTCTCCAGGCTGAAATGACCCAGTTCCCTCAGTCTCACCTCATATGGCTTTTCCTGCAATCTGGCCACCATAAATAGCCTCCAGCAGAACTTGGAGGTGGTGCTTGGGGAACATTGCTTAGCCCCATGGATTCTCCTGCATGGAGTTCCTCAGGGGCTGGTCTTGTCACCCAGGCTATTTAGCTTCTACAGGAAACTGCTGAGTGGGGTCATCTGGAGTGTTGCACTGTGTTCCCATCAGTATGCTGATGACGTGCAGCTCCATTCTTCCCTTTCATGCTCATCAGGTGAGGCTGTGGATGTGTGGAACTGGTGCCTGGCTACAACAAACGACTGGATGAGGGCTAACAAACTGTATCTGCCAGTTTTAATGTATATTAAAATAGAATAGAATAGAATAGAATAGAATAGAATAGAATAGAATAGAATAGAATACCAAGCCCTACATGGCTTTGGACTGTAATACCCAATGGAACACCAATCCCAGCCTCCCTCTACCTAGACCCTACAATCGTCATCAGGGCCTTTTTCCAACTGGCAACTCCAAGGAAGCCCAGAAAGAGGCAACAAGGAGGACGGTCTTCTCAGTGGTGGCCTCCTTTATTTATTTATTTATTTATTTCATTTTTATACCACCCAATAGCTAAGCCTCCCTGAGTGGTTAACAAAAGTTAAAAATACACAAACAACAAAAAATAATTTAAAACAACAAAATCACAGCAATTACAATTGAATCAGCATAGATGTATGGAAGTAGTAAAGGATAAAATGCAATATTAAAACTAAGTCTACAAAGTTAAACTGTTAAAATGCTGGGAAAAATTAAAAGGTTTTTACCTGGTACCAAACAGAATACCAAGCAGGCATTAGACACCTCCTTATGGAATGATCTCCGCTCACAGGCCCACCTGGTACCCACCTGCTATGTTTTTGGTGTCAGGTTGAAATTTTCCTCTATTCTCAGGCATTTAATTGCATAAGGATAGTTTTGTCAGCTGTTTTAATTAGGTTTAGTTTTACCGAAATTATTTTAGTTGTTTAAAATGTTTTAAAATGTGTACACTGTTTTATTGTATCTGTATTTTTATTGAATCTCTTTCTATTATACTTTGATAAATTATTGTGAACTGCCCAGAGTGCTGCAGTTATTGAGTGGTACAGAAATATTTTTCTTGTGTCCCCAGAAAACCTGTTACACCAGCAAGTTATTGGCATTTCACTAAAGTCGTGTTTGCTATTGCAACATAACTTACATTAGCTTTAATATCACATTGTTTATTGTCTTATAACAATAGAATACCAACATATTTTTCAGTAACTTTTGTGAAAATAAATATATTACATACAATTCCAGAAAGTTTTAAAAAAGAATGGCCCACAGGACCACCGAGTCCATGCAACTCAGAAGATGCCGGTCTTCTTCAGAGTTGAGTTCGTAGACATCCAAAATCATCTGAATCTATTTTGTATTTCTCCAACATCTCACTGCTTTGACTCCGTGCTATTTCCCAATACATTAAATAACACTGGTTCCTTGTATTCTGGGTTTCACACAAAGGAGGGTCCCACCTGTTCTCTGACACTGAATAACAGGCCTCAGTGACAGGAAGGCAGACTGTGTTTCAGCATCAGAAAAAGTAGTCAGAGGATGAAACCAACTGCCAAGGAATGTAATGTCTCTCTGGCTATAGAGATATGCAAGTGAAGATGGGATATTTTATTTTATTTTTTTTATTTTTTTATTTATTAAAACATTTTTATGCCGCCCCATTCGCCGAAGCCTCGGGGCGGCTTACAACAATAAATTAAATAATAATAATCATAAATTAAAAATATAAACATTGGAATAAAATACAAACATACAATATAAAATAAGCCGCCCTGGCCAGATAAAATTCAGTAGTATTAACATTTAAAATGCTGCTTAAATAAAAAGGTCTTCGCCTGGCGCCGAAAAACAAATAACGACAGCGCCAGGCAGACCTCTCTGGGAGCGCATTCCATAACTTAGGCGCCACCGCAGAGAAAGCCCTCCTCCAAGTACCCACCCTCCTAATTTCTTTCACGGAGGGTTCCCGGAGAAGGGCCTCTCCCGCAGATCTCAGGGGGCGGCTGGGCATATATGGACGTAAGCGCTCCTTTAGGTAACCAGGACCCAAGCTGTTTAGGGCTTTATAGGTCATCACCAACACCTTGAATTGGGCCCGGACTTTAATGGGAAGCCAGTGAAGCTGACGGAGAAGTGGAGTCATGTGGACATAACGCCCAGTCCCCGTCAGCAGCCTGGCAGCTCTATTCTGCACCAATTGAAGTATCCGGACCGTCTTCAAGGGTAGCCCCACGTAGAGCGCGTTGCAGAAGTCCAAACGGGAAGTCACCAACGCATGTGTCACTGTCGCAAGGCAGTCATTCTCCAGATAGGGGCGCAGCTGATGAATTAGCCGAAGCTGGAGGAAAGCACTGCCGGTCGGTGTTGTGAGCGGATGATTCGAACCTTGTCCTGAACAGGGTTGCACTCCCTCCTAGGGACAAGGTCCGCAGCCTGGGAGTGCTCCTCGCCACTGCTGTTACCTGAGCTTCCAGTGAAAGCTCCAGGTCGAGGAGCACTCCCAGGCTGCGGACCTTGTCCCTAGGAGGGAGTGCAACCCTGTTCAGGACAAGGTTCAATTCACCCTCTCCGAAGCCCGATCGGCCAACCAACAGGACCTCCGTCTTGTCTGGATTGAGCTTCAGTTTATTGGCCCTCATCCAGCCCATTACCTCGGCCAGGCACTGGTTCAGTACAGCCACTGCCTCACCTGGATTAGTGGAAAATGAGAGGTAGAGCTGGGTATCATCAGCGTACTGATGGTTCTGCAGCCCACACCTCCTGATGACCTCCCCCAGCGGTTTCATGTAGATGTTGAACAGCAAAGGGGACAAAATGGACCCCTGCGGTACTCCATTTTCATCTGGATTCCTACACTGATTGGACTCCATGTCTTAAATGGCCCCTTCCAGCTCCATGACAGAACGGACTTGTCGGCTTCCTTCCATTGTGGAAACTGTCCATGCACTTTCTTCTGGTTGTTAAACTTCCTTCCTGTTATCTCAGATCCCTACGTCAAAGTATCCCTTATGTGTGATGGTCGCCGATTAAAAAAGAGGAAAACAACTACAAAGAAGAACACACTCAATCCGGTGTACAGCGAGGCCATTGTCTTTGATATCCCTCCAGAGAATGTGGAACAAGTCAGCCTTGCCATTGCTGTTATGGACTATGACCGGTATGTTGCATTTTTCTCATTCATTTTTTCAAACTTTAAAAAATGTCCACTCATTGATCAAGTCTCACTGATCTCATAAGTGGGCATAGCTCGTGTTTGGAGCAGACCTTTTGAAATCAATGGGACTTAGGTTCCTCATAAGTAAAATAAGCCCCATGAATGGTCTGTTCTAGCCATGATTAAGTCTGCATCCAACCCTTCGCATCTACAGTCTTTAGAACACGATGCTTCCAGGAGAGCTAACAATATAACATGGGGAAAATGCATTCAGGAAGTTCACTAAAGATGAACAGAAGATAAAATGTTCCTCCTGGTTTTCCAACTCCACTTCAACCATCTCTGCAACCCATGATCCAGCCAGCCAGTCATACTTTCTTCCAGGTTCCTCCATCACATTCATCACTCCCTGTTTTCTGGGTCTTGTTTTTCTCCTCCAAACAGTCTGCATTCCATGCTCAGTGAACACACTCAGTGCTTTCTGGGCTCTATGGCTGTGGGGTTTGCTCCTTACCATTGATTGTAATCTAAAAGAAGAATCCAGTGGTCCCTGGGCATGTGCCCCACGGATAACAGGAGACCTCAGAAGGGGGCATCCAAGATCTGCCTTGCAGCTGCTGTGCAGAGAAGCATGCCCCTGCCTCTCTGAGGTCAGAAAGCCAACCCTGGAGAAAGGAAAAGGTGTGCATTCTGGTGAGAAAGAGGGGAAGAGACCAGAATAAGGAAAATGCCTATCAAAAAGCTTGAAGATCAGAGGGCAGAGAGGCAAAACTCACCTTGGCTGCTTCTCCTGCCCTCTCATCTTTGGCTCAGCAGGTCATAGGAAGCTTGCAGCTGAATCTGTGGGCTCCCAAGCAGCTGGGCCCTGATGGATTCTAGCACTTTCAGTATCAGTGGAGCTGTGCAACCATTGCAGATCTCACTCTGAACTTTAAAGCCACTGCTCTTGGTGCTGAACCTTATCCTTTGCCAAGGCTTAGTGCTGTGGAGAGCATTCACAGTGGGTAAATAGCTCCACTGATGCTGGAGAGGCCAGACTCCAGGGGGGTACAGTTCACGGGATTGTACCCTAAATATTTTGCTTACATTTCTGCAATGCTCAGGGCTCCTCCAAGGATGCAGATAGCATTCTCTTGCACTTGGGTGATTTTTTTTGCCATCCGAAGGACCAGCACCCAGAGGATTAAGATCACTATTGCTATATATGTATGTAGCTATGTAGCAAGGGGACTGCATATAAAAACTTTAAATAAATACATGAGAAATAATCAATAAATACATCAGGAAGGCAGGAAGAAACATTCACAATGACTTAAAAGAAGGCTGAGTCCTGAAAAGAGAAAGGGGCCTTTTCCTTAAACCAAAATGAGAGCAATGGAGATCCTACCACAAAGCTGTCCCATTGAGAGAGTTCCCTTCCCATCTTGCCCAGACAGTGGGATGAACTGGAAGAGACTCTTTCACAGCAATATCAGTAAGTGGCAAATCTGTGGGGGATGGAACAGGTCCTTGCTTCAAAAGCCACATGGAGCTTTAAGACTCAGTCCTAGGCCATTAATGGATGTTTACCAAACACTGCTGGTTAAATCTACACCGTTGATCGTTTTGCATCTAAATAAAGAGTAGGGTGTCCATATGTTCCCTTTTCAGAGGGCAGTCCTATGCTTGATGGGCTGCCAGAGGACTGTCCTCTGTTTAAAGGCATCTTGTGTTCAGTGGCTGCCTTCCAATTTTGGTCTAAAGAGAAGGAGCCATGGGAATTGGGTGGGCAGGCATGCAGCTCACCTGGTCACAGATGTCCACACTTTGGTGAGATATTCTGCATTTCTCTATACCTTGCCATTGTGATTTATAAATGTGGCTCTGTACATATGTATATTCACCGAGGCAAACCTTTTGCAGATTGATGTCCTCTTTTGCCCCCAACTTGGGGGGGGGGGGTGTTAGTTACTTACTCCTTTTGGTGATTCCTAAGTGGCCACCCTAATTACTGAAGGGTGACATTGTGTGTCATCCTCAAATAATTAAGCAATTTGAGACCCTCCCCACCTGCTGCTACAAAGATGGTTGCTCTGCAGGCTCTGATCAGCCAAATCCATTTAAGAATCCAGTCCTGTCAGCAAGTTTAACTTCCATTGCCCAGTGTTGAGTACATTTAGCTAATGGAAATGCTTTTAGAGGCATTAAAAGGACACGCTCAGAACTGTAAAAATCAAATAGCAATCCCAAAACATCCCTAGCTGCCAAGGTTTCCCATGTGATGCCATGAGCAGGCAGAATTGTGTGTCTCTTACAGTTTGGTGGAAGCAGACCCTATGGCATTGTCTGTAGAATTAGCCATCCTAAGAATCTCAGGTTTATTTATTTGGTTTGATACTTTAAGCAAGCTTCTAGGCCTTATGGATGTAGCAATATACTTGAAAGAGCATGACAAGTGGATGGTAAAATCTCAGAGGCTAGTAGAATTTGACAAATGAGGTTTCCAGTGGCCAGAGGGTGGGATTCTATGTCTGCACTTCTGTGCCCCTTCCATCATCACCATCTCGTTGCCTTTGTACCCCACCTTTCTCCCTCTTACAAGGAACCGAAAGCAGCTCAGCAGGTTCTCCTCCTCTCCATTTCATCCTCACAGCAACAAGGTGGGTTGGGCCGAAAGCCTGTGGCTTGTCCTAAGTGAGCTCCATGGCTGAGTGGAGACTAAAACCCAAATCTTCAGAGATCCAGTCCAGCAATCTAATGACTACAGCACACTGGCTTTTGTCTAGCTGAAGGAATATAAATGATGCAAACTAAGAGAAATCAGATTTTTTTAATTTGCATGATTCATACGGTTTACACAATCTAGCTTTTTCTGTTTCAGGTAATTCTGTTGAGGTAATTCAACTTGTAATATTTTATTATTTTTGAGCAAAGGTTATGCATAACCTTCAGATATTCCTTTCTCCTTCTTTAATCGTAGAGTAGGACACAATGAGGTGATCGGGGTATGTAGGACTGGCCTTGATGCAGAAGGACTTGGAAGAGACCACTGGAATGAAATGTTAGCATACCCCCGCAAGCCAATAACCCACTGGCATCCCTTAGTAGAGGTAAGAGAAGTACAGTATCTCTGCAGTCAGCTAGTCCTCATTATCTCTCTGTATAGAATACTTTGTATACAAATTGGTCTTTCTGTATCACTGAGCAGCATTTTAGTAAATAGAAATTTGGAGTGGAATGCAGGAGAAGGAAAGGTAAGTGCAGAACACCATATGCAGGTGTGTATGAGAGAAGATCCTAAAACTCATTTTCACATAAAGAGCTTAGAAACTGAGGTTTGCATTTCCCATTTCATTAAATCTCATGAAAAGCTTACTGACTGGAATGCAGGTTCACATTTTATCTGGCTCTTTTACATTCTATCCCAGTTGCTAGCAAAAGTCACTACTGATGTATTCAAGATAAAGAACCAAACTAAATGAGACACAGAAAATCCATCACTGAAACCGCCCCCCCCACCCCCGTTTCCTTTCTTCCTTTTTAAAAAGGGTGCCATAGTCCCCACTGTGCAGGATCAGGAGCACCAGAATAGGAGCGGGGGGGGGGGGGTCCCCTTCTTTTTCCACACACCCTGCCCTTCCTCAGATGGATTTGCCTTCTGAGTGTGCAGTTTCTTCCAGTGAAGAAAATGCATAGGACAGCATGCATTGTTGCTTTGATGTACAGGAGAGCAATTCTCTGCCTCCCCGGACCCCAGACGGCATCTAGGAGCCTTAGGATACCCTGCCCACTGGGGCTCTCCACCCCTTTGCATCTGAGGCAAAAAGAACCACCCCGGCTGCTTCTCCCAGATTGAAATTTGACCTCAGAGAGGGGGTAAAAGGGGTGGGTGATGGAGGAGGCTTGGACGGCCAGGTATGGGGCATCCTGATGGCACTTCAGCCCCCTCCTCTCCCACTCTAAAGCACCACAACTAGACAGTTGCAATCAGCTTCCTGTTTGGGGGCTGCTGAGCATTGACGAGGCCACATTTCAAAGCATCTCACACAATAAAACTAAAGTTATTGAAACAGATATTACAGTAGCAGAACACATTAGCGTGTAATATAAATGAATTTACAATTCGAAAGCAAAGAGAATTCAAAGTCAACCAGATACAATGAAAAGAACACAGCATGGGAAGAAACAGAGCTCAGCCTTCATAAAAGATGGATCAAAATATTTAAGGTCTCAGGAAACCCAAGCATATATTTTGAGGAAGGGATTTTCCATAAGATGGATGGATAACCTTTTTGTGTAACCCAACTGTAGCATGAGCATTTCATACTAAATATTCAAGCCCAGGAAGATAGTCCAATTAAATGAATTGGCAATAGATTCAGGACAGACCAAAGGAAGTATTTCACAAGATGTAAAATAATGTGAGGAAATGTAGTCAGGAGGTTCTGAAAGACAGATTCAGTCGGTAGGAAGTTGAAATTTGGACCACCAGATATCTTTGTCTGAAATGTCACCTGCTGCATACTCACAGCCAGGTTTTAGGCACATTTTGGAACAATCTGCGCAAGAGGAACAGACCCCACCTGAACTAGAACAGAACAAGGCTGCTGGTGCTAATTATTTTAAAAGGCGGCAGAGCAGCTTGGGGACAGCACTCAGGAGCTGAGGAGCGGAAAGCACCTCCATCGCCTGAATGCAGGGAGGCAGGGAGCCCTCAGTAGTGATGCAACAAAGCTGTCCCTTGAGCGCTCAGACTTCCTCTTGTGCTCAGCCTAGTCCTAGAAAGCAAGCTGAGCCAAGAGGAAGACCACGGACACTCATGGAACAAAGGCTGTGCAACCCAATGAGGCTGCTGCATGTGACACAGAAGCAGAACACTGCTTGCACAGCAGTTGTGCAAGGCTCAATTGCTGGCAAGCACCACATGAATGCTGAGCACACTTGCCGAGAACTCAGGTTCAAGGCCGTGACAAGGTAAACCAGAGTCCAGGGAGGAAAGCCCAAGGAATCCATCAGGTTCCCAGCTCCAATACAAATTCCTCCACATCCCTAGACATGAGCATATATTGATATATGATAACCAATCAAAGGGGAAATAAATACACCTAGAGAGCTAGAACATGTTTAGGTGTTTCAATGCAAACGATAAAATACTCGCAACTAAATTAGCAGTTTAGCAAATCATAGCCCACCTTAGAGGCAGTAGTCAATGAAAACCCCCTAACCCAGGAGCCATGTGACTAATGAGGCAGATTAGAGATAGATAGATAGATAGATAGACAGACAGACAGACAGACAGACAGACAGACAGACAGACAGATACTTTACCTTAACCTAGCCAGATTTCCTTGGCTAGGAAAGGAACATCTATAATCATGAATGGCTCTGTAATGGACTTAATGCCTTTCAGCTTATTCATAAATGAACTGGAATTAGGAGTGAATGAAGAAGTGGCCAAGTTTGCTGATGATGTTGAACTGTTTGGGGTGGTTAAAACAAAAGGGGTTTGGAAGTTGCTCCAAAAAGATATCTCCAAATTGGGAGAATGGGCATCCAAATGGCACATGTGGTTCAATATAAGCAAGTGTAAAGTAATGTATTAGGGACAAAACCTCCCAGCTTTGAGTGTAAACTGATGGGAGCTGAGCTGGTAGTGACCAAGCAAGAAAGAGACCTTGGCATTGTAGTGAAGATCTTGATGAAAATCTTGGCCCAGTATATGGCTGCTCTGAAAAAGGCAAATTCAGTGTTCTATGTAATTAGGAAAGACCTTGAGAATAAAACAACCAGTATGCTACTTCCTTTATACAAATTTGTGGTGCAGCCACGCTAGGAATATCGTGTACAGGTCTGTTCACCATGCCTAAAAAAGGATCTTGTAGAATTGGAAATAGTGTAGAAAATTGAAATGAACATCATCAAGGGGCTGGATCAATTCTCTTTCAAGGAACGATAACCACCTCTGTGATGCTTTAGAGAAAAGGTCAGTAAAGAAGGACTTGATGAAGATATAGAAAATTATGCATGGCCTGGAGGAAGTAGAGGGGAGACGATTTTCTTCCTCTCCCATACTAGAACCAGTGGCATCCCATGAAGCTGATGGGTGGGGCATTCAAGGTAGATAAAAGGAAGCCTGCTTCACACAATAGCTGAACTATAGGTTTTTTTCCCACATCATGTTGTAATGACTACCAATTTGGATGCTTTTAAAAGGGGACTGGACCATTTATTTCTTGATAAATGGCTCTATGCTACTTCTAGTATCAGAGGCAGCATACCTATATACACCAGTTGCTGGGGAACATGGGTGCTGCTGCAATCATGTCCTGCATGGGGGTTTCCTGTGGGCAGCTGGTTGGCCACTGTGTGAAGGGATTGCTGGACCAGATGGACCTTTGGGCTGATCCATCAGGGCTCTGATGTTCTTGTGACTCCTCTTACATTCTTAAAAGTTATCATCTCTTCCAGTTGCCAGGCCGAGCAACCAGTTTTGACAGTCAAGGCTCTTGTTCCTCACCTAAACCACCACTCACGCCCTAGCCTGAACAGTGGGTTCTTGAGGACCAGTGAAAAAGGTTCCTATACACACCTGAAGGTTTGGCTCCAACTGATGATTTGCATCCATATCTTTCACATTTTAATCCGTTGCATTTCTACAGATCATCCCATTATTTCTATTGCATTCCACCTGAGCACTGGGTGTGGAGGTCACAAAGGCATTGCTGTTTATTTCCTTTGTATGAGTAAAGCATTTGGAAGAGCAAATATAAATGTATAGAATGTCTGAGATGTGATGATAGCACAAGTTGTATTAACATCACATTTTCTTTTGTACGTTTTCTTTTTTGACAACTTCATTCCAAATCATGGCAATGTGTACATTATGTCTGGATGAGTACATTAGAAGAAATGGCAGCTAATTGCAGTTTTCTGACGAGTGGACCACATGTTTGTTCTCATTCATGCAGAAATTTTATGTGTACACCAGAGTTTGTAAAAACTTCTGAAATTACCCCACCACTGTGCTTTCTGAATGAGCGCTCAGTTCTGGGCATCCAGTATGGAGTGGAGTTTCATGGGTGCCTGAGCACTTCCAAACAGCTCCCTCTCCTCTGTAGCCCCACCAAAAGCTTCTCTGGGACACTGGGGAACACCCTGCCTTTGAATGGGTCCCCACTGGGCTGCTCCCTGTTTGCTGGAGTCCCAGGATCCTGGAGGACAGAGGAAAGGCAGCCTCTCAACAGTGGAGCAAAGCGAGAAGGGGAAGCTTAGGACAGAGACAAGTTTGTTGTCCTTTCCCTGTTGCTGATATGCTGTACTCTGTCCATTCATTTTTTGCCATGGAAGGCAGCATTTTATTCTCTCTCTCTCTCTCTCTCTCTCTCTCACAGACACACACACACGGGACACCTACCCTGCAAGGTTAAAGAAACACTGGATTAAACCTTAAAATATCTTAATTTTAAACCTAAAACTGCAATGTGTACATTTTGCACTTGCTGGGGCCAAACTAGGCAATATGCTGAAGGCTTTTTTCAAGTTCACATCAATGGCAGCTTGTTCTGATGCAAATACCAACCGCTGGAGGGGTTGATCATCATTGGGATCACTGGGGAGGGGGAGTTTAACCCTCTCCTGCTCTCCTATAGGGTGGCCACTTGCAAATCATTGAAAAAGAAGATGCGCATCACCAAAAAAGAAGACACAAATTTGTATTGCATTTCATATGCGAATGTATATGTTGTACAGATGCAAATTTAGAAATCATTCTTATGATTTACAGCAACGTTCCCTGTAGTGTGGAAGATTCACCAGGTGACCTGCACGCCTGCCGGCTTGGTCTGCTGCTCAGGTCCTCCCTGGTGATGGGCAACGAAGCTTATGGCCTTTTTATCTTTATCCATCTACCCAGCCCTTCAAAGAGAGGATGGTCCTCTGGCAGCTCTTCACACAGAGGACTGTCCTCTGTAAAAGAAGACTTGTGACATGCATTCTGAGGAACGCTCCTGATAATTATCAGCCCACCAACCCAGCAGCTGCTATTTGCATTTTTTAAAAGTGTGCACGTGAATTGCAAAGTGATTTTAACGTCCCACCTATGTTGGCCCTGAACTGGGCACTTTAGCCTTTGGAGCAATTGAGGACAATGTGCAGGCTTACGACTTTGTAACTTTAAAGTATTATGTTTTGACCCAATGCAGTGGACTCTGAATCAGAGCTCTGGATAAGCTGAAGTGCAGCTCAGGCACTAATGAGGCTACAGACACTAGCGGTTTGGACACCAAGAAGTTCAGATAATGGAGCTTCTATGTCCACAAATATGGGGGTGTCACCAATGACTGCATCTAACTTAAGCTCTTTTCATTTTAATGGGTCCACCCTAAGTAGGACCAACACTGGAGGTAGTCCATGGTTATCAGGTTACACAGAAGTAACATGTTTTGTTTTTAAAGTGCCAGTGATTTAGGCAAGCAGTAAGCATTTCATTCGAACGGGCACCAGATGTCCTCTTGTTCTGTGACACAGAATCAGTGCTGTGTGTTGGAGAATAGCATTGAAAACGCACATGCTGCCTGCTGCAGCAAGAACAGAAAGACAGTCTGTTACATTGGCTTTGAATCAGGAAGTTCAAGTTTGCTGTCTGCTAGGCATGATAATGGGCTACCAGTTAAAATTTGTCCTGTTTTATTGGTTGCATTTGTTTATTGAATGCTTTGTTGCATTGATCATTTTGATGCATCAGCACAAGTGCCCCAGTTATGGCAATAGGTTTGTGGAAAACTCTGGGAATCCAGAAATTTTGAACAAGTACTGAAAGAAGCTCCAGCATTTTCTTATTACTGCAAGAGCCATTTGCTAGAGCCAGCTACTAGCAACAAAATGAACTCTTGTAACTCCTCGTATGTGATGGCTTCAGGGAAGGACACCTCTGTCTCTGAGAAATGTCCACGTATGAAACAGCCCTTAACTGGGGCTCAACTTGCCACAAGGTTGAAAAAAGTAGTTATTTTTAAGAGCTTGAAGATGGTTTGATTTGATGACTTCCTGAGTCTTCTTTCTACAATTAGTTTGCACTAAGAAATGTGCATTCTTAACTTATTAATTGAATACATTTATTTTCTGATTTAAAGTGCAATCCTATGCACATTCAAACTGAAAAGGGGGCATGCCTGGAGTTCTTCAAACTGGGGCACTTAAACTGGGGCATGCTGGAAGTTGTAAAGCCTTTTTCTGTCTAAGCTTCTATAAGGCTGCACCTATAGTTGCAATTCTATAGCCACCTACCTGGGAATAAGCACCACTGAATTCGCTGAATCTTACTTCTAAATAGATATGTATATGATTGTACTTCTCCTGTCTAAAACTTAGGCATATACTTTATTTCCACCATTCATGGTTTTCAAATTCAGATTTTGCATCTATCTTCACAGTATACACAGCAGGTTGGATCTGGAGCAATGATGCTTCGGTCCCATCCATCTGAGTTCAATGAGGAAAGTCAGTCATGATTACCTTGAGTTCCATTCAGACAAATAAAGTGTAACCAACTTATGGTATGATCCTATGCACATTTAGAGATAAAAATGTCCTACAACTCCCAGTATGCCCCAGGATTTTTTCTATCTAAATATGTCTAGGATTGCACCCTTAGTATGCACCCATAGTATACACAGCGCTTCCTTGTAGGTGTGTGGAATCACTTTAATGAGGCTTCTAGGTTTAAACAAAAACCCCCTTTCATGGGAAACGTGCTTAGGGAAGGAAAGTGCTGCATCCGTTTGGTGTGCATTGGAATAAGTTATGTGTAATGTAAAGGGATAATCCTAAATTGTAACCTCTTCTGCTGTGAAAGGTAACTAGCACTGCTTGTGAGGCATTGTGTACAGCAGGGGGCAAATTTCAGGGGGTCCAGGTGATGATCCTACTCCCCCTTTGCCTGAGGTCCACTAGGAGCTGTTTGCCACCATGCTGCCAAATTTGCTGCTGAAATTTTGCTCCCTGCGCGCTTGCTTTGAAAAAAAACTTGTTGCCATGAGCCCATGTTGCCCTCCCTGCCACAGAGGCAGCATGTGAGCCTTCTTCCCTGTCCACCTCAAGTCTATCACCAAATGCCTCCTGGAACACCTGTCGTCCTGCTCCACTATTCTGTCCTCCCAAGGGAGGCTGGGGGCAGTGGGGCTCCTCATCCATCACAACCTTTTTCAGCTCTATAGGAGCATGTCAGGGTGTTCCATGGATAGCTCTTATAAAGCTCTTGTAAAATTCAGATGAAAAACCTCAATGAACAAGGGTCCTCCATGAGCAGTCACTAGCATCCCTGCTATCTTCTTTCCCACCACTCTAACTTTGGGAGGGGAAGTGGCATGACTGTTAGCTAGTCACAAATGCCTGCATCTCGGGTTCTCCAGTCCTCTGCCTCTTCTGCTCCAGAAACATAAAAGGATAGATGATGTGAAAGAGGAGGAGGAGGAGGAAGTAAGCTAGATGAGATGCTCATCCTCCTCTCATCTTCTTCTCCTTCTTTTCTAGCACATGGGAAAGAAAGAAAGGAGGAAACAGGTGGACAGAGAACGTGAGTTGGCAACTGGGAACAATTGAATTAACACCATTGCTCTCCCACGAATACCACCATGCACATGCTCTCCTGCCAATGGTAGCATCTGGTATTAACAGGGTTTTAATTTTAATTTAATGAGCCATTGGACATGGAGAAAAACAATCACAGTATACACAGATCACATGTATTGCTTAGGCACTGTAAGCCACCTGGTGAACGGCCTCAAGTATACAAGATGTCAGTGAAACAGAAAGGCATTTATGTAGATTAGCCCTTGCACAATTCTTGTAATGCTTCAGTATCTTTTTTAAAAAGCAATGCTATTACAAATATTGTGCAAAAGTGCTTTATTGTCACAATACCTGTGCATTCATCTGCATCATCCTTTAAAAATTTCAGAGCTATTCTGGTTTTTCTCTTCACATACAAGTTATAACAAGAGAAACTTTATGCGCTTGATGCTACATTTTTGTAGTGAAATACTGTAAGACTTAAATATACTTTGCACTGTTTTGCACCTTCCGTCCAAAAAATGAAAATCCCCACCCCTGTTAAGTTCACAACAAATGTAGCATTAGTGTTCTCTAAAGAACATATTGATTTTTTAATTATGTCACCGTTTTCTATTAATAAGTATAGCTTTTATCGCAGCTGGGAAATATTTCAAGTGTTCTCATTTTATTTCAAAGATTGTCCAGCACCAAAGGAATAGCACTCCAATGTGTGCCACTCACACGTGTGTTGTTCATTTAAAGTTGCAGTCCTATGCACACTTGGGGTGTTGGTCCCACCTCCAGTTCAGACATTCACCCAGGCAGCAATCAAGTCGCATGGTGGAGGAATGTGCATGTCTACATTCTGGCCACTTTTCGAAAGCAATACGTGAGGTGGCCGCACCGTTCGTGTGCGCAGCGGCCCTGACTGCACCGCTCTTACCTCGTTAGCCAAAGGACAGAAAGGAAAGTGCAGACGGGGACCTCACACATATGACTCTTCACATGGGAGGCCCACATCCTCTGCTAATTTTGGTCTGGGGGGGCCTGCTTTTGCTCCCGCACTGTGCATGTGGATCATCACATAGGTGAGGCATGGAACCCAGCCTTCGTACATCATGCATAGGGTTATGCACATATGCACAGCTGTAGCCCTGCACAAAACTGTGTGTGCTGAAGCCCATCATACTTTGCTGCCTGAAACTGGGCAGTGAATGGTGCCTGCCCCATCGAATTGTGATGCACGGCACCCAGTGCCACTCATGTTATTTAGGAAATGGAACCACAAATTCCTACCACCACCTCTCGCCATCCCTGGCACTAAAATGATATCATAGCAAATTAAATAACCAACCATTGGCTGCCCTTTCAATCCTGACTCCCAAAATGAGCGAGCTTCCTCACTCTGCCTAATGGTAGGACTGGCCTTGCCACATTGGAACGAAGGGGTCTTAGCTGCAAAGATCCAGAAATGCTGGTCCTGATGACATGGAGCTCCAAGTTTTGTCCATGACTACCTGTGCATAAATTCACACTGGTTTAATGGGATTAAAGGCAAAGACATGTTATTCATCTGGTAGAATATGGGATAAAGCATTGCACTGGGATGCCCTCTCTAGTAACCTTTAGAGTGCACTTGGCAATGCAAGCAGGATCCGAATGCACAACATCCCTGCTTTCATTGCAAGTTGTATGTACAGTGAGTGCAAGAGGCCAAAGCTCCTCCATCTCTCCCTGCCTAACCCATGTGAACCAGAATTTAGATACATGTAAATGTGTACGGAACTGCAAACTATACTGGTCCATTCTCCTTTCTGAGGACTGTGAATCGCACGCATCACTAAAACAATGAAACTGCTGTGTTAGTATAAACAGAGGGCACACGTTTCTCACACTTTCTCTTCTGGTGAACAGGTTTGGCAGGGTTCACATTGTTTTAAAATCCTGCAAGCCCATTTGACTAGCATAGGACATAAAAAGTGTGTAAACATGGGAAATGATGTCTCCCTTGAACAATTTGCAAACTAGTCTCTGTCTTCAGATACAAAGGCATTTTTTCTGTCCAGCTTTGGAAATAACATGTCAGTTGTAAAGTTATGTACAGTTCATTTATCAGTGAAGTGCTTGAGTACAGTTACCTGTGGGTATTTTTAAAATTTAAACTTTGAGCTTAGTCCTACAAAGGTGTGCACATCTGTCAAAGTTTACTCATGTGTGCAGGTATATTGATACCAGTCAAACTACACCTCTGCTCAAAGCATCTTTCCAAGACTCATTACCTGTCCAAAGCTAAAATTTTGCAAGTCTTATTGGAAAGATGAATGTTTCTTTGATATCAATCCTAAATATGCTTACATATTCAGAAGAGAAGCAAACAAATGAAATGGGGTTTAGTTCCCCTATTTTTTCTTTCCTTTTGCATTTTGTGTTCTGCTCTAAAAGTGATCTTTTAAATACATTGCAAATAGGCAAATTGTTGGCAGTAAATACTTAGATCACATCATTTAGGAAATGTTTGCACTTTGAAAAATGCATCTATGTTTTAAAAATATAAATTATCCTGTGTGAAAGGAAATGGATTCAGTGTATAAAATTTCTGTATACTTTTGTAGTAGAGGTAATTTTTGGAAATTCTTTACTGAATGCCACGAAATTATTACTGATAGAGAGACCAGGGATCTTTGTAGGCTAATTAATGTCTTCCCCCAGATTATACACATGAACTCTACTAAAAATGAAACATAAAACCTGGAATTATACATAGCTCCTAATAACTAGAAAATTTACTTTATATTACCTAACCAGGCTGCAGGAGAATCCTTACTCAGGCTCATGCTGCATGATCAAATACTAACATTTGCTTATTTCATTGGTTTATTTCTGGCTCGCTCCACTCTTCCCTCACACTCAGGATGGTATTTATCAGGGGTAGGCATCATGTGCCTGCGGGAACCAATGTGCCCTGGACATCGTTTTTGGAGCCTGTTAAGGTGGTCTGGCTAACCTGCCTTTTTTAATTACTACATTTTCTTACCAGCCCCTATGGTAGAAGTGAAGTACATTTTGGTTGGTGCTGAGAACCATGGGCTCAAGAGAGAGGCTTGGCTTGGCTTGGCTTGGCTTGGCTTGGCTTGGCTTGGCTTGCAGGGTTCAGGCCCTATCCCTGTCTCATGCTCAGTCTTTGGGCCAGGCTCCTTGTCCACACCTCCCATGGCAGCCATTTTGTGGTGATGCCGGAACAGTTTCTCAAGTTGCCAAATGTGTCCATTAACCATCAAAACAGCTTTTCTGGTTCTTGGGAACCCTGGCTGCATTGGGTCAGCACTGGAGTTTTCTGCCACCAGTGTGTGAAGGCAAATCACATTTAACTTGGGCCTTAGTCACAAATATGGTAGCCCAAGTCTGAAACTGTTAACAGTTTCAAATATATACATATTCCAATCCCTCCTAAATAGACCTTTACTGACAATCAGAAACAGAATTCTTTGAGAATGAGGATCAAAATGGGCATTAGTTTGAATTGCCCAGAATTTATTTATTTATTTGAGTATTTATAGGCTGCCTATAACTGCCAAGGCCTTCCTAGGCAGCTTACAATACATCAAACATATTAACAAAATAAAACACATTAAAACACAACAAATTAAAACTTCCATGAAAGCAATATGAAAATCTATTTCTTCTCATTTTTATTCTGGAATAGGCACAGGAACCTGATCCAAAAGCAATCCAGATATGGAATGCTGCTTGTACTCTAGAGTAAAAGGGAAAAGAAAGTAAAAAAAGATGTAACATTAATGCCTGTTTGTGCCCATAAAACCCTTCCTGTTTGCATTGCTCTAAGCTCTGAACTGATCGCTGCTTCCCAAAGAGCCCAGGTTTGCATGTAGCAGAGCACGGGGGCAAGCCAGGAGCCTGTTTGCCACCCTTCCTCACTCACTAAACATGAACTACCCACAATCCCATGCAGACACAGTCATGCCTATCCACATATAATGCACATGCATACATAGATCCTCTCCCACGCATGCCATGCACAACCATTCTATGCTCTGGCTGCATACCAGCAGACCCAGGAAGCCTGTCTTGAACAGTCTCACTCATCTGCTGGTGTGAAGAGGGAGGACTGGATTTTTATTCTGGATTTTTTTTTTCCTTCCCTTCTCTCTATCAGTTACTGTCTTCACCGCTGAGGCAAGTGAAAAGAGTCGCATAGACGAATTCCAGTGGCATAATCTGAGATAAGAGTAGGGAGGAGTCTTTTATAAGCCTTCTCAGAAAATAATAGCTTATAACAGCTTCAGATTTTTACTAACAAAACATCCATTCAAAAGAGAATAACAACAGAGAGAGAGTGAAAATACCATAATTTGGGACATAATCCTATGCCTGTTTAGACAGAAAAGTTGAAGGATGTTTTTCTCTCCACAAAGGCATAGAACTGCACTCTTAAATGATTACTTAAGCATAGCACAAAATATTTATTCTGTTTTGCTTTTGAAAAATGCTACATTTGGAAAAACAGCATACACATTTTACTATTTTATATTGGCATAGAACTGAAACAACCCCAGCCGTATTTCCAATATGTAGAAGCTGTAATATTGCTTTACAAATGATGACTTTTGGAGTTTCCGTGTTGTTGTGCTTTCTCTATTTGCAGTAATTGTTCTTGTGTTAAATTAAAATAATGAGAGCCTTTTTTAAAGTATCTATTAATAGATAACTTGACATAACTTTCTGTGTATACAGCAAAATGAATGTGAGCTGACTGGCCAAATAATGGACATTTACCATTTTGTTTTTTAAGTGTGATAGTCTGTTGTGTCTATGGATGCTCAAACAGCACAATGTGTCTGATTGTTGTAAGAATTTGAATTGATAGGATGAAGTAATGTAGTGTAAGAATTCAGTAGCATGGCATTTATGTTTTCAAAAAATGAGCTTTAAAGAAAGCATGAATTGGGGAGTGTCTAATAGATGTGTTTAATACTGACACTTTGAACTGCTCCTGTGCCACACTGATTCATTTAATGGAGCTTTGGGAAATGCTTTTATGAGAACACCACCGAAATGAAAGAGGCTTGATCCATTGAAGATCACAGCTGGTTATTGTCATAATGCTTCCTTTCATGTTGACGCAAACCAATCCATTTATTTTAATTGAGCAAGATCTTCTACATGGTCAGAATGTTCATGGGAGTGGGATGCCTCCATGGGAATGAATGGGAAGCAATTATGAGCAAGAGAACTCTGAGCCATTTCTCGTGTCCTCATCATTTCCTACTTGTGGTTGTTTATGGGTTCTGACCCACCAGTTTTACTTCTTTTTTAAAAAGCACTTTCAGAGACAGTTGTTGGGAGGTTGTTTTTGTTTATTTATGAGGGGCTGGGAGCTAAGATCAGGAGAAATGCAGCTTTATTAATGAAGGAATAATTTTTCCACTTGTGTATTTGTGTTACTCTGTTAAACTGCAGTGCTGCCCAGAGGCTGTGTAGCAGAAAAGCAAAAATTGAAATGCCCTGTGTAGTGCTTGGATCTAGGTTCTGTGATGAACTCAAAAGTAGATAAAGCATATTAATAGCCTTGTATTTACAAAGTCCTCCATAATGGAACTACATAGAGGGCAGGAAATGTGAGTCTGGGGAGATCAGAACCCATTTCTCTACAGCAAATGTTGGGGTGAGAATAGATCTCTTGACTGGAAGAAGCAGGTCAAGGGGAGGTTCAGTCCCTCTTCTGCTTATTGTTCCTCATTTGAAGCACACAGAGAAGGAAAACAGCTGAGGATCACGTGGAAACATGCCTTGCACTGCAATGTGCATGTGCAGTCATGCAGCGGCACTTTAATACTTTGAAGAATAACTCAAAATGAGCAGAAATGGGGAAGGTCAGTGGAGCTCCTAAACATAAGAAAAACCAAGTTAGATCAGACTGAACATCCTTCAGGTCCAGCATTCTGTTCACACGGTGACCAGTCAGCTGCCCAAAGGATCCCTCAAGTGGGATATGAGTAAAACAGCCCCCTCCTGCCCAAGCAACTGATGTGCATAGGCATACAGAAGGGCAGGATATAAAAGCTTAGATTTGACTAGACTAGACTAGACTAGACTAGACTAGACTAGACTAAAGACTGCCTCTTATACTGGAGGCAGGATATAGCATTCAGGACTAGTAGCCATTGATATCCCTCTCTGCAGTGAGTCTGTCCCATCGCTCTGAATCTGCCACCAATCAGCTTTGTGGGTTGATCCCACTGGGTTCTAGTATGATGAGGTTGTGTGCACATGCTCTGGTGAGATTCCCAGGTGTGCACAAGAAGCTGACCATTTTGGTGGAACTGATAGCTCAGAGTCTGAGGATGGTGGGGAGCTGGCTGAACCAGATGAGGCCTGCACCTGCAGACTCAACTCTCAGTACCAGTCGGAGCCTGCTCTGGGTGTAAGTCGCTCAAGGACACCCATGGGGCCCAGTTCTCCTGCCTGTGGAAATGAAGGACCACACATTCTAAGGGGAGAGATCTGGAAATAGGTAGACTCTTGAATGGAAACACCAGCCCCATGAAAAGATGGACCTGAGGTCCCATTGTCACAGCCACAGACTGGCCCAATTAGGGGCTCAGAGTACAGAACACAGGTGCATACGCTTCCACTGTGTCCCTCCTTCCAGAGACAGAACCTGAAGGGTTCATAGGCAAAGCTTTGGGTAAAGCAGGACAGAGAGGGTTCAACATCTCACTTTGTGCATGCTCAGAGGCTTGTGTATGCTTAGATGCTTCTATGTAGAGAAGTGCTAGAGAGTCTGTCTTGCTGGGGAGATGTGAGATGGAGAAACACATCTTTCTATCCATTTCCATACCTTACATAATTTTGCACACTTTAGTCACCTCACAGAAGGGAGCTCCACTGACCTGTCCTGAACCAGAAACTAGAGATTCAGTGGCTATTTTTAGAAATGGCAAAGCCCCATTGTGGAAGCGGTTGCTCCCACAAGTACAAGGAAGCCAGCTGCATTGGATAGGATACTGCCCACAGAAACAATGGAAGCGGAATCACACCAAAACAGACCTCAATCTAGCTCACCCAGTTATTTTGGATGACACGTGCCAAAGGTCCCGGCCACAATGGACAACGGTCAAGAGGTATGAGAGTTGTAGTCCCAAACACTGAGAAGACATCCTAATTGAACATCCTAATTTACACTGATACCCCAGGATTTCAGATTTTAGCCCTGTATGGAGATGGCGGGAATTGAAGAGCAGACCTTATTTATTTGCCATAGTCAATAAGATTCCACTTCATGCATGCAAGTGCATTCATACAAATGGAACAATTGGCTGGATCCAATGTGTGCCATAATCTACAATGCATTTCATATAACTTATCTGACTCCGGTAAGCCATCAGCCACAGAACATTTGCCTTGGTTGCCTACAATGGTAATGAAAATGATTTGATTACTCCAGGATAGCCAGATGCAGGCTTTAAATGCAATGTATTATTAAATTTTTGGATTTTCCCTATACTGTACAGTTATTGATAAAGTTGTGAGAATGTATGAAGACAGGTTGTGGGAGACTTTCTGCCTTTACCGTGAGCATTTACAGAGTCCCCTTGCACTGGAAACATCTATATATTTATATAAGAAATGAAGAAACAAAGTTTAGTTTTGATAATGAAAAGAACAATGAAACTATGTCTCACTTTAAAGATATATATAGATATCTATTTCATATGAATTATTCTGTTTTCCTTTTTTATATGGTTTGCCAGACTTTGTCCACTTTTAACTTCAATGGCAGTAGAAACAGTTCTGAGCCATGCCTTATAGCATAGAGACTCAGAGGCCATGATCAGGGTTGCGTTGTTGGTTACGGAAGCTTTTAAACTCCTTGTATGAGATAATTCTTCTTGTTCAACAAGGTCTTTCTCTCAGTGCTGACAATGGGGCCCCTCTTGAAAGCACTGGGTGTCTGCATTCGACATAATCACATACCCAAGTGTTGGGCTATCTGACATCTTTTCTTGCCTCACCCACTGGGTTGCTAGAAAAATTTCAGGGCTTGGAGAAGGATAGAATTTTGCGACAATCCACCTCTTGCCTTGCCCTCTTCTCTTCCATCTTTATTTTGTTCTGGCCCTCAAGGGTACAAAATACGTTTACTGTTCATGAAGTAAGGGGGCATTTCTTTATTAATTGTCACATTCCAATTTAAATACACAGGCACAGTGGTAAGCATGTTGTGGCTAAGAAGCCAGCACATAACTTAAATATGAACACAACAAAGATATAGCTCATTTTTATGGACCCCATGTTTTCTATGGACGTGACCACCCTAAATCCTTGGCCAACTTATAGTGCATCTTTCATGTTATGCCACTTTTTTCAGGCTCCAGCCTTCTTCCCATCTCTACAGTTTTTGTCATTCCAAGGTAGTAAACATCAAGAGCTAGTAACACCCCTTGGCAAAAGATGAGAAATTGTCCTGCTTGTCTCAGTGTACCCATTTGCAGATTTTCCAAAGTGAGGGTGTTCAACTTCTGTCTGTGACCAACAGTTGGACTCTAAATGTAATGTAACAATAATGATAAATCCTTTGAGGAGAATCCCATAAGAATTCAGTCCTAATAGAATTCCATCACCCTAGGCAGCTAAGCTTGGGTCCCCCATTTTCTTCGGCAATCTTTTGTAGGGTGCAGTAGGGAAGGCCTCCGCCCATTGACAGGAATAGAGCTGATTGTTGCCAATACAGCTCAGCTACACAAGGCAATAAGTGCGGCTGGGTACCAAAGACCTACTGATTCTAAACTATAATTATACCCCACCTGTCCTCTATTTCTAATATTGTATTCAGGGAAGCTGCTCCATGAGTATGTGGTAAGTAGCATCTGGCTTTTGATATTCTATTTTACTCACCAGAGATATGGAGGATTGGTTTTTACATACGTAAAGAGAGAAAGAATATATAGATCTATAGTTATGTATGCTTATTTTTAGAAAAGTGCTTTCAAGGGTTAATGATACAAAAAGAAAAAAAAAACAAGCAGGGATAGGTAGCTCCTGGAAATCTTGAAAGCTGTAAGTTGTAATAATGCACTTTTTTGAAAGATTTTAAAAGTAACCAAGTTACCACATAAAAATTAGAGCCTGATACACTGATAATAATGCTGTAGACTTCAGAGAGCTACTGTCCCCATGACTGAGATGACTAAAGATCCTTCAAATAGATTCAATGGGCTTTTGGATCCCTGATTTCCTTTCACCACCAAGGCAATCATCGCCATTTGGAGGTGTATCCACAAAACACTGGGTGTGTTCTGAGGCCTAATGGAAGCTCCTCAGAAAATTCTAGACACCTACTCAGCATGCCCAGAAATACTACCCGTAAAACCTTGCTTTTGTGAGAAAATATGATTATTTCATCTCTACAGCACCCACTAGGCAAGGCTCTCCATAGAAAATGATAGATATGCATGCTATTCCAATGGGCTGAACAGTGTGCCAGATGGTCATCATTGATGACCATGGAGCTGAGCTGAGGCCAGGGCAGCCATGATTCCCACGGCAGGTTTGCCACTCACTTGGTTACATGCACCTGTATCAGGCTCTAAACAGCCCGGTTTCACTTCAGCTGCCTGTGTGTGGAATCCCGTCAGTCGCAAAGCCAAATTAATGTGGCCAAAGGGGAACAGCGTGGTTCTTCAAGCTGCCTGCCTGGCTTTTGCTATTTGATGTCGACTGAATGGGGTCTTGTTTTGGTACCCTTTTTCCAGTGTTAACTATGTGACTTTTTCGAGGCAGTTTGTTATTTGGCACTTAGACCATTGTTCATGTTAATATCTTGGGCTTCTGCATTTGATAGACAGACTTTTATAAAGCACACGTCCCCCACCCCTTTGCCACATACGTCCCTGGCTTTTTGTATGCGCTAAACGGCCATTTGTGGAAACTTGAGAGTATATAATTGTTATTACTGATATAGTAACTGTTTTTTGCACTAGCCTTGAAGAGATGTACAACATGTTTCTGTATTTTTACAACGTATCTAGAAAGTGTGAAAATCTATTAGTCAGTTGAGAGAAATATCAAAATATATAATGGCAACACCTCAAAGATGCGTTATGAAGTGTACAGTTTGTGATAATTTTATATCTAAAAATAACAAAAACAAGAAACATTTGATATAATTTTATTCTATTTGTTTCATATGTATTTTGAACAAGAAATAAAGTGATCTAAAACTACCTGCCTTGTTGTTCTTTCAGTCATTTCAGAGTATTTCTTTATCACAGAGTATGGTACCTATAAAGATGTAGATTATAAAGATATTGTGGAAGGAAAAAAAATCTGATTATCAGGAAATCTCATCAGCCAATTTTGTTAGATACAATCCACCTAACCTTTATTTATTTAAAGTTTTATAGACCATCCCATTACTAGAGTCTCTGGATGGTTTACAGCAAGCACAGATAACAAAATGGCACAACAGATTCACAGTTAAAACCAATTAAACGTTAACATGTATTAGGAATCTAGAGTGCGGTAGGAAGAGAGCTCCACCATCTAGAATGGTTGTCCACCCTCCAAAGAACAGAAGCCTTTCTATGAAGGTCATCAATCGCTTCAAAAATACGAAAGCAAATATTTGACGTGGGGCAAGGGCTTTTAGAGACAAGCAGGTCAATATCTCCTGAGATGTCACCTTTGCATGTCACAACTTCTCCTCAGCAACACTTCAAGCATCACTTTAGGAATGCTCCTTCCCCTTCCCCTGCCTATGAGGCCTTATACATTCCAAGCCTTCGCATGATCACGGTTAGCTTTGCATTCCTCTATATTGCATTATTTTACAAGAAATCCCAAGTCCTCCATCCTATGAAAACCAGTCACTCAATTAGAGAGGATACAAATATTAATAATTGCATGCCTGCACACACAAAATACATAACATTAACATTTATTAATTAAAATATGAACCTTCCAGGTGCGATCTTACCTATGGTGCCCTTAGTATGAACTTGGAGAGTTATAAGCATCCAGTGAAGCTGCAACAGAGGGGAACCACCACCCTGTAATTCAGCTAATTTTGGCTGACAGCTGCAGCACTTCAGAAGAGGCATGAAGGATACTGCAGCACCACCAAGATGCTCCTCATGGCCCCGCTCCCTGGCCCCTCTGCCCCTTCTCCAAGGTCACTTTCCCCACCTTTTTTATTTTTCACTTTATATCCTGCCTTTTTCCTCAAAGGGCTCAAGGCAGCTTACATCATTCTCCTCCTCCATCTTATCCCCACAAAAACAACCCTGTGAGGTAGGTTGGGCTGAGAGTCTGTGACTGGTCCAAAGTCACCCAGTTGGCTCCATGGCCAAGTGGGGACTAGAACCCAGATCCTCTGAGTCCCAGTCCCATGCTCTTAACCACTACGCCACACTGGCTCTCTTGAAGGAGTAGCCACCATGGGGCTTTTCTGTGCCAGCTGAATGATCAGAGGCAGAGCAGAGTACAGGCCCCCAGCTCCAAGCCAGAGCTCTGTCTCCAGTCTTGGGTCTGGGACTCTAAGGTATCCAGCCTGGGGGGGCCATAGGATTGCTGCTCAGGGGGAGGCATAGGATGGCTCTCCCTGGCTCTCAAATTCTACCTCTACAGATAGATAGGTATTACAGGTCTCCAGAGACTTCGGTCCGAATGTTTTTTGTAAAAAAACAAAGAAATAAACAGACCCACACTAGTTGAACCAATTTGCTTGTGAACATTATTAAACATAACTATTACTTTAAAAAAGGGAGGAAAGGGAATAAAATCATAACACAAGGAAAATAAATCAAGAAGCGTAACACTAAATGAACAACAATGACCACTACCCTAATATACCTTTCCAACAGTTATACAAGGAAGCCATAAGTCATAGGAAAGAATTTCAGCTCAAGTCTTCTTCTGCTACTGTGAAGGTGGTGAAGTCAGTTTGTGCATCTTGGAAGACCAAATGAAGAATCTAACATGAATTTTGTATCACCTTTACAATTCCCTACAGTGTTTGGTAGGAAAGAATGTGCCCACAGAGTCTATGGGAGTGCAACCTAAATTTTAGAGTTTGTTCCAACCTTCCTTGAGTCATCATCACTGCGTTTATATCCCCATTCTGCCAAAGTGCCCAAGGAAAATTTTACTTTTAAAAAATGGTGTCCAATCTAATGAGCAATCTGCACTAGGCATGATAATGCCCATCTTATTGGCATGTCACAGCATGCTCACCCCAAACTGTCCTCCTCTCAGTAGTTCTGCAATATCCCCCAGATTTCTTCAGACCTGCTACATCACACCATTTTTTAATAAACTGTGGTTTTCTCCCAGTATTTATGTCAACGTGCACTAACCTTCCATTACTGTTCTGGGGCCAGGAGGGGCAGTTTCAGCTGTCTGGTGGACTGGGATGGGAAAGGAAGCACCCTGTAAAACGCCAGCACTTTGGAGATCCTTTGCTTGCTTTTCTGCCTCCTGGACCGCAGTGGCCCCTCTCTCTCGTACTTACAAGTGCCCCTCCTCTCTCCTTTCCAGAAAATAAAGTTTAAGGAGTCTTTTCCAGCCTCCTCAATTGGCTCTTTTGTCCTCTTGCTCAAGAAACAGTGAGACGACAAGCATGTGATGGCTTTCATGGTCCCTTCCAACACTACAATTCTATGATTCTATGTCTACTCAGACGTACATTGGATTTCCCTAACAATTAAATCACACTGACTTCAGGATCGCTGTGAGCAAGCTCCCAGGGGAGGCTGCTGTCCTTGTTTACTTGGGGGGAATGGGGGTGCTGGTCCCACTGGCTTCATCCCATAAAGGAAAGAGCAGCAGCACCCCTTCTCCGTGGTATTTTTGGGAGGGACAGGAGGAGCTGTGAGGGCTATCCCCCCTTTCCACTCCACTCATACCTCCACTCATTACATAGCTAATTGAGTTAACTAACAAACAAGTGCAGGAAGCTTAAGGGGCCATTTCCTTCCACGCATCACCTTTCCAGTGCCTCCAAATCTTCTCAGAATTGGATTTATGTGTGACTTATGCTCATGTTTTCAGATACGCCATACTCATTAGTGAGTCCCTCAACTATGATAAATACATTTTGCATAAATACTGAGACTGTGTTTCCTCCCAGGCAAGGGGCTCTGGGGTACATCTCCCAGCGGCGAACATAATGAGGCACCATTCATGAAAATGGCAATCGCACGAGTGGCTCTAAAAAAGTAAACTGCAGATATGGGGAGCAGGGGAATCCAGATTGGAACACAGGTGTTGGAGAGAGGCGGTCCCAATCCGGACTGGAAAGGGGCACATCGGCTTACTTGCATTGGGCAAAAACTTTCCATCATATCCAATAGGAGTTTTTCTCCCAATGCAAATAGCAGGCATGGGGGTAAATCCAAACAGAAATCTCAGTGGGGACAAAGGGTTAAAGGCCCTTAACCTCATACATTTTCTACATTGCATTCATGTAATTGCTAATTGTGTGAATAGTATTGTTGCCAGCCAGGTTTCCTCCCTTAGCACTTCCAGAACATTCTTTGGCAAAAGCTCTTTATTCTCCAGTGCCCTTCCAGTAAACACAACCAACAAAGAATGAGTCTCTGAGCATGAACCGAACAGTGCATTGAACGCAATCTAACAACAACTTCCCAACGTTCCTCTTTTGAGTAGTCCTGGGGCCCCTTCCCTCTGGAACCTCCTTTTTGGAGGCAGGCAACCCTCTTCTCTGTCTGTCACCCCTCTAGTTGGCCAGTCCTCTCTCCCGACACCTGTCACGGTGACGGGAAGTGTGCTAGGTTTGGCTGATGGCAGGAGTTCTTCTCCCACGCCCCCTCCTTGCAGCTGTAAATCCTGACTATTCTCAGTGTTCACCTGCACATCTTGGGAGGGTTCCTTTGAGATAAGTCCCTCCATGTTTTCCATTACAATGTCTAAGAATTCTGGTTCCAAGGATCCCTCATTACGGGATGAGTCCATATCCTCCTGACCTTGGAAACCACGCCAAGATTAACTGTCTCTTACATTCCCAACTGGAATCTCACCTACTTTGGCCCCCAGATGAAATATTTTTAAAGAGATGGGGAAGGAAGAGGAAAATTAGCACAACTGAGCACTAACACTTTCATGCTTCCATTTACATAACGATTAGGTGGAATTAGGGTGTCCTGTTGTGACTCACCCCAAAAGCAAAAAAGCATCCCTGCAAGGGAGCAACACCAAGTGAGCATAAAATTTGCAGGCACTGCTTTATAGGTATGGATTCAAATTCAGACATTATGGATACATTTTAAATAGAGATATAGCAGATGTCACCCCAGTGCGAAAGACTGATGAGGTGCTTAGTCTCCTATCCAGGTGCTGGTGATGTGAAATTTCATGGTTCAGCAGTTCCTTCTGAGGATTCTTTATTTTGGACTGGAAAGCCCTTCAAACTGAGGGTGTCTTCAAAACTCAGGACAGTCCATTACCAGCCCTTCAGATCAAGGTCTGCTCTCTGTAAAAGAGGGCAGGTGAAAAGCCCGGGTGAAATGGATGCTGATGAAGAGGCTCAGTCTGGGGAGCAGGGAGACAGAAGTCCTTCGCCATGGGGGGGATGCAGAGCAACATGGGGCCATCTCACCTCTGCTTCCGATGCAGCCAAGCAAACTGGCTGTTGATTTACTGCTGTTTACTCTTCTGATGGCATAACAGAATGTCACAAACCAAAGACATGCATAATTTGTGTGTGATTTGTTTAAACATACAATAAATTGCCCCACACTGTGCTCATTAGATTCCTAAATGGAGAGCACTGAAATATTGCTTGGGATTTTGATTCTAATCATGTTTCTGATCTGCAGTGACACCAACATTAATCTGCTGCTACCAAACTGTGCACTTAAGAAACAACATACAATTGACTTTAGATGTCTATTATGGGAATTCACACTGCAGTGGAAAAACTGATGATTTAAGTCTAACTGTGAAGAATTTAGCTGCTCCTCTCCAGGAGGAAAAGGAGACTAGGGTAGACTGTTATACTCCATTCAGAGTAGTAGACTGAGATAAACAAAATACACTAGTTTTTCTATTCACACATTGCAGCTTCGATAGGTCCTAGTATATAAGCCAAAGTAAAAAATAAGCAAAGGGAAAATATGGAGTTGGTCAAAAGAGCATAGAAATTACTGTCTCTATGTATAGCCCACATCTCCTTCTCACAATGTAACTGTCTACAACATCAATCAGAAATTAAGTTTTTGGTTCAAAATCTTTATTAATTTATTAAATGTATGCCTGGTTCTTCAGTCACTAGGATTTCCTGGGGAGATTTTAGCAGCCTACAGAAACAGAGAGCATGATGCTAATACATACATACAGTGGGCATTGTCTCCACTCCAGCTGCTCCTTTTGACCCACACTTTACTAATTCTAAGAGCAGGTACACATCTGAAATCACCTCACACATGGATACAAGTAATACTTGCTGTGTGCATACATGTTGACAAGTGAATTTACCAGGGTTAAGTTAGACACACAATAGTTCACCCATCTGCCTGAAGCAATCTTGGACTGAGAGAACTGGTGATGGACGTAAGAAGAGCCATGGGATCTTTGGGATCAGATCATGGGTCTCTCTAGTCCAACATTCTCTTCAACACAATGACCAAATGACGCCCATGGAAAACTTGCAAGCAGGACAGAGTGCATCGGCATCCTTCCACTCATGTTCCACAGCAGCAGCTGCACATGCCTTTGATAGCCTTTTCCACCTGGAATTTTTCCAATTCCCTTTTAAAGCCATCCAATTGTCCATCACTACATCTTGTTAAATAAACGACCAAACAAATAAATAAATCAATAAGCAACCCACGTCAGCACTTGCTGATATGATGCATGTGCAGAGGGAGTGAATAAGGAAAGGTGTTTTTCTTCCTCTGTTATTTACCTAGAAACCACAAGCATCTAAAAAGAAAAAAAATGAATAGCAGGATATTTTGGTCAGATAACAGATTACATTCTTTATAATGCACCAACAAATAGCAACGTAATGAAATTGGATGTTGTGTGATACAAAGATCCTGGCCATCCAGTTAGATGACTTTCAAAGGGAATTAGACAAATTCTTGGGGAAAACAGTGGCACGAATCAATTCGTCATGATGGTTGCATGCTGCCTTAGTTCCAGAGGCAGCATGCTTCCAAATACCAGTAGCAGGGAAACAGTAATTGAAAGCTGCTACTGCTCTCATGGGAGGACCTGGCTGTCCACTGTGAGAAACCAGATGCTGGACTAGGCAGGCTATCAGTCTGATCTTGCAGGGCTACTCTTGTATTCTTCAGGGTGAAGCAGCTTTCAAAGATCACTGCCATTCAGATAGCCCTGAAGGTGCCAACCTCAGACATTTTTGAATAATTTACACTTTTTGCACTATCTGACTCTTGCAATGGTCGTCAGTCGATGGAACTGTTCACCGCCACAGAGGCTGAGCTTCTGCAATGCTGCAACATCCTGAGGTACCCAACCCATGCACAAGAAAGTGAGCATTGTTTTGTCTGAAGAGGACCCAAGGGAGCCAGTTGCCAAGAGAGATCTTGGGCTCTCCTGCACTAGAGACATTCAAGGCAAAACTGGACAGTCATCTGAGTGGGATGGTGTAACTTGGCATCCTGCACCAGCAGGGCAATAGCCTACCTGGCCCCTTCCAACCCTGCTATTCTATGAATCTTAGACCCCAACCTCTATCTTGTATTGGCACGTGTTTTCTTAGGAGCTTTCGTGTCCTGATCCCAACTAAACACATCCTTTGAAATGCAATGTCTGATCTTTTCAAGATTGAAACATCTCACTAATAGCAGTAGGCAGTATAAATGTTCTGTAATTTCTGGCTTTGGCTCTCCTTCCAAGGATCTTTTCTCATGCTTAACACAGTTTGAAGCTTTCAGATTAAGCAACTATAAATTGATGAGCTGTGATCAGAGAAGAGGAAAGGAACGGGACTCAGAGCTGATGAGAGGCAATTCATACTGAGCAAACTTTCCTTTCCTTGTCTTAAATTGCTGCATCCTTCAGAGGTCAGCAAGGGCTTCCGCAGGGAGCATCTTCAAAATTAGGTGGCTTTTAAAAGACAGCAGTCTTCATGGGGAGCTGTAAGAAGCCCAAACACTAGAGAGGAAATGAGACAATCACTTCATCAATGCAAAAGCTTTCAGAGTAGACGCTGATAGCAGGTTAGCTAACAGTTCTGATGGAGTACCAGTTGCAGCCAATAAGCACTGGAATAATGCCTTTTTGCTCTGTGTTACCTTGTACTTCAGAATTCAATTAGCCACTGCTTCTATGTTATTCCCCTTATGATTCACTAG
The DNA here is from genome assembly GCF_004798865.1 of Varanus komodoensis. Lineage (NCBI taxonomy): Eukaryota > Metazoa > Chordata > Lepidosauria > Squamata > Varanidae > Varanus > Varanus komodoensis. The sequence goes on along the minus strand of NW_025335701.1, from coordinate 13,750,492 downwards.
AAAGGGGCTTGCTGAGGATGATATAGAAATCAAAAGGCCCCAGGGCAGGAGTACAAAAATGCAGATACATTTTCTACAGCTGCTTCATCTGGAAAGAAAATTCAATGAGGTTTGCTATCCATCTTCTGCAGCAGTGCTTGGTAACAGCAGCAGTCAGGATAATTTCCTTCGCTATTCTGTGTCATCTCACATTATTTAAATTTAATAAAGGGAACACAGCTTTAAAAATGGCCATTTGGTCCTTGCACCATGTGGAATGGAAAAGAAGCATTTTCAAACTATGTAAACAAATGATCAAGTCCTCTGAAACAAGTTCCAGAAATGAACATATCCTTATACAGCAGTGTTGTCTAGTGGTGAAAGTCAGACTGGACTTGGAGATGTGGATTCTATTCCCACTCGGCCTTCCTACTGGGGAACTCTGGGTTAGTCTGAGCTTACAGTCTAACCTACTTCCTAGGGTTGTTGTGAGGATACATATGGAGTTCAGGAGGAAGATTCCATACACTACCTTGGGTTCCTTGCAGAAAAAATGCTGGGGACAAAATACATTAAATAAATCACAATGCTACCTTTTCAGTTGCATTTTACTTATTTGTTGTCATTCTGAGATTACCAATAAATAGTGCTTTCATATCTGCAGTTTTTATCATTTGTTTTCATGTGATTTTATTACATTAATGTGTAATTATATGTGTAAATTAATTTGGGAAACTGATTTCTAAGCAAACCACAAGCGTTAAATACATATGGACCAAAGGGCAGGCAAGACAGCATATTAACTGAGAGGCTGTACAGAAAACAGCTCCACCTTTTAATGACACCTTTTATCTATCAGCTGTTTGCTTCCCATTTGGCCTAAGGAAGACCCTCCACACACACACTTTTTCAGGTCCAAATGGAAAAAGCTACTGCCCTACCCTTTCTTGTGAATTCAGATGAAGGCATCAAGCCACAAACACTTCCTGAAAATAGAATAAGAAGGGATCCATACAAAACACTTCCCAAAGAATCTCCAACTTTCCTCTCTCTCTCTTTCAATAAGGAAATGCCTCATTGTTTTATTTATGTGCCATGCAACTGCATGGCTGTTTACTCAAAATCCAGCCCCACTGGAATGGGGTTTACTCCCCAATAAGTAAGTTTAATTTCTTTTTTTTTCTTTCTAGACAAAGGCACTTTGAGAAACACAAAGCACGTGAAATTCTTCCGTTCCCCTTGCTATCTATTTGCATGGTGACTAATAGTCCTTTGCCCATCACATGAGCTATTATAAAGCCAGTTATGGTAATTATTTCCTGGGATGTGCACTGCGAAATGTGCTCCACTTGAAACCATTTGTTCAACAAACAGAATGCAAGGGGGGTTATTTTAGTGGCTGCTTTTATTTTCTGGCAGTTTAATTGTGCCACTGTCAGATGGATCGCTCATACCTAACATCACTCCTGTCTTCCATAGAATGTTTGCATTTGCAATGCATTAAAAAGTGGGCAATCAGAAATTACTAAATAGTGAGGGTTTGAAATTACAAGGACCATGCTGAAGGAGAAAGAGACGACTGGGGGATTTTATTGTAAAGTTACTGGAAATTAATTTCACTGGTTGATCAATATATACTAAAATAAAAACCATGGAAATGTTAAAACAATGGAGAGCGAGAAATCTAGATTCTGAAATATGCTTGCAACTCTACTTGAGCTGGGAAAATGAAATGGGTGAAGAGGTATACTAAAGCCCTCTTCCCAAGCCAATCAACCTCCCCATCCTAAGCAAAACCCTTTCACGGGTCCATTATGTAAAAATCTGAAATACCCTTCTTTATCTAATCCTGATCTTTCTATTCTGCTCCTCTTCAGGTCTCTGAGCTGAGCTACACGTTCTGCCTCTTGGGAGGATGCTGCTGAAGAACAGGGAGTACCTCCCCTCCATGCTATTGCATCTAGGAGCATATGATGATGCAGTGAAATTCGCTGCTGTCATGCCTAGTTGTTGATCTGGTTTCTCCTTGCCACAATTGCTTGCTGTGTCCCCCAAGCTTGGGCGGCTCAATCCATCATGGTTCAAGTCCCAGAACAAGTGAGCCACTTGGCAAAAGCAGCTATCCTGCTCTTATGAAGCAGCTGGCCAGAAAGCACAGCGGACAACTAGCCCAGTTTAGCATGGCTGTCAGAGGCATCCCAGCTCCTCCCACTTCCCTTGGGAAGGAGGCAGAAACCAGTGATTGGCTTAACAGGGCTGCCCCGAGAACAGAGCAGCGCCATGGAGCAACTGTGCACACAAAGACAGACAGACAGACAGACAGACAGACACACACACACACACACACAACAGCCCCAGCTTGATAGCTTACCTTCCATGCATGAGCCAAAGACTGGCGATGGGTTGCCATTAAGTGCAAACCCACTTAATGATCCAAAGGCCATAGGCTCACTCCCCAAAACAATCCATATACCGGCCATCTCCCAAGACATGGTTGACTCATGGTCATGGTCACTAATCATTATTTTGTTATGACCTTCCAAACCTCCCAGAAAAGAATTCAGCTAAGTGGGAAGGGAATGATCACTGTTTTGACTCAACCTAAATGTTTTTGCTATCTTATCTCGAAAGTATAGATCACAGAGTCATATACAATGAAATACATGAATAAGAGAGAGAACTTCAGCTACTGGGCAAGATCAAAATTAAACAAATGAATGAAACTGTGCTTTCGGGGGCAAGAAGATTATTTTAGAATCTCAAAATATTTCTGAGAAAAAATGGTTTTGAAGGACTGTTGCTTCCTACTCTACCTACCATTCTTTTATATTCAGTATCTTTCTCAGAGATTTCCAAATAATAAATTATTATTCTAATGCCACTCTTCCCTGAATGTCCTGTTGCAGGTGTGAGGGGTTTATTTAATTTTATTTTTATATTTTTATTTGACTTTTAGCTCACTCCATTAGACACATGGTTTCCTGGACAGGTTACAGGAGTTTCGGTTGTGTTCAGCTCTGGAAAATAGGTGAAACTAGCATTGCAGTATGAAAAACTGCAGTCGTCCAGTTACCCCCCCGCCCCGTCTTCCCATTTAGTATACCAGTTATATGGGAACAAAAACAGTATGGGAAACTAATTTAAATAGTAAAATACCAGAAAAAAGCGTGGACAGGAATATGGAACATTCAAATATACAAATCAGTATTGGCAAAATCTAAGCAAATGGTATTGAAGACACTTCATGGATGGCATTTATTCTCTACAGAACTTCATAAAATAAATTAAGAAATATCAAATATGTGTTGGCAAAATTGTGGGGTAAAAGAGTAACTTGAATACATGTGGATATCTTGTCCAAAAGTGGAATTATACTGGAAAGAGGTAATTAAATGGTTAGAAAAGTTAACACATCAAAAAATAATTTGTAATGAAACTCCCCTATTATTCTCCCTCTTTACAGATGGGAATGAGAATTTAAATAATAAAGAGCTGGTGGAGATCCTCACAGGAACAGCAAGATTAAAAATTGTGCGTAATTGGACAGATGTCTAGGGGCTCTCCTTTCAAAGATATTTAGGAAGGATATGGGAAATTGCACTAATGAAGAAATTGACTACACAGGCTAGAATCCTGAGAGACGAAATAAAAATAGATAATTTCATTAAAATTTGGCACCCCTTACTGACCTTGAATATGGAAACAAATATTGAAATAAATCTGGGTAACCCACCAGTATATTGGTCTGCTGTTTATTAAGTCTATACATTTTTTTTACATTTGTGAGTATCAGTTTGTAGAAGATTTGGAATGGATATGTAAATAGAGCTATTGTTATATTGAAGATGTACATGCTCTAAGATGATATCCTTTTGTTACTGTTAAGGGTTGTCAAAAAATAAAAGGGGGGAAGCTAAAATAAATTCTTCCCATTTGAAAGAAGCTTTCGTTTTTCTGCCTCATCGTCAGGATGTTTTAAAATGCATTTTGTCTGATTATTTGTTTTTCTTACTGTGTTTTCAAGACTGCCTAACAGCTGTGAGGTGGCAAGGGTGTTGTGTGTATTTTTGTGTAGCTCTCTGCAAAAGATATGGAGCAAAAAAAAGTGCTGTGAAGCCTTTCCCTGGACCTTCACAGAAGTACAGGAGCCCAGGACAGTGGGATGCAGATTTTCGCCACCTCACAAGTAAGGGAAGTACAAGAACCCTGAACGTAAACCATGTGGTTTCTCTGAGTTGTTATGCTCGGACTTTCTTTTCAAACCAGTTTATTTTCTATCTAATTGAATGAGCAGTTGAAAAGACATGGAAGAGACTTTTTGGACTAACCCTAACCATATCATTCGGTTCTTCTGTTAAGTACTTTAATATGCTGTGGATTGTGGGTTGTTCAAACCAAGTTGTTGTCTTGAATTCTTTTACCATTGATGGAGTGTTATTTTGCCATCTGCATCCCCCTTTTCCCCTTTTCTGTTTATTCTGGATTGTTGCTTTGTAACCCAAGCTATGATTTATCCTGGTGAAGAAGCTTCATTAAGGTCATTTAAGGATGCTTGCAGACATCCAGATTATACTTTGGCGCACCATTCAGTCAAGAAATCCATTGAACAGATTTCATAAAAGACTATTTAATGCTGCAGAAGCCATCCTCATAAATTCTAGGAGGAATAAACAGTAAAAACAGCAGCTTTAAGCCAAGCTGTCTTCTAAAATATTTTAGTGCTATCCGAGGCTCTTCTGTGCATGGATTTGAACCCTGCCTTTGGAAAGGATGTTCCTTTTTTCAAAAGCTAGTTTAGGATTAACCAGTATTAGGATGAGTAGTTCTTTAAATTACCTAAGAAATGCATATTTTCCCATTCTTGATGCTTTATTTTTGTAGGCTAAATGTGCCATCTGACGGCCAGGAAATGCTGTTCAGAAAATTTGGCTCCCCAACTCCAACTGGGCTTCCTCTGAGACTGCCGCCTTCAGAGCTGTGTTTGGCAGTGTCCCGAGACAGAGCCTTTTGGTGGCCATTCCCAGGCTGCAGAACTGCCTCTTGGGGAGGCTTTGCTTATTCCCTCTCTGCTGTCCTCCTGCTGGCAAGCAAAGATAATTTTATTTAAGAAGATCTGTAGCCTTTAAGTGGGTGCCTTGGGTGTGGGGCTATTTTTAATAATTGTATGTGATTATGTTGTTATTGCATTTTAACATCTTACTTAAAACTGTTTTGTTTCTATAAACCATCTTGAGTATAGAAGATACAGTTTATGCAAAATGGTGTCCCCTGTCATCTCCTTTTCCAGTGAGGCATGTCCTCCTTTGGCTGATTCAAATGGGGCCACCACGGGGCCAGGGAAGTGCTTTCAAGGTGCAACAGCTGGCCATCTCTCCTCCAAGGACGAACCATTTCCTCCAGAATGAAAAACAGGGCTCCCTACTAGCAGCATTTTGTGTCCTTACAGTTGTGAGGGAAGGACCTTCAGACCACCAAGTCTCCAAGCATCTAACTCTCTGCAGCCTGGGCCAGCTTAGCTAAAGTTCAGATAGACCTGCTACTTGTTGGAAGCCGCCCCAAGGCTTATGGGAAGGGGGCGGCATACAAGAATTCCAAATAAATAAATAGACTGAAGTTGTAATCCAACAATATCTGGAAGGACAACAGTTCCTACTTCTGCATCTGACTTTGTCAAAGGAGCTGAATTTTCCATTTTCTGTTCTCCTTTAGCTTTTCCTGGGCATATTTATGCTCAGTTTTAATGCAGCACATGGATTTATTTCATTTGTTCAGCTACTTATATTCCAATTAGGCTTGAAGCGGATTCTTTATTCTTCCACATCTAACTCCAGCACTTGTCAAACTGGTGAATGGAAGTGTTAACAAATATAAGAGGAAGAAAAACCTATTTGTTTTGTTTGTACATAATACCCACAAGTGTCAGGCCATTTCTTTTCCATCCTGCCTTAGAGGGTATTCTTGTTTTCCTGGAACTGCTCTAACAACAGAAGGTCTGACAGCAAGTGTTATCAAGCTTCTTCGAGTTCCCACTTCTCCCTTTTGTCTCTCTCTCTCTTGCTCTTGCTTTATCTGAGCTCTTTGCTCAGAAAACTCTCTACACTGACAATGACATTATGAAAGTGTACATGTTCCTCACTACAAGAAAGATGGCTCCAATAAGGACACCAATAACTGGTAAACATCAATCAGAATGACACAGTATTGACTTTCCAAATTGAAAACAGTCTGATAGGGCCATGTGGGACAAGCATCTAGAGCCACATTGCATAACAGCATCTCTGCAAACAACACACAAAGAGACGTTTCCAAGAGCAGCACAAAAGTACAGAAGAAACAGGATATCAGTACCATCAGATGCACACCTACTTCTTCTATTACGAACGCGTTATATCACACATTTCCTCCATCCTTGAGTTCAGGGCAAGATGTGCTGGGCTGCCATTCAGGCCCAGAACAAACACAGGCCTGTGTCAGGGGAAGAGATCTGTACTGCAGGCAATCAGATACATGGGGCAGGTTTCCTTTAGTGAATTGGCTGAACACGGCTGCATGCAGGTACAGGGCTGCCTGGAGAAAGTTTCTTGTGAACATGTAAGCATATGCTGTGAATGATTGGTATTCAAGTAAGAATTGCCTTGCTGGATCAGACTAGAGTCCAAGTAAATCAGCTTCATGGATTATAGGATTATAGAATCATAGAATCATAGAAGAGTAGAGTTGGAAGTAGAGTAGGGCCATGAAGGCCATCGGCTCCAACCCCCCCCCCCCGCTGTTGCAGGACACCACGATACACCATCCCACTCAGATGGCTGTCCAGTTTCTTTTTGAATGTCTCCAGTGTGGGACAGCCCACCACCTCTCCAGGCAGCTGGTTCCAGTGTTTAGATTATATCTAATGTTGGGTCTACTCTACATAAGCCTAATATTGGCGGTAACCCTATGTTTCCAGGAGTGGCCAGTACCTTGACATTCACAATATGATCTTGAGTGTAATGATATGTGGCATTCAGATTTGTTTCTTCAGATATTCCTTACCACCAGTAAACATTCACGGCAGACTGAGGAATTTGTCTACTCCAAGATCAACTACAGCTCATGGTAGTAGATTCTGTAACTTAATTAATCCTCAGTGTGAGAATGAAACCACTTCTCAAGGAAATGCTGTGGTTGGTCCTACAAATGGCTTTGCTGGTCACTTTCTTCTCATGGGAGCCCAATGGCAATAAAGGGCATTTAATGGAAATACTTGTCTCAACAATACTGCAAGTGAAAAGGTTCTTGGAATTGCTGAAGATCACATTGCTGAATAGGAGTCAACTATGTGAAGTGGCTGCAAAAAGAGTAAATACTATTTTAGGCTGCATTAATGGGAGCATTACTTCCAAATCACTTCCTTAGCACTGCTTAGGCCTCATCCCAAGTACTGTGTCCAGTTCTGGGCACCACAGCTTAAGAAAGATGCAAACGAGCTGGAAAGGGTTCAGAAGAGGACAACAAGGATGATCCAGGGACTGAAGACAAAGCCCAGTGAGCATAGATTGAAAGAACTGGATGTGTTTAGCCTCGATAAGAGAAGACTGGGGAGGAGATATAATAGAATTCTACAAGTACTTGAAAGGACGGGCTGTCACAAAGAGAAATAACAGGATCTCTTCTCAGTCATCCCATGGAATAATGCACTCAAGTAACAGGAAAAAATTCCTGACCTTTAGAATAATACAACAATGGAATGAATGACCTAGGGAAGCTGTGGGCTCCCCCACTCTGGAGGCATTCAAGATGCAACAGGACAGCCATCTGAGAGGGATGGTTTAACTGGGAGTTCTGCACTGAGCGGGGGGGTTGGACCTAATGGTCCTATGGCTCCTTCCAACTCTACATTCTAAGATTCTATGATTCAAAGGGAAAGATGATGAGAATGAGAATGACAACAATAATAATAGGTCTGGTTTAGATGTCAGGTCATCCAGAAATTAAATAAAACTTGGGTAGCTATGAACAAGCAGAAGCAAGTGGCCCCCAACCACTCAGCTGTTCTTTCCTCAGCCATCTCCAATTCCAGATTCAGATGTCATGCTAAACAACCAACCAGAGTTTGGAGCATCCCTGAGCTGTTTTAACTCAGCAGGAGCAGGCAGGTAGTCAGATGGCTACCAGCACACTTTCTCTTGCTTCCATATCAACAACCCATGGCTACAAAACCATGGCTTGTTGTGGATCTGCAAACCAAGTCATGCTGCATGCCAAGGTGGCCAAGGCATGGCACGACTACAGTCTACAGCCCTCTGCTGAGATGTTTCAATGAAGTTTCATTTGCCTTCTGATCCTTCTGTTGTGACAAGGTTCTCCCATCCCCTCCACCCTTTCACTTCAAATGAAAGTAACAGACGTGAAAAGGGAGCATGACATAGGAATGGGCTTGTAAACTAGCTCCACAGGAAGTTGTGGGTAATTGCATACTAACTTGTATCTAAATTTATCTGACTAATTAATGCTTCTCTTGATAAGTAAGGCAATCTAAGGTCTTTGCTGTCCTGAGTCATTGTCACATGCCTGTACAATCGAATGACTTCTGATAGGGTTATACCATTGCAAAAAACAACTATCATCTGTGCCCTCTTTTGTCTTGAGTTAAGTGCAACTTTTGGAGACACACACATGCCACGTTGCATTTAGTAATCACTTGAAAATGTTCAGAAACTGAGTGACCTTATTTTGCTTCTTTAAAAAACAGGTTCTAACTTGTGGTGTCTATAAATGTCCCAGTCCAGCTATGGATAATATATGCATGCACAGAAGCAGAATTCATACGTATTTGCCAGCTGGATGGATAATTGTAAGAGTGTAAGAGTCATGCCTGATTGGAGCAAAGCTCTTTAGCCTACATTCCTGTTTCCAGAGAGACCAATGCGAACCCCACCTATGGGAAGCCCTTGAGCAGAACAGTACTCTCCTGCCCATGTTACCCAGCAACCAGGGAACCGTTACCGGAGGTAATATACAGCTGTCATCACTACTCATGAGCTTGTCTTCCATGGATTTGTCTAATCCCCTTTTAAAGGCATTCAAATTGACAGCTTTTACTAGATTTTGCAGTACCAATTTTTAACAGTGTACCATGTCAAGAAGTACTTCCTTTTAGCTGTTGTGAATCTCCTAGCGTTCAGCTCCCTTGGAATCTAAAGAATTCCTGAATGCTCTGCAGAATTTCCTGATGACAGCCCAGCCTTGGTCATCCAGGCATATGAACTTTACTGGGTGAGAGGCAGGGGACATGCAACCCTCTTGGTTCTCCTTGGTCACCTAGGGGCCCTGGATACCATGACCATGGAATTCTTTTGGACCCGCTCTGAAGGTTGAGAGGAAGTTGCATGGTTCTGTTCCCCTCTGCAGGACAATGTTCAGAAGACAGCGTTGACAAATGTTACTGGTTGCCACCAGGGTAAGATCACAGCCATGGGCCCAGGACAGCAACAGGCAGCAATGGGCCGTAGAAGGGTTCTGTGGCCCGACAGATGCCCAACCAGGTCAGCTGCTGATGCTGGGCCTGCTACATAGGGACGTTAGGTTGGTGGCTACCCCTGTTGTGGAAGATCAACCTGTTACTATGCTCTAGGTGGAAAGCAAAGCTAGATACAGGCATCTTCACTGGAAAATGCCTGGTCATTTGGGGGCAGGGGCAGGCCCACTTCTAAGCAGTTATATGATGCTACCATCACATGAATACTGCATGATAGGTGTTTGCAAAACTGAGAGCTTTCGTACCTGAGCTTTTTAATTCACTGTGTCTACTTCTCTTTTCATCGCAGAATTGAGATCTGAGCATTTCTTTTCAGGCTTTTCTTGTCTATATCCTCTAGATGATGCTGGGATACATTGGAATAGCACAACTACACAAGCAGAACAAAAGTTTTGTTTCATTTTCAAAAATTAATACCACATTTTCCCTGCTTAAAAAAAATCACCGAAAGTGTTGTATAAAAACAAGCAAAACTGGAGGGCCACGGTGTTGCCTAGAGAACCCATATATAATTATTAGGAAATTAGGAGCATGGAAGACTTTGGCCTTCACTTGTTAAGCTAAATACTGGCACGGAGCTTCAGACAATGCATTACATGTGCAAGTCACAGAGCATTAAGAGATTTGCAAATCTTCATGGAGGGAATTTGCCCCAGGTGACTTGCCTTTACTTCTGGGTAAATGTGCTAGGATTACAGCCACTGTGAGTTAGGCAGCCTTTTCCATTCCCAAGAGAACTGATTTTCTAAGAAGGGCCTTAACCCCCTGGCTTGCCAGGTCATGGTCTTGTTGATTCATGCATTTTGCTTGGCAGCTCTAGGCAAAGCATTGTCCTTTTGTGTATGTTTCTCCTCTATTTAACACTTATAATCATGACTTATCTCCCTGGGATGTTGTATTAATGACAGATAATGATGGTAAATTGCCGTGGACACCAAATAACTATTTTATTAGAGTCCCTATTGGAACATTTCTAGACAATTGTTTGTTTTCGGAAGGCAGCTTATGTTGCTAGGCAATGGCAGGAGTTACTCTGGGACACAGAGGTAAGACCTTTCTCGGGATAAGAGGCAGCCTAGAGAGAAGGTAGCTACTATAATTCAATAAACAATGCATGCCCAAGGGTGCAAACTGAGGCATGTTTCAGCAGAAACAAAGCTACAACTACCACCATGCCCCAGCCGCTGTACTGTCACTCCACAACATTAGGGGAATGGTCAATGGTCACCCATTCTGGGAACAGCCATTTTAATTTCCCACAATGCCCCCAGAAAGATGCTATGTGAAAAATAAAATGGTGGCTACCTCTTCAGCTGCCAGACCAGCCTGCCTATGTAGAAGAGGGCCCGAGAGAGATCATTTTGCCAAAGGTTAACGCAATCCTTGAGGGAGCCCTGCAGGCTGGGACGCCTAAGAATAATATGCAGCACTGAACTCAGCTATCAGGCAGGTTCATATATGACCAAGCAGTCCTTCAGGTATCCTAAGGTATGACTATTTAGGGCAGGGGTGTAGATCTCAGGTCCAGGAGCCAAATCTAGCCTGCCTGTGGTCCCAGTTTGGCCCTTGGGATGCACCAGGTGGTGACACATTCCTTCTCCCAAGAACTAACATTTCCCAGCTTTGGTGTGGCGTCGTCTTCCATTCTAAAAGGTAGAAATGCCTCTTCTAAGGCTTAGTTACCAGCACAAAGGATCTTAACCTTCCTGAAGGTGTGCCCCAATTGCACTTTTCATCGCAGAATTGACACAGCAGTAGACCTACAACCTACCCCTCCCACATGGTTGCTTCCTGTTGCCTGCAAGATTTAAGCTTCTTAACACATACCATCCCCTTTTCAAAAAGAATCCATAACATTTCCCAGGAATGTATTGATTTGCCACTATGGTGGCTTTATATCTCCAAACCAAGCAATGTACCAGGGCTATAAAAATGTCCCATAGATTTTCCAAAGAAAATTAGTCTAGGGAGGCAGTCTTGAGTGCTACAGGTATCAATCAGATGGTACAAACCCTAGGATTTCACTGGAGAACATTTGCTTCACCAGAGACAGGTTGTGTTAAAAATGCAATTCTTCACAATGAAAATTATCTTTATGGTTTATGATACTTATCTAATATTTTGAGTTTGCAGAATACTTCTAACATGACAGACACATGATTGAGGACCCATGGTGGTTAAAATGTTGGCCTGAGACTTGGGAGATTAGGTTTCTAGTTCTCACTATATGACTTATGGCCAGTCCTTAACTTTCAGCCTTACCTACCTCACAAGATCTGAGGATGAAATGAAAGAAAGGTTATGAATAGAATAACCAGGTAATGGTTGTGGGAAACTTCTTTATTCCTAAGCTGTCCAACAGCAGAAGCATTCTGGGAGCTTCACAACAATTCATAAAAACCACAAATGCAATAAAAAGCATAGAACTGAAATATTTTAAAAAATTAAAACAATTTAAGTAACTATAATTCTTTTTAAAAAGATACAGCACAATGAATATAAATGCCCTCATATGCTATTGAATGCCTTGGAGAAGAGGCTGATCTTAAGTTGGTGCTCGAAGGATAACAGTAAAAGAGCCACTAGAGAAATCATTCTATAATCAGGGGAGCCACCACTGAGAAGACTTTCCCCATTGTTGCCACCTTCTGAGCTTCCTTTGGTGGTTGCAATCAGAGGAAGCCTCAGATACCAAATATTTTGACTGCGCAGAACATTTTACCATCCGTAAATACATTGAAACATGGCTTAGAGAAGTCAAAAGTTGGATAAACATGATTGTGAAAATGTTTTACAACCACATCTATGGAGCTAAACTGAAATACGCTTTGGGTTTTGCCCTCATCCCTTTTATCCGTATCCTTGCCCACCACTGGAATGCAGTTCCCAAGAGGTTTCACAAAATGTAATTTGGCATGGCATTCAAAATAGTACCAGAGGCAGAACACAGGGCTTTTCCTTGGGGGATTCTGATTTAGCTTGCAATCCCATGCATGTTTAGACAGAAAAGAAGCCCAACAGCTCCTGGCATGCCCCAACCAGCCATACCAGCTTGGGAATACTGGCAGTTATAGGACTGCTTTTCTGTGCAAGCATACACTGGATTGCACTCTAATTTCAACTCTGATCTGAAACTGATCAGGAGAAGGAGACCGCAGTCCTATAACCATTAGCAAAATCTCATTTGTCCCAGGTTTCAGTGGTATTGAGCTTTCCACATAACTGGAAATATGCTTGAGGAAAGCAAATGCACGCACTGTACAAGGGCGACAGCTCTCATGTAGAGCAATTTATGTGTGATAGCCATTATGTGTAAATTACACCTTAGCAAGAAACAGAATCTATTCACCAAGTCAGCCAGATCAAGGGTTTTCTCCTCTTTCTAGCACTCATCCATTGCAATCCACTGGATAGAGGCTTTGAGACCCCACTAAAAGTGTCACTGGGGAAATGAGAACTTAGCCAAGAAAAATGATAACCCCTAAAAATCCACCACAAATGAAGCATCACATTTAAAATATTATTCATAAATATGACTAACTCAGTTGAAAATGGTAGCTTTATTGCTTCCTCGACATCCATGAGGGTTTTATACACAAAAAAGTAGTTTTGCCCATATGTCTTTCCAGCAGGATTCCTTTGCTTGCAGGTCAAGCATTCCCCACTTCTGGTTGTCCCCTCCACTTTCCTTCTCTACTCTGGGCAGAGGACCACATATTGTCTTCCCTTCCCTCCTTGCTCTAAGGAGAGACTTAACAAAAGGTTTGGAAGCACCTTGAGTATCACTGCCAGTATTCTTAAAACAACCATTAAAAAAACACTGTGCTTTTAAAGGAAATCCAGCAAAGCCTTAACCTCTAAATTTGGTAGAAGGAGCACCTTGTTTTAAACAGGTGAATACAATGGCCTTAATCCAGCCAACCGAAGGCAAGAGGCAGACTGATAGCCCTATAAAAGCAGGAGGAGGAAAGAGGTCTGGTTTTTACAAAGTGTGTTCTAGCAGGCTAGCTTGTAGGGCATGTTTCCCGTGAGAGAGTTAAGGCAAGGGTTGTGTGTTTGAATGTTGTTTTTACTAGCTTTTGCTCCTTAAAAAGCAAGGGGATGGGGATATTTCTGCTGAAAAAGCAGGGTAGTTAGTAGAAGGCAACTATCAGGCAGAAGTTTAACAGCAGTGCACTGAAATTTACTGACTTGCAAAGCATTTACTTCATAGAACAATAATCTCTAGAGTAAGTTCTCTCATCCTGGGAGAGGTTTTGGTCTGTCTGTTCACTCTGCCTTCCCCCCGCCCTTCTAGGGGGAGGAACAATGGCATTATGTCTCTTGCTACTGGAGAAGTTTTATAGATATGACTGTCGGAAAGAGGCTTTCTTCCAAATGGCAGATAGCTTTGGGAGGCTATAGTAATTAGTTACCTAGGAAACAGCTGTATTCTAGCACTTCTAAAGAGAGCAAGCTCAAACAGAGGTAACAAGTGCTTGTTTACAGGAACAGAGGCCTGAGTTGGGGTTTCACTGCATTGCTAGGAGCCTGCAATTTTGGGATATACCTGGGTCAGCTCCTTCATTCCATTAAGTGTGACCAATTAAGAAAACCTAATTGTTCAGGCAGTGGGGGATGCTAATAATGCTTAAGGTAGTTCTTCAGTTAAGCAAACCAAACACCAGGGGCCATCCTGGTATTTGGAGAAGTATGAACGATGCCTTCCCTTCAGAGTAACCAAAAGGTCATAAAAGTGAACAAGTTCTGAGTTCATTAAAACTCTTCACAGATAACTCATAAAGCAACCGCCTTAAAAGTAGGGTGTGCAGTATCTTCATTTCTATCCTTGCCTAACAAGAAGAAAATGCCACTCTGCTGTAATCTCTAGGATGTATGGAAGGGGGAATGTCACGTAGTTCTAATTAGCCTGAGATCATAGTTGATGTGGAAAGGAGGGAGCTTACAAAGCACTAGCACGTGTGCTCCTATGTATAGAAGGTCCTGGCTTCAGGGCTTATCGGCATCAGGTGTTTGTGCTCATGAAGGTTCAGGGCTCCTCTTCACCTTATTCTCCAGGGCCCTTTGTGTATTTTCCATTTTTCCAGCCATTTGTGTGTTGCTGCACTTGGACTTTACCTGGATTGGCATGCCCTGTATGTCAGGTACCTGCAGTATACATTCCTTCCCCTGCCAGAGGTACAGGTCCTTTTGCTGGAGTGTGGCAGGGCTTTGCTTTGTATATCTTCCGCATTTTTATACTGATACATGCATGGAAACTTAGAATGCAAAGAAATACATGTGTAACCTGGAAACTAGGATAGATACAAATTCTGAAGTTGCTGACATGAAAATTTGAATTGCAACACATGAAATGGATGCTCATGCTTAAAAATCAAAGAACGCTTGCTCTGTATAGCCTAAGGAAATAGGCAGCATATGGGAGAGGAATTCATTCTGAAAGCGAGCCTATAAGCACACAGCTGTCCAGTGAGGCTGCCCTTGTTGCACAGACAGAGGGTACAGGTCATTTGTGTGCTGGCTTTCTATGTTAGAGCCAAGCTTGCTTATACTTCTGACTTCCTAGTTTCCTAAGCATCTTCCGGGGGAGGGGGGGGGGACACACAAATTAGCAAATAAAACGTCTAACATGTCCTTACTTCATCACTATTCTAGTGTGTTCTGTCTGCTAGTTGAATATTTTAATCCAAACAGTATATTTCATCAAACCACTCTTGATATTATTCCACCTACTATCTCCATGGTTAATCCCATCACCCTTAGAATATTTACCAAGACAGTTGTTTTTGCCTTCCTGTCCACTTAATCCTTTCTAGACAGAAATCCTGTTAGGTTTTAATTAAATCTAACTTTCACCGCATCCTGATGTCCAGCCTTACAGTTAGTTCTATTTTCCAGTACAGTCTGACTGACTTAACCATTCTCCCAGCATGCCTTGGCAGCTCTTGACAGAATCTCAGTTTTCAATTTGTGAGGAGGAAATAAAAACTCGGGTTTGTAGGAAAGATCAAACATTCGAACCTCCACTGCTTTATTGGTGTAAGACCCAGGCTCCCTGCAGTAACTAATGAAAATGCATTACTGGGCAGAGGCAAACACAACTGCAAGGTTTCAATACAAGTACAGAGTATTTTATGTTCTCCCAGTCACATACACAGGTACAGAGCAATTAATAACACTGCAGACATTATTTATTTTATTTTTATTTGGAGTTTTGTATGCCGTCCCATTCACATGAGCCTCGGGACAGCTTCCATACAATAAATAAACCCATATAAATAGTACACTTAAAATCCAGATTCACCCTGGCTGTAAAATTAAAACCAATAGATAATATTAAAAGTTGTTAAAATAACATTTAAATAAAAAGGTCTTGGCCTGGCGCTGAAAAACAAATAACGATGGCACCAGGCAGACCTCTCTGGGGAGCGCATTCCACAGGTGGGGCGTTACCACAGAGAAAGCCCTCCTCCGGGTACTCAGTCTCCTAATGTCTTTCACAGAGGGTTCCCGGAGCAGGGCCTCTGCCACCGATCTCAAAGGGCGGGAGGGCAAATATGGAAGCAGGCGTTCCTTTAGGTATCCAGGTCCCAAGCCATTAAGAGCTTTATAGGTGATAACCAGCACCTTGAATTGAGCCCGGACTTCGATGGGGAGCCAGTGAAGCTGGTAGAGGACTGGGGTTATGTGAGAATAACGCCCAGTCCCTGTCAGCAACCTGGCTGCTCTATTTTGCACCATCTGAAGTATCCGGACTGTCTTCAAGGGCAGTCCCACATAGAGAGCGTTACAGAAGTCCAATCAGGAAGTAACCAATGCATGTGTCACTGTCACTAGGCAACCATTCTCCAGTGTAATTTCACATTACAATGAAATTCTGAGGTCATCATATACAGAACAGATAAGAAAGATCAAACATACAAGTGACAATAACATGATATTTCTAATTGCCATGTACTGTATTTCAATAGAGTAAATTCTGGAAACTTGAACCCATCTCCAGGTCTGCTAGACATCTAAATTCCAGCTATTGAGAAACCATTCATGAACTCATAAGATCTGTTGCATTCTGTTATCAGGCAGGCTCAGACCCTGAGTAATGGATCCATACCATTCTGATTGGCTACAGGGCAGGAAGCGCTCTGGACTAGCTAACGAAATACTTCTTGGTAAACTGAATTCCTGCAGGGACTATGCAGCAACATTGTAGTGGTGATTTGTGTATTCAACTGAATGGCCTGTCTGCTCTGGCTTACAGCTTAGAGAGAAGAAAAGTGAGAGAGGGAGGGGGAAGGCAACAGCAATATTAAACAGTGACTTGGCTTGGAAAGCTGGTGCTTTTGAGAGAGTACAGATTTGGTTTTATATCACAAAGGCACATATAAGCAACGTTTTTCTGCCAGGATTTATCCAAATTTTCCCAACACTCTCAGGTTGCTTACTGCTACTTACAGCCATACCAAAGAGGATGACCAAATCATAAAGCACGTATCTCATAACAGTGGCTCTTTTGTAGATATTCATTTTTAAATGTGGAACCCGGGGGGGGGGGGGGAGAAAAATCTTGTATCATTGCAATTTTGCTATCCTGCAGCTAGACCAACTATGCAAAACTGCCCCTCTTATCCCTTCCCACACGCACAGTGTTCTTTCTCTCTCTACTTTACCCCCTCCATAATTTGGTCTGTTAAAGGTTATGCATGAGCACTTGAAGATGTTCTAAAGTGATAACACAATACTAACTGCTGCTTGAAGTGCACAAAAGCAGCTTGCCAAGTATTGCTTATCATAGAGGTGATACACCTGGGCTTGAAGTATAATCCATTTGGATATTGCTTTCTAGAAGTGATCACCACCAAGGTTTGTGTATTAAGTAAAAGAGCTTTGAAGAGGTTGTCTATATAATAGCTTGCAAAGCCCACTGCTGTCTTCCTGAAAAACATGGGGTACTCTGATGGCTGATCCTCTGGGAGGGAAACGAACGTATGTGTTGGAGTACAATGCAACTGTACAGACTCTGTTCTGGATTATTTGACGTTGCTGCAAGCAAGAACAAGCTCTGCTGTGAATGCATTCTTGCTTTTTTTATAAAAGCTCTTTTCCTCCTCCTAGAGGAAAAAGGTTCTGGTGGAGAGGAATAGTGATAGAATTCCTGTCTCACATTTTGTTAGGAAGAAATACACGCCATGTTTAACACCCCCAGGCCTTTTTTAGAAGTCACTGCTCTGGTGTAGGATTTTCTGGATGAAAGTGGGTAGAAACAGCACCCAGAATTGTGTTGCCCCCTCAGTCAGCCACTCAGGTTCATGGAATAGTATGTCTCGCATCTGCTCTTCTCCTGCTGCAGTTCTTGTTCTGTTGGGCTTTGCTAATGTCTTCACTAATTGATCAGAGTGCAAAGCACCCATTAGGAAAACCACAAAGGGCAGTAACTGTCCACCTTACCAACATGCACTAAATGCCTTTATATTAAGCCTGCATTGACCCCCTATATTCAGAAACAGAATAGCGCAAAAGCATAAATCAATATTCTGTTGTGTTAATTATTTAAGTTGTAGAAGTTCTGCATTTAATAGATAATTGATAATTCTACATTGGCATCAAAATGCATGTCTTCTCAAATGTATTTCTGAATTTTTTTTTGGTTGCCATGTGGATCTCCACAAACCAAGTCAATGGATTTGGGATTTTTTTGCTGGAGGGGGAAGGAAAAATAGGTGGTTCTGAGAAGATATCCCTTCATCCCAAGTATAATCAAATTAAAATAAGCTTGCCAGCCAGCAGGCTGTGCGATAATGCCTATTTCTGTAGATGTTTGACATTTAAGGGGAAATATTATCAAATGGGAACAGTTCAAGAATGGTTGAAGAGATGAATCTAAGTATATAGCTGGCCAGATTTTTTGACTAACATTCCTAATACCACACACAAATCCAAGGACAAAGTTCTGCCCAAAGTACTCCATCCATGTAGAATAGAGGAACACTAGATTTCAAGAATCTTTGCTATTACTACTTTGGCTTGACAGCAGCTATGAACAGCATTAATTTGACTTGCAAGTCTGCTGTGCCCAGAAAACAGGTTGCTGATCTAAACTGCTTTCAACTATGCTGAGCTTTTTCTGCCTTCTCTGTTGCAATCCATTGTGGGTGCCTTCACTTCTAGGGCCCCTCTTTGTGTCTGTTCAGCATCCCACTCATACTCAGACAGCTATACCACAAATTAAATTGCAGCTGCCGCCAACTTTCAGTTCCTTCTACCTGATCTTCGCTTGATCTTCTGCTTGACAAAACAAACCACACTGAATATGCTTCATGCCAGATCAGAGGCTGTAAATCACTCCAATGGCTGTGGACAGTTGCCCTTGGCTACTGGGGCAGTTTTTGCTTTCTGCTGTTTTTTAAGTATGGATCTTATTAAGAGAACTCAGGTGGTTTCTCCTCTTCTGTTTATTACACTGCTTAATCACTGTATGAAACCTTTAATGGACTTGTACTTTCTCCAAATAAGGACCCCCCACTAGCTTAGGAATTGTAATAGACTTCCAAGGGGGTTCAACAGCCTATGCAGGCTTGCCTTTCAGCCTTCTAGGATGGATGAGAGGTTTGTTCTATCACTCCTCCTCCCCCATGGATAGGCCATTAAACTAAATGCTAGAATCCGGAGTCAAAAGCCTGCAAACTGTGCTTTTCTTTCCCAAAATTGCTCAAAGGTAGAGAAGTTTGTAATGATGGAATCCGCCACTTAGTTCTCACTGAGTGATGCTGGACAGGCTGGTTGATATCATAGCTACTTTGATTGTGTCAGGAATAGCAGCTACTTAAAGGCATATGTATTATATTTCTATTATATATATATATATATATATATATATATATATATATAACAAGTGTACAAATAACAAATTACATAATAGACTAAAAGTATACATAATATAAGCTATAAATATACATAACATCACAAATTAAAACTATGCAAAACGTAGTGCTCCCATCATCAATATTTCTATCCAATAATATCACTAATTTCTTTAAATATCATTGCCCATTCTTTCTGCTTAACTTCGCACAACCACCACATATGGAAAGTCCCTTGTTCTTTTTTGCAGCTCCAACAAAGAGGTGTTATTTCAGGTTTAATTCTGTTTAACCTTACTGGATATTATACCACTTCCAATTACTTTAAAACAATTCTCCTTGATTCTGATAACATTCTTTGTAATTCTATTATTCCATAGTTTCAACCAGTTTACTGGACTACTATCTTTACTCATATCAACTTGCCAACTTTCCAAAAGTCTATATTGCCTATACTGCCCTTTCTGTGAGCATTTTATATATCAGACTTGTAATCCCTTTCTTATTACTACCATCTTCCTTCTCTGTACTCTCTACCAGTTCTTCCAATTTTGTTAATTTTCTTATTTCACTGAGTTTTCCTCGTTTCCACCACCCAATTTTGTAACTGGATCATCTTCCAACCCAAACCCTTCAATTCTGCACATATTTGACCAATTTTCTCTTTATTATCCAAAAATTTTAACCAGTTCTTCAATCTAAAAATGTTCTGTTCTCTTAATACTCTGTGTAACTCACCTTTCAAATTCTCAGGAAAATTCTTCATTGCAAATACTGGAGTTAATGGGGAAATTACCAGGCTTAAAATCTTCCTACTATATATCCACAGTTCTAACATATTCTTTAGAAATGAATTTTCTATTTTCTTTAAATCTAAAATATTATCCTCCCTAAATTGTTTTCCATTTGGTTTCTATCCTTTTTGAATTTGACATCACCTCAAAGTAAGTCTTTATGGATGATTATATCTAAAATATATCTAATTTGTTTTGCCTACATGTTTTAATATTTGGTAAACCTAATCCTCCTTCCTTTTGGGGGGTATACCATAATTTTTTATTAATTCTATTTTTTTCCATTACAAAAGGAATTAATCATTCTGCCAACTTTTCAAATCAGAATCTGCATCTGAAAAAGGAATTAATTTTAGGAATAATCTTCATTTTGCATACTGCAATTCTACCAAACCAAGATAGTTTGACCTTATCAAAGTCCTTAATATATTCCTCTATTTAAGATAATTCATATTCAATTTTGCCATTTTGGGTATATCCCATGTAATATAAATTCCCAAATTTTATTATATTCCTCATTTTCCCTTTAAATAAGTCTTTGTTTGGCCTTACCTTTGCTATAATAATTTCAGATTTGTCACAATTAACTGTTAGTCCAGTTACCTCCTCAAATTCTTGTAAATGCAACTTAAGTCTACCTATAACTTTTATAGGGTCTTCTAACGTCAATAGGGTATCAGCAAATTCACCTTAAATCCATTTTAAATCTTTAAATCCAATTCATTTCAAATCTGTATCTTTCCTAATTGCAATAGCTAATAATTCCATTAC
This sequence comes from Varanus komodoensis, assembly GCF_004798865.1. Classification (NCBI taxonomy): domain Eukaryota; kingdom Metazoa; phylum Chordata; class Lepidosauria; order Squamata; family Varanidae; genus Varanus; species Varanus komodoensis. Next base: position 13,729,571 of record NW_025335701.1, on the reverse strand, counting down.
CACAAATAAAATGGGGGACTAGGAGCATCCTTGATATGTTCCCTGGCCTAGAGATATTATATCTGTAATTCCATGATTTACCAGGACTCTTGTGGTGTTATCTTTATATGATTGATTTATACAATGTTTAAACTTAACTCCAAATCCCATATTTACCACAATTTTAATGTATCCCATTCCACCAAATCAAACACCTTAAAAATGTCTAATGCTAAGATCCCAGCTTTTAAACTATTTTTCTTTGCTGGATGTATAATATTCAGACCTCTCCTCAAGACATCAGCCATCTGTCTATCTTTTAGGAAGCCATTTTGATCTTTATTAATATATTTTCCAATATAGCTGTATAATAGGATTGCAGGGAAAATTTTAGCATCTTGATTTATCAGGGAGATTGGTCTATAAGAGCCCATAATTTACCACATCTGTTCCACACTTCAATATTAAAACAGTCAGAAATTCCTTCCATGATGTGGGGAGGGATCTCCTCAACTTCTAAGATTTTATTCATCAAAATTTTCAATTTGGGTATCATTAGTTTGCAGCAAAAAAAAAAAAAAAAAAAAAAACCTTAAAATCAGGACCTAGTCCGTCTCCCCCGGGGATTTTATCAATTTTCAATTTATTCCATCACCACTTCAATTTCATCATCAGTAATTTCCCTTTTCATTTCTTCTTTATCTTGTATATCAATCTTTTCCAAGTTATTTTTCACATTCTTAGTCCCAGGAGCTGTCAGAAGGAGGGGACTTTCAGCAGTGTTTGGTGAGGGCAGTTTGCTTCACCATTACAGAGACAGTGCCAGATGAACCTCTCTGGGAAGCGAATTCCACAGTCGGGGCACCACCACAGAGGTGGCTCCTGGACTAGGACCTCCGTGAATGATCTTAGGGTTTGGGTAGGCGTGTATAGAAGATGTTTCTTTTAGTTATCCTTCTAAATTGCAATTCTTTACCTTATTCTCTTAACCTTGACTCAACTTACCATGACAAAATATTAATAAGCATTAATCTCAGAAGTTCTATCCCCTTTATATGTGTATTTTTCTGTTACTTTCCCTATTTTGTTATGAAAAATTAACACTAAATTCTTTGACTATTTATTTACATAACTAGTCATTCTTGCCCTTATATTTTCTACATTACTTAATAACTCTAACTCACTATAACAATGAGCATCAGTACAGTTTAACTATTTTCAAAAATTCTATATAAATTCAATAAAATTCCTTTTATATAACTCAACTTGCTATAACAGCAAAGCATTTCTGCAAGCATTAATCTGACAATATTTTCAAAAATTCCACTGTGTTTATCATAGGAATAATATTAATAGAAAAATTTAAAGTCGTGCATAGTTTCTACTTATTACATCTTTGACTGGTTTTCTGTTTATATAGTCAATTTTGCCATTACTGCACAGTTAGGTAGCTTATTTTTCCAGTCTTCAATGGCTGGGTCATCTTCTGTTCCCCATTTCGAAGCAATTATGACTTGAGCTGCAGTTATCATATTTAAATAATTCTACCATATTCCTTGGCAGAGTTTCTGGTACAATGTTCAACAGTATGGTCTTAGCAGTCATGGATTTTCACACATGATATTTAAAAATTGAAAAGTAGTACATGTCCACCACATATGGTAAAAAGTTCCATCTGCTACTTTGCATTTCAAGCACTTTCTGATGCAATCCTTGTCCATTTTCTCTAAATATGTTGGAGTAATATGTTAGTTGCAAAGTGAAAAACATCTTGTACCAGCTTTCTCTCAGTGCTTGACTGGCTGTGAATTTTATCTCTTTCATCCATAAAGCTTCCCATTGAAGGAACGATATTTCTTCCTGAAAATTCTGCGTTCCATTTTCATGCATGTTTTTACTTGCTCAGTCTCAGTATCATATGGAAGTAGTTGCTTATAAAACCATCCTAGTTAAGTGATCTTCTTGCTGTGTAATCAGATTTTCAAAATCCACTGGGTCTCTGGTCTTGTAGCTAAGTCAAAGTCCAGAATGAAATGTATCTCAATATCTTTTAAAAATGCTTGCACTCTCAGTGCCATGTCCCCCTTAAATACTGTTCCTAAGAAGAGGTTCTGTGTAACTCAGCAGTAGTGGTTCAAGGTACTGTTGGGTCTAAGTAGATTTTTTCCAGAAGTGTTCACACTACTGGCCCCTTCAGGACAGAGGAACCAGCCCTTCAGGCAAGATGTGTTTACTTCTCTCTGGACCTCTCAGCCATTCTTTCTTGGCTAGTTGCCTTGTTGCAAGCAAGATCACAGTGGGGTCTTGAAGGAGGCCAGAGCGGACTCAGGTCAGCCCCACCCAGGTCATTCACCCAAGTCTCAGTAATAGTCATCAGATTGGCCTTCACAGCTGTGATTAGCTCCTCAATTAAGGCAACTCCTTTGCAGACTTGATTATACCAAAAGGCAGAAGGGCTCAGTGGTGGACCCTATCAAATTCATGAGCACCAGAGCAGGAGGAAGTGGAAGAGGAAAGGTGGAAAAGCATCCTCATGCCTCTCCTCCTCTGTCCTAACTGCACCACCTCCATGGGTCTTGGTGTGAGGGTTTACCCAACACATCCCTGCCAATCCAAGACTTCCCACACTCTTTTTTTTCAAAGAAATTTTATTAAAATTTTAAACTAATACTAAAAGCGTCAATCATCCCATACATCAGACTTATTTATTTATTTAGTAAACTTCGCCGAAGCCTCGGAGCGGCTCACAGACATAAATAAACTTTGTTAATTTATATTATTTTAAGTTGCCCTGGCCAAAGAATAAAAAAATAAATACTATTAACAGTTAAAATGACATTTGAATAAAAAGGTCTTCGCCTGGCACCAAAAAAACAAACAACGACGGTGCCAGGCAGACCTCTCTGGGGATTGCATTCCATAGATTGGGCACCACCGCAGAGAAAGCCCTCCTCTGAGTACCCACCCTCCTAATTTCCTTCACGGAGGGTTCCCAGAGAAGGGCCTCTCCCGCAGATCTCAGGGGGAGGGCATATATGGACGTAAGCGCTCCTTCAGACTGACTTACTGAGTCAGCCCCCTGCTACATATTTTTAACATTCTATAATCATATTCAAATCAGTTTATAATAGCTTAAAAACATCTCTAAGTCTACGCCAAGTTCCGTTTCTCCAGCCAATCATTAAAAAAATCCCAAGTTTGATAGAAGTCAGTGTCTTCTTTCTCCTTCAGTGATAAAGTCAATCTATCCATTTCTGCACAGTCCAGAATCTTTCTTAGAATCAGTTCATCGGTGGGTAGTTCCTCACTTTTCCAGTATTGAGCAAATGCAATCCTCGCCGCTGTGGTTAAATGTAACATCAAGTACATTTCCTGTCTGTTAATATCTTCTGGTATGATGCCTAACAAGAACACTTCAGGTTTAAAAAAGCAAAGGGTTTTTGTAGCATTTCCTCCAGCCATTTATGTATTTTAATCCAATACTTTTTCACATTATCACAGGTCCACCACATATGATAAAAAGTACCCACTTTGTTTACATTTCCAACACCCATTTGACATATTTGGAAACATCTTAGCTAATTGACTTGGCGACAAATACCATCTATAGAACATTTTGTATGAATTTTCTTTATATGAAGTTGCTAATGTTACCTTAATATTTCTCTCCCATAGCTTTTGCCATTTTTCTAATTCAATATTACATCCAAATGTTGTGCCCATGTTATCATAGTTTCCTTAACCTGTTCCCCTTCCATTTTCCTGTCAAGTAAAAATCATATAATCTTTTAATCATTTTCTCATCTGTTTTAAGCATCACTTGATCAAACACTGTTAAGTCTTTGTAAAACCCCCATATTTTACAATCTTTAGCATATCTCGATTGCATCTGCACCTTGTACCACCAGGAGATATTAAATCCCTGTTCTTGTATTTCTTGATCTAGTTTCAGGCCTCCATCCTTATCGAAGATATCGTCATATCTTATGATCCCTTCAAAGTTCAATACATTTGGATATACAAAAGCTTTCATAGGTGAAAGCCATCTTGGTAGTTTATTATACACTTTTGACTTTAGCTTTTCCCACACCGACATTAATGATCTTCTAATAAAATGACTCAGAAAAGACCCATGTGACTTAGCCTTCTTGCACCACATATAAGCATGCCAACCCATTTGCAAGTCATGACCTTCAAGATACAAAATTCTCTTATTTCGCAAAGTTGTTGTTGTTGTTGTTGTTGTTGTTGTTGTTATTATTATTATAACATTTCTATGCCACCCCTTGCCGAAACCTCGGGGCAGCTTACAACATGATAAAATACATTGAAATACAATAGTACATAATAAATTACCATTAAATACAAAAATACAAAAAATACATTGATTTACAAATATAAAATTAAAATTATCAGTATAAAATAAAAATATAGGAGGAGAAAGAGAAGGAAGAAGAAGTTGCCCTGGCCAGATCATATGTTTTAACAATTGAAATGATGTTTAAATAAAAAGGTCTTTACCTGGCGCCGAAAAACCAGTAACGACGGTGCCAGGCGGACCTCTTTGGGGAGTGAATTCCATAGGTTGGGCGCCACCGCAGAGAAAGCCCTCCTCCGGGTACTTACTCTCCTAATTTCTTTCATGGAGGGTTCCCGGAGAAGGGACTCTCCCGCAGATCGCAAAGGGCGGTCGGGCATATACGGACGTAAGCGCTCGTTCAGGTAGCCAGGACCCAAGCCGTTTAGGGCTTTATAGGTCATAATCAACACCTTGAATTGGGCCCGGGCTTCAATGGGAAGCCAGTGAAGCTGACGGAGGACTGGAGTCATGTGAGCATAATGCCCCGTCCCCGTCAGCAACCTGGCAGCTCTATTTTGCACCAATTGAAGTGTTCGGACTGTCTTCAGGGGAAGCCCCACGTAAAGCGCGTTACAGAAGTCTAGGCGGGAAGTCACCAGCGCGTGTGTCACCGTCGCCAGGCAGTCGTACTCCAGGTAGGGGCGCAGCTGATTAATCAGCCGAAGCTGAAGGAAGGCATTCCTCGCTACCGCTGTCACCTGAGCTTCCAAAGAAAGCTCCGGGTCGAGGAGTACTCCTGAGCTGCGGACCTTATCCCTAAGAGGGAGTGTTGCACCATTCAGGACCAGGTAAAATCCACCCTCTCCGAAACCCGATCCGCCAACCAACAGGACCTCCGTCTTGTCTGGGTTGAGTTTCAGTTTATTGGCCCTCATCCATTCCCTTACCTCGGCCAAGCACCAGTTCAGCACAGCCACTGCCTCACCTGGATTTGTGTAGAACGAGAGGTAAAGCTGGGTATCATCAGCGTATTGATGATTCCGCAGCCCACACCTTCTGATGACCTCTCCCAGCGGTTTCATATAGATGTTAAATAGCAGAGGGGATAGAATGGAGCCCTGTGGTACTCCATGGCATAGCTGCCATGACGTAGAGACATGGTCCCCCAGCACTACCTTCCGGAATCGACCGTTGAGATAGGAGCGGAACCACTGCAAAGCAGTGCCTCCAACCCCCAATCCCACAAGTCTATCCAGAAGGATACCATGGTCGATGGTATCAAAAGCCGCCGAGAGGTCCAGAAGAACCAACAGGGATGTACTCCCCCTGTCCTTCTCCCTGCACAGGTCGTCGTACAGGGCGACCAAGGCAGATTCAGTACTGTACCCGGGTCTGAAGCCGGACTGAAAAGGATCCAGATAATCAGTTTCATCCAAGAGTGCTTGGAGTTGTCCTGCCGCCACTCGCTCCAACACCTTGCCCAGAAACGGGATGTTGGCCACAGATCTATAGTTAGTGGCCATCTCTGGATCCAGTGACACTTTCTTCAGGACCGGTCGTATTACCGCCTCCTTTAAAGGGGCAGGCACTCGACCCTCCCTCAGAGAAGCGTTAACCACTTCCAAGATCCAGGTCCCAATCCCATGCTTGGAGTTATTTATTAACCAAGACGGGCAAGGATCCAATAGGCAAGTGGTGGGACGTACTCTTCCAAGCACCTTGTCCACATCATTGGGCCGCAATAATTGAAATTCCTCCAATAATTTTGGACCAGACGGTAGCATTGGCGACTCCTCAGAGACCTCTGATTCATTAGTGGAGTCCAGCTCGTGACGAATCTGAGCGATTTTCTCCCTGAAATGCCTGGCAAAGTCGTCACAGAGGGCCTTTGAGGGTGGAATCGGATCTTCCTTAGGACCCAGGTGAACCAGGCCTTGCACCACTCGAAAAAGCTTCGCCGGACAGCATTGTGAGGAGGCAATGGAAGCGGAAAAAAACTTCTTTTTCGCCGCCTTCACCGCCACAGCATAGGCCCGATAGTGGGCTCTCAAGTGTGTTCGGTCAGATTCATCCCGTGATTTCCTCCACCTACGCTCTAGCCGTCTCCCAACTCGCTTCATCGCCCGCAATTCAGGTGTATACCAAGGGGAAGAGCGGACTCTGCCCGGTGGGAGAGGACGCTTAGGAGCGATCGTGTCCACAGCCCTGGTCATCTCTCCGTTCCACAGTTTGACCGGAGCCTCAACAGGAGCACCAGTCTTGTCAGCCGGAAACTCCCCCAGGGCCTTCAGGAATCCATCCGGATCCATCCGGCTCTGGGGGCGGGCCCATACAATCGGGTCCGCACTCTTATAGAGGGAGAGGCCGCTCTCGAGCACAAACCTCACCAGGAGGTGATCTGACCATGACAGGGGAGTCAAACATAAGTTCTTCACCCTCAGGTCATCCTCTTCCTGCCCCGTCGTGAATACCAGGTCCAGAGTGTGTCCACGTTCATGGGTCGGGCCAATGACGTGTTGAGTTATCCATTCTTTTAGCCAAGTTAGAACAGACACTTGATAATACAAGTATCAGGAATCCTGACAATCCAATCAGGAAGACCGAAACCTCCGTTCTTTTTGGCTTCCTGTATCATTTTTAATTTAATGCTTGGTTTCTTTTTTCTCCAGATAAATCTCGAAATTTGAAAGTTTAGGTCATCTAAGAATTTATCAATTTTTACAGGAATCATTTGGCACAAAATCAAAAGTTTAGGTAATATTTTCATTTTAACAAATGCTATTCTTCCCATCAAAGATAATTGTAAATTGGCCCATTTTTCCAGATCACCTTTAATATCCTTCAATAATTTATCATAATTATCTTCTTTCAAAGTAGTACATTTGGCTGTAAGTTTCCAAATACTTAACCTTTTTAACAATCTGCAAATCTACTTGTTCCTGGAGTCTTTTTTTGTTTGTTTGTTTGTTTGTTCTTGCATGAAGTTTTTCACTAACAATTTCATTTTTTCTCTATTTTCATCCCCGTAACCTCACCATATTCTTCAATCCATTGTAAAAGTTTAGGCATTGTTACAGAGGGTTCCTCCATTATGAAGACCAAATCATCTGCAAATGCTTGCAATTTATAACTTTTGTCCCTAATTCTAGTACCTTTAATGTCCTCGTCATTCCTGACATTTCTATTCAATACTTCTAAGATCAAAATAAACAACAGGGGTGACAACGGGCATCCTTGTCTTGTGTCCTTTTGGATCTCTATAGGGCTTGTAAGTTCTCCATTAATTAGAATCCTGGCCGACTGTCTTTGATAAATACTTGATATCGCATTCATAAATTTTTCACCAAACTCCATTTGAGCCATCTGTTGCTTTATAAATTGCCAATTGACATTATCAAAGGCTTTTTGGGCATCCATAAACAGTAAAGCCATTGGTTTTTCGGTATGTGTCACATAATATTCTAAGATATCCAAGATCTCAGATTATTCTTCATTTGTCTTTTAGGCAAAAAGCCATTTTGGTCTGGATGAATGAAGTTTATTAAAAACTTCTTTAGCCTTTCTGCCAATATGGAGGCAAAAATTTTATCCACATTTAGTAATGATATAGGTCTGTAGTTTTGAATCTGTGTTACATCCATATCTTCTTTCGGTACTAGTGTGATATTTGCCTCTGTCCAAGTACTTGGTATTTTAGCATTTAACAGTGCTTTTTAAAATATATCTTTTAAAAATGTAGCAAAGATTCCTTCAAAGGATTTGTAAAACTCAGCTGGCAGTCCATCCGGGCCAGGGGTTTTATCATTCTTTTGTCACTTAATTGCCTCTATTACTTCCATAATTGTTACTTCTTGATTCAATAGTTTTTGATATTTTTCTGGTAGTTTTGGTAAGTCTCCCTTTCGGATGTATTCTTTTACTTTCTCAGTTGAAATCTCCTTCTGATATAACTTTGCCTCACCCTGTCACAACATAAACATATCCTCAACTTCTAATCATACACAATCATCCCTGAACAATTGTAGTATTTCAGCTTGTGCTTACAACCAGCTACCGTTCTCCCCTATGTAGCTGCACAGACCCTTAGATCATCTTCAGAGGCTCCTTTCAGGTGTCCCACCAAAGGAAATTAAATGGGTGGCTACAAGCAAGAGGGTCTTTTGAGTTGTAGCACCACACACGGAATGTACTCCCCAGAGGGATTCACTTGGCCCACCTACATTACTGTTACATTGAATTTATATTCCACCCTTGTGAGGAATATAATGCCCTCTGGGGAGGGCATTAGCAGCCTCACTGCTCTATTTTGAACCAACTGAAGTTTCTGGACCATTTTCAAAGGCAGCCCCACATAGAGCACATTACAATAGTCCAAACATGAGATTACCAGAGCATGGATCACCATTGCTAGACTCTGCCTGTCCAGGTAGGGTCATAGTTGGTAAATCAGTCTAAGCTGATTTATCATCAATTTACATAGTACAGATTGACGGTCACCTAACAGGACAGATGAACCACCCACTAAACAGCACCTCCGTCTTGTTTGGATTGAATCTCGTTATCGGACCTCATCCAGTCCTTTACCAGGCCTGGTAAAGGCACTAATTCTGAAGAGCCACTGCAAGTGCCTCACCTTCATTTGTAGAAACAGAAGTAGAGCCGAGTGTCATTTGCAATAGTGGTCACACTTCAGCTCATACCTCTGAGTGACCTCTCTCGGGTTTCATGAAGCTAAAGAGCATGGGACCAGACAATTCTCCCCTCCCCTCCCCTCCAAAGGTGAGGACGGTGCTGAACCAGATACCCGGGCGGGCACAGTTGAGAGAAGGAGACGTCCCCCCCCCTCCTGCCCAGGTCTCTGTTATGCAAGCCAGGTCGGCCCCCTCATCCACAATCAAGTTGTGGATGAGGGATGATTTGTTGCGGACCAACCTGGCATTAAGCAACAGCACCATCAGGCCCGAGGTATGCCGGCACCCATCCCCACCCCAATGCGGCATCGCTCTCACCGACGCCGGTGGGGAGGGAGCAAGGGCAACTGCGGGGAAACTCGCCGGCCAGCAAGATGGCGTCCTCAGCGGCGGTGTCCTCCGGCCCCGGGTGAGTGCAGCGATGGCTGCGGGAGCTGCGTCAGCTGTCCCCTGGGTCTGGCAGAGCACCTCGCAATCTTCCAGCGGCCTACCTTGGCGGGGAGGGGAGGAGGCCCAGTTCTGTCTCCGGCCTGGCCGGATCCAGTGAGTTCTGCCAGCGCCCGTTTCCGGCATAGAGCCTCTGGCTCTAAAAACATAATAACTGGCCAAACCTGATCAGACCTCTTACAATAATCTGACCAAGCCCCCAGCCAGGTCCCAACACCCCAGCCCATGAGCAGTACCCTGCCGCCCCCTCTCACAGGTGCCCATGGTGCACAGGTGCTCCCAGGAATCAGAGTAGCTAAGGGAGGGGCTGGCATGGGTCTGTCTCAGTGACAGCATCTCTGGGGCCTCGCAGCACAGAGTCAGTGACGAGCCGCAGGTGGCAGTGGTGATGGGCAGTCCTTTATTCTAGGTGTTGATTGTTTGCCCCTCATTGTAACTGTCTCCAGTGTCCTTGGGGCATAATTTCTGATAGCTCCTGCTCATGCATACCAAGAGCCATTCCCTGCCTCCCATGCCCTTGGGCACCAGCTTCCAGCAGCACTGGCACTTGGTTTTTTCCAGCATTTCCCAATTATGTCAGTTAAATTTTCCAGCCTTCCAGAGTCACCTACCAGTTCATGTTACAAGCATAAATTTTTCTCCACCGATTCTCTAGCCATCTCCCCTCCTGCTTCATTGCTCTGATGGCCAGGTTCTGCTCAGAAGAAGAAGAAGACACTTGGGTGTGATCACTTCAACCTCCCCAATTGTCTCTGTATTCCACAGAGTGACCTGAACTTCAACAGGAGTACTAGTCAAATCAGCCAGGAACTAATAGGTCCCCCACACTTGCAGAGGGGAAAAGGGGCCAAATTGTGAACCTCAGTAGGAAGTGACCTGACCATGACAAAGGGGGTTAGTGTTAGCCCCCCTCCCCCACTTTCAGATCACCATAAAGCAGCCTTGGCTTGGATGTTGAGGTCCTCCAGAACCACCATCCTGGGGGGAAGGGGTCTCACCATCAGGTTCAAGACTACCTCCATCAGCTCAGGAAAGCAGTCTTATGGGCAGCAGGGTGGGCAGTGCACCAACAGGATCCCTAGCCTGTCTCAAGTGCCCAGTGCAGGGTGCAAACACTCAAGCCCTACCTTCAAGTGAAGAGGAAGCCTGGAGGGAGATCGTCCACATATAGTCCATGGCCACTCCCCCTCCCCGAACTGCAAGGCGATGTTGGTACTGCACTTGAGTACCCAGGTGGACACAATTGTAAGATGGAAACCCTTCCCATTTTATCCAGACAGGTCTCTGAAATATAGCCCAGGACAGCCTCCTCATGCTCAATCAAATAATAAAAGAAGGATATTTTATTTTTGGCTGACCTGGCTTTCAGTAGCAACAGCACCAAGCCTGAGGGTGAACTGATACAACTGCTAGAAGTCATCTGGTTGGGCAGAGAAACAGAAGATATTGATGTATTTCTTCATGCTATGGCCAAACAGATTCTTTTTGGTCCTTGTTGCCTTGCCAGCAGTCTACTTCCCAGGAAATGCAGCCTGTAGTCCCAGAATCCAAATCTCATGTCAGCACAGCCTTTGTAGCCAGGCATTCACCATAGGTATTTTTCTTTATTTTTCTTTTCCTTTCTATGCTTCTTCTTAGTAGTTGGAAGGACTGATGAGAAAGTGAATTAGATCCCACAGTTCTTGTTTTCTTCCAAAACTTCAAAGTCAGACATGATTTCTTCAGAGTTCCAAAGAGTATCAGTGTATGTGTCAGTGGGCTTTATGATCATTGGCAACCTTTCAGTCTCATCTCTGCGTCTTCTAGGGACACAGCTGGCAAGTCCATGGGTCTTCATGACATACATGGGCTTCAAGCCCACACAGCAGGGAGTCTCCCACAACTACTATAATTTATGTATTTATTTAAAACATTTCTATGCTGCCCCATTCGGAAAGAGCCTCAGGGTGGCTTACAAAACAAACAACAATACACACAATTAATCTTCCTTCCTTGTTGTTTCAGACCTTGGTTTCTTTCCCTTTGCTTGAATGGCCTTGAGGCTCTTGCTTGCTCTTGCATAGGATGCCCTGTAGTTCTTCCTCTCCAGTCTCATCCTCAAGTACTGGAAAGCAGTTCCAGTTCTTCTGCTTCCACTGGTGCAGAGCGTTCTGTAATTCCTCAACTCCTAACTGTTACCCTTTCCCAAGGAATTTCCTTTACTTCATTTTCCTTAGGATTCCCCTTCTGCCTCAGCTTTTGGGCTTAGCTCTTTTAGCTTCTGGACTTCACTTTGCTGTTGTAGTTCGAACCATTTCAAGACCTCTTCAGCTTTTCTTATTCCTTTGAGGGGTGGCCATTTGCCACTCCAGTACACTCACTCTTTCTTTCACAGGGCAACCAGCTTGCACTCGCTACACACGTAGGCCACTGTGCTCTCGGGCAAGAAAACTAGCATTGCATAGATCTTGCAGGTCAATACCATTGGGGAGTCGCATTCATCCACAACCTCTTCTCTTTGAGTCTACTGTAGAGGTTGTATTGGAATGGCCAGTGCTTTGTTCCACCTTCTGGTTACCCTGCTAGTATATAAGTGTGTGTCACCAAATAAAGAACAAAAACACATCCAGTTTTGTTAAGTATACCATTTGTACAATATCAATATTTTCCCTTCATATAACACCCCACAAATGCTTCCCATTCTACTGCAACTGTTTTGCAACTGTTCTGACATTAAATTATTTCCTCCAATGTTTTACTGAATCATTTGCATTAATTGCCCCTAATATTTTTTATAAAGTGCTGCCTATAATCCTTTATCTTTTGCCATCATCACAATTCTTTCAAAAGCTGTTAATCTGTTTATATTCATTTCCCTCATGGCATTTTGGATACAGTCTCTAATTTACAAAAACAGAACCTGCAGATCTAAGTTTCTATATCCAATCTGATAATAAGATATTATCTTGGGATATAAAGTTTTCAAATCTGGCAAAACCAGCTCATAAAATCTTTTTTCTCTCTTGCTCTTTAAAATCCCACTGTATTTATTACTGCTGGTAGAGACAACTTGCCTGCAGTGAATATTGACCTACACTTATCCACACTTCTGTTATTTTGTCTCTGATCTCACCAGATTGAGTTCTTTTTCATTCCTAAGGTTTATTCAGTATCAGGTCCCTAAAGGGAATGGCTATTCCTGCCTTTTAGAATTTTCCAGAGTGGTTTTCTTGACATGAAACCACTTTAGTATCAACTAATGGTAGCAACATATCTGCATAATAGTAAAAGATTATATTTCATATAACTGCAATACTTGCTGCTGTGTTACACTTGCTTTAATTTTAGGTTTTTTAAATCTAAATATATTAATTTCTGGCTACATATTTTATTTAATATGTTCTATGAGATCTTAATCAGAAATGTCAAAATAGTATTTCTAGAGCAATTTCATTTTCACAATAGTCAGTTGCCCTAGCTATGAAGTTGGTAGGGTCAGGGTCATTTCCATTTGAACATTCTGCAGCTGAGACAATATAATAGTTAAACTCTTAAGTAATGTACTCCTTGCTGTTTATATTTACAGCCGATAAGCTTCTAAAACACTTTCTTGTATTGGTCCATCCATATCGATGGGTGGTATAGTATCTCTGCATTAATTTTATAGTCAGGAACTCAACAGAATATTACCACTTTACTGGGTAAATGCCATGTCCTCTGCATGAAGAATTATTTCTCCTCATAAGTGGATACCTTCCTTCTGTGGAATTCACAGGTATAGTACCCATATATCTGTTGGGTTTGCCTGATGGCTTTGAGATGAACCTGAACAGGAGGACCAAGGGCAATAGAGAAGAGCAGAATTGATACCTGCCATTAAGTTACCAATCAGATGAAATGCTTTCATACTGAGGAGGCCCAGCCCCTCTGATGGCACCCAGCCCTGTTCTCCTGAAAGGACCAAGCAGATATGCATACTATTCCACTAAGTCCCTGTGGAAAAAGTGGCATTCTGGTGCCTCATCTGAGCCCTCATTACGTTTCCCTACCTCCCCATTTGATTCATGCTGGCCTCAGGGGCCTACACTGTTGCTTTTCTTCCTTTTTTAATCCAAACAAATTTAAAATGAGTTTAAAAAGTCAGGACACTCTTTCAATACAGTGAAATATAGGCATGTCAGAAGAGTTTAAGGCTGAAAGTGTTTAACATTCCCTAGTCCAATCAATCCAGGGTAATACAAGCAAAAGCCAAAGGCAGACTCTGAAAGTTCAGTGTTGTAATCCAAGCTCCAAGTGTTGTAATCCAAGCTCCAAGCTCAGTACAAACCCAAGATTCACGACATGAGAGAGTCCAAAAGTTTCTAAGCAAAGGTATGCCTGGTTCAGCAACACTGTACACAGGTCTGTACTAGCTTTTATGGAAGAGCAGAGTGACTACGGACCCTCACTTGACAAGTGTCAGTCTACTAAGTAAACTATCTTGGAGATGTGCACTGCACTGAAACAGAACTGCTTTCCTCTTTGCCCCTGCAATCATCACTGTTGCCCAGGTGAGTCTGGGCACATTCAGCTGCTTCCACTGAATCTGCTTCCTGTCACTTATAAAGGAATTTACAGCAAGCTGCACCAGTTGCTGTAAATTGTCCGCTGCAGCAACTTCTGGTTGGAGTTCTTAACCTTGTCTAGCCAACACAAGGGAGAATGGTCCGTGTGCAATTGAAACCTCCATCCCCAAAGGTAGGGCCGCACCTTCCCCTACAATGGCCAAGTACTTTCTTTTTTCAATTGTGGCTAAATTCCATTTTCAGGGCAAAAGTTGCAGGCTCAAGTAAGCTACTGGATGTAACCATGGGACTCCTTTAACAAAAGTGTCTGAACCTCCAGTGGAGCTTCAAACTCCAGAGCCTGAAAAATTGGAGCATAGGACAAGCCTTAAAGGCCTGTTGACAGCACTTGGACCATTGCCCATAGGTCAGGTTTTTCTTACATAAATCGGTTAAAGATGCCACCAAGTGGCTGAAACAAGGTACAAACCTTTGGCAGTAGCCAGCCAGTCCTAAGACAGACTACCTGTTTCTTGGTGAACAGCCTGGGTCGTTCTCAAACTGTGGTGATCTAGGCCTCCAAAGGCTGGATCTGGCCATTACCAGATATGGCTTGGTTTTATGCTCCCCATTTCTAATGTAGACTGAATCTCAGTGACAAGGTCTTGGACATGCTGCTCCGTACCTGATTGGTTTGGGTAAGGACGTAATGCTTGGCCAGCAGGAGGCAACCCAGCCTATTGGAGAAATATCTTCCAGAACTCACTTAACAATTCCTACTGCCAAGCGACCTGGTCAGACACTGCCATGGGTAAAGGGGCTTCTTCCCATTGCTGGCATTCTTCCAACATGTCCACCCCCTGCCCACTCTCTTCCTTATCCACCATATACTGGAATAGTATTTCAGCCCTATCAACAAAAGATTTTAATGAAGTTACATGAAAGAGCTGGCTCTTGTGGGGGGAACCAGGTGCTTCCCGGAGGTAATTAACTCCCCTCTCCCAGTGTTTCGCCTCCCATGGCCCCTCCCACCACAGTGACAGTTCGTCTGGTTTAACAGGATTACTGTCCCATCATAAGTCTTCTGTCTCTGCTGGACTCAGCCTAGATGTCGGTGGGTGGGTTCTTGCACTTCCTTTAAAGTCTTTTGTAAATTTTGCATAAAAGCAGCCACAGAGTAAGAAATGATCTCTAACCCCGCCCCCCAACCACCATTACATCCTTAACATGGGAGCCCTATGTTAATTTCCTCCCAAAGATCAACTCATTAGGCAAATAGCTCAGGCTCTCCTGCTGGGCCTCATGCTAAGCAAACATCAAATAAGGTAAGCCCTGGTTCCAATCCTGAGGATGGTAGACTATGTAAGCACACATCATTTATTTATTTATTTGGGATATTTCTAGGCCGTCCAATCACTCTGAGTCTCTGGACGGCTCCCAACAAAATCAATAAATACAACAGTAAAAATATAAATATCATATCATAAATACCCCAACAATAATAAAACTAACCCACAACTGAAATAAAATTAAAATCTATCAAACATTAAAATATAGGGTAAATAAAAAGGTCTTAACCTGGCACTGAAAAGCATATAATGAAGGTGCCAGGCAGACCACTCTAGGGAGTGCATTCCATAGCCAGGGCGCCACCACAGAGAAAGCCCTCCTCTGGGGTATTCTGTCTCCTGATCTCCTCCTGATTCCCGGAACAGGGCCTCTGTTGCAGATCTTAAGGGACTGGAGGGCATGTAGGGGAAAAACATGTTCTTTTTTTTTTTAAGAAATTTTATTAATTTTGAACTAATACTACAAACATCGATCACCACACACATCGGACTTACTGGGTCAGCCCCCTACTACATATCTTTAAACATTCTATGATCATACTCAAATCCGTTTATAATAACTTGAAAACATCTTTAGATCAAAACCAAGTCCCGTTTCTCCAGCCAATAAAAAAACGTAATTCCAAATTTGATAGAAGTCACTATCTTCCTTCTCCTTCATCAGTAAAATCAATCCCTTCATTTCTTGCAAAGTCCTGTTTCTCTTGACCACTGTTAAAGGGAAGCATCTCCAAGTTGAGTAAAAGTGCAATATCTTCTTTCTTCTTCAATGATAAGTTCAATCTAAACATTTCTAGACAATTCAAAATCTTTTCATTTTTCTAATAGTAGACAGATAACTTCCTCACTACCACAGTTACAAATAGCATCAAAAACATCCATTTAACATCTCTAAAGGCATCTTAGCTACTCTGTTTGGTGGTAACTAATACCTATAATATCTTATAAACAAATTTTCTTTAAATTACTAATGTTTCATCTAGCTTAAACATCATTTAGTCAAATACAGTTAACTCCATACAAAAGCCCAACTGTTTACATTCTTCAACATACCTCAATTATATCCATCCCTTATATCACCAACAACAGTAGCTTTTAACCTTCCCATATCACATATAAACCTGCCAACCCATTTAAGTCATTGCTTTTCAAGATGATAAGTTCTCTTATTTTCATTTACAAATAAAGTCAGAGACATCCATTTAACATCTTTAAAGTCATCTTAACTGATCTATTTGGTGGCAACTGATACCTATAATACCTTTTAAACAGGATTTCATTAAACTAAGTTGCTAAAGTTTCACCAGCAATAATAGCTTAGCCTTTCTATGTCACATATGAACATACTATATGAATCATCCCTTTTTGAAGTAGAAAGAAAAAATTCTCTTATCTTTTCTTTTACACCTGTACCCAACCTTTCTTCTTTCTTTATATTAAAGCGTCGTAGTGCCTGTAATAGATCATTATGTGTCTTCAATTGCAGCCACATAGGCATAGCCTCTCTTCTCCAACATGATGAGCAAATCCCATGAAAGCTTACTTATTGGGTTCACTGATTGTGTTAATTTTTCCATTATTTCGAATTTTCCATCTGTTTGTTGCTTATTTACAAGCCAATCCCATGCTAGCTTGCTTATTGTCTTTCCTGTTTCAGTTTTCCTTCTGCTTGTTGGATATTTTGTATATTCTGCTCAAGTACAAATTGCTTGCCCAAAGCCTTATTAATGGAAATGTCTAATTTGTCAAAGCGACCTTTTTGTTCAATTAAAAAACTATCAAATTGTTCGATTAAAATAGTCTCCTGCTGTATTAGTATTGCCTGTTGGGATAATTGCAAAGCTGTTAAAGAAGTCTGTATTGCTGAGAGTGTCTTCTGTAATTCTTCCATACTAATAGCAATTAACTTAAGAACGAAGGCTTGGCAAGTGTCCAGGTACTTTTGGCAGAAGTCCCAGAAACAAAAAGAAAAATGGCCACTTCTATAAGCAAATTATGTCCTTCTATCAGTTCTTGACCCACCCACCAAAAAATCCTTGTCTCATCTGGATTGAGCTTCTGTCCCAAGATTTGATTAAAGTGTTCACCTAAGCCATTGGTCTCATAAGAGACTGAGATTAGATGTTGCATGCTGACAAACTCATACACCATCTGTAACAAACAAACAAAACCAGTGCACTTGTCAGAAAGCAAGGTTTGGGACATATCCTGTTAATGCACAAATCAATAGGTTGAACTTTCATTGGTAAATTGTGCAATCATTGACACATAACCAGGCCTGAGAAAAAAAACCCTCTTTTCTAGGAATCAGCTGATGTGCATCCTTGAAATGCAGCTGACACTGACCAGGCACCAGCCCAGAAAAAGCTAGTTGGCACTTGACAGATAACAACAGCCAAACAAAGGGCAATTCACACCAGCCCACCCCATCCTCCTCCTCCTATGGAACAGCGCCCTGTCTCCCTGCTCCTTCAGACCATCTTCTTTGGTTTGCAAATGGAAAAAATCATGCCATTGCAACTTTTTACTTCTATAACCTATTTGAAATTGTTGATTGCATTGTGTAGCCCTTTAATGACCAATGGATAAAAGGGCCAAGTGAAGACTGCTCAGGTGTGCCATCTGGAACAATTCATTGATAGCTGGTTATTCCTGAGAATAAATCTGTAAAAGAAATCCCTCCCCTGATGTGTGTTTTGGGCACACACACACCAGGACTTGAACTTTTTGGTCAACACTGTCTTGCCACCACATATAGGAAGCCATGGCTGAGATGGAGGGCAGTGGGACAGCTTCTGCATAGCAAGTCACAAAGCCCACCACAGTCAACCTGAATTTCTTGCTAGTCCAGAATGACAGAGAAAAGAGGCCCATGATAGCAGTCCTCACCATCTTGAAGGGAGCCCCCACCAGGGCAGTGGCTACAGAGGGGCCTTCCATTGCCCTTAACTAGATACCTCCTTCTGACAAACTAGGCAGAATCTGCAGAAGTCTTTGACAGCCATGGTTACTAAAGGCCAGTAAAAACCTTTTGAAACAGAGCTTTGTGGTTGGTGCAGTTTACAAAGTTAAAACAATAATTAAAAATATTGGGTGTGTTTAAAACCCACCCCTTGTGGGCTCATGGGCAAATTCCAGGACCTGCCTAAGATAGTCCTCTGGCACCACTTTCTGCAGCTTAGCTTCCTTTCACCCACCCTATTCTTTCAGCAAGAATTCCTGGTACAAGATCTCCTGGTTCCACAAAAACCAAGCCAGGAAACAGAAAGAGGACCTGCAGAGCTCAGCTGGCCTCCTCTCTATAGCTTTGAAAGATGAATCACCACTCAGTGCTTGACCAAACTGGGTGCTGAGGGCCCACTGGTGCTCTCTCTCACCTCGAGGCCTGGCATGCAGTCCTTGATCTTGAAGCAGGAGCTTGGATCCAGCTCTTCCTGTCACCTCAGGGTTCCCTGCTGTATCTCCCAGCTCCCCTCTTGCCAACCAACCTCCCCTAAAGGGGGCTATGTGAACACTTCCCACAATTGATTCCGATCCCTCCTCTTTTCCCCTACTAGAAGGGTAACACAATTGCTGATGCACAAGAGACAGGCAGTGCCCTGCATCATGGCACACTTAAAGGCCAAATCGTTGCTAATTATCATGCCCCACTGGCTGCCGGGAGGAGCCAAGACCCCTAACTCCCCCTTTCATCCCTTGTACTTTACCTGCACCCTGGCTAAAGATATCTCCAACATAGGCAAGCTTCTTCATCTTTCCCCTTCAGCAAATGGCCCTTCTGAAGCAGGAGGGCAGCAACTGAGCTAACATGTGCACCCAAACCTCGGTTCCCCACACTACTGGCCATTAATTTTGATAGACTCACCAAACTCCAGCTGTTTCCATTAGATTTGCTCCTACAGCAGCAGGCACAGCAGAAGGGCTGGGGATGCACCACTGCCCTCTTCACCCTCCACCAGGTTCAGCCAGCTCCTCCTATTGTCCTTAGCTGCCTCCAAAGGAGCTGATGACTGTTTAGCTGATCAAGGAGAGCACCTCCACCACTCCACTGGCAGCTTTCCTCAATTTTCCTTAGTTCTGGATTTTCTCAGGAATGAATCTTCCTCCTCCTTAGAAACATAGCAAGTCAGAAGGGGTCTCCTGGGCCATCAAGTCTGACCCTGGCACAAGCCAGCTTTGCTCATAGAACATGCAACATGAGGGTGTCCAACCTTGAACACCCTCACTGATGGGGCCTCCACTCCAGGATGAGTCTCTCCTTCATCCCTTCCAGGCTATAATTGCCCCAATCAAAAGTCATCTCAGGAGGGCGGTAAACCAGCAGCTTGATGCAGCCAAATTTCAGTATCTCCCCCTGCCATCTGTAACTTCTTAACTTGGTGCAGTTCTGTCTGGGGGATCCTGGTTCCTTGCAATAAAAGCACCCATGGCTTTGTGGCACGGGGAGCTCTAGGAGTGGGGTCCCCCTTTTCCCTTAAAGTCTCAGTGTAACCCTGAACTTCCTCACCTCCTTTCTCTTTTCAACACACTGGCCCCATGGAGGGCAGTGCCACTTCCTTCCTTCTCAGACTCAACTGCTCAGCTGACAGGGCTGCCTGCCTTAAGGCAATGAATTGTTGATCACGCACCAGCAATGCATTCACACTCCCCTCCACAGCAATCGCCGCCCTGCCTGCCTGCTTCCAGCCAAGCCTCTATAAGCTGTTTTCATTTAGTGCCTCAGGTCACGGGGGTCTCATTAACTCCCAACAGCAGCTTGCCAAATCCTTGCATGGCAATGTTCCGCTGAATGTTCATGATGCTGCTTAACCAGCTCTTTGAATGTATCCTAGTTATACAGACCCACCTTAGACAGCAACCCTATCAAATCAGCCCGTTCTCATGACACTTGTGGCTGAAATATGACCATGTGTTGCCGCCCCACAACACCACACTCTTCACATGAATTTCTTCACTTTGTTTGAGACTCCAACGTATCCTGGCCAGGCTTGGGAACACTTTCTGCTCTGCCAATAAACCATCTGCAGAGGCAGATTTAGCCAGAGTGGAGGTGATCCTCAAAACCTGCTGCTGCTTCATCACCTTCTGTGGTACCCAAAAGAACGGCCTTGCCTACTGCCACCAGTCCCTTCCAGTTGTACCAGCTTTGCTCCTGCTATTTGATTCACCCGCTGGGCATCAGAGGCTCATCTTCACCCTGAGTGGCTTCCATCTCATATTCGACCGCACTGCTTCCTCCAGGACAGCACACCTGCCCCTCTTTTCCACCCCATCCCCAGCCAATAGCGCAAAATAGTCCTAGCAATACAAGAAGGCTTCATGCCTCTCCATCCTCCCTTGAGTGAGTCAAGTGTCTATCTCACTTCTATCAATAATGTAACATTACACCCCTATGAGAAACTAGGCAGAGACAAGTTCCCAGGAACCTCACCTCGCCTAGTTTGACCAAGCCCTAAATCAGATCCTTCTTTCTCAAATTCAGTATCAGTTGCTTCTCCTGAGACCTCAGCAATGGGAGGAGAGTACAACAACAGGATTGCCTGAGTCAGTTGCCCGTTGTATCAATACAGGAAATCCATCAAGGGCATTCAGCAGTCTGTAAGTCTTCAAGGGTAGGCCATCTTAATGGTTCTTCCAACTCTGCAGGGAGGGCTGGCACTGTAAGATTGAACTTCACCTGGAAGAATACAAAATTAGCTTTCTTCAAGATCATATCCACACTTTTAAGCTGCTGTCCATAATGGGGCTTTCTAACTTTTTCATTGCTGGCTTTTGTAAAAAGGCAATTAACCTGCTAGTTAACTAAACTCCTTGTAACTGCACCTACTTTCACACACTCATGTTGTTTCCTAATCATCTTCCCTGCCTCTGTGTTGCTGATGTTTATGAACAATGAGCATTTTTTGTATGCTGCATTTGGCATTTTTGCAGAAAATGCAGCTTAGATATACTTGAATGTATGAATACCTAGGTCATATTATCAAGCTTAATTAATTACAAGGGGTACCAGTTATCCTGCTAATTTGTTTTACAGGCTGAGTTCATAGCATTATTTTTGACCTACTTTTCTAATGATTGTGTATGTTTCGGCTATAATAGCAGAAATAAGGCTGTATTTGAAATGGACAAAATACCCTATCCACTCATTTTAATTATATGGCAACTGTCTTTTGTTTGGTTGTAAAACAGACAGTGGCAACAACCCCCTAGTGAAAAGTACATTTGGAGCTAGCTTGCATGTCACAGAAATTGT
This sequence comes from Varanus komodoensis, assembly GCF_004798865.1. Lineage (NCBI taxonomy): Eukaryota > Metazoa > Chordata > Lepidosauria > Squamata > Varanidae > Varanus > Varanus komodoensis. The sequence goes on along the minus strand of NW_025335701.1, from coordinate 13,708,029 downwards.
GTTTTGAAATAATGCTGTTTCAAAGTAACTATGGTTATGTCTGTTCATGAAGCTTATACTGTAAGTTTTGGAGTTCAGTTATTTTTCAGCCATAACTAAACCTGCTCTGGATTGTTATTTATTTATTTAAAACATTTCTATGCCGCCCCATTCACCGAAGCCTCGGGGCAGCTTACAACGCTAAGTTAAAATAATTGTAATATAAATCAAAAATATAAACATTAAATTAAAAATACAAAAATACAGCATAAAATAAGCCGCCCTGGCCAGATAAAATCCAATAATATTAACAGTTAAAATGCCGCTTGAATAAAAAGGTCTTCGCCTGGCGCCAAAAAACAAATAACGACGGTGCCAGGTGGACCTCTCTGGGGAGCGCATTCCATAACTCTCTGGGGAGCGCATTGCCACCGCAGAGAAAGCCCTCCTCCGAGTACCCACCCTCCTAATTTCGTTCACAGAGGGTTCCCGGAGAAGGGCCTCCCCCGCTGATCTCAAGGGGCGGCTGGGCAAATATGGATGCAAGCCAGGGTAACCAGGACCCAAGCCGTTTAGGGCTTTATAGATCATCACCAACACCTTGAATTGGGCCCGGACTTCAATGGGAAGCCAGTGAAGCTGACGGAGAACTGGAGTCATGTGAACACAACGCCCAGTCCCCGTCAGCAGCCTGGCAGCTCTATTTTGAACCAGTTGAAGTATCCGGACCATCTTCAAGGGTAGCCCCACGTAGAGTGCGTTACAGAAGTCGAGACGGGAAGTCACCAGTGCATGTGTCACTGTCGCGAGGCAGTCGTACTCCAGGTAGGGGCACAGCTGATGGATCAGCCGAAGCTGAAGGAAAGCGCTCCTCACCGCTGCTGTCACCTGAGCGTCTAGTGAAAGCTCCGGGTTGAGGAGCACTCCCAAGCTGCGGACCTTGTCCCTAAGAGGGAGTGCAACCCCATTCAGAACAAGGTTCAATTCACCCTCTCCGAAGCCCGATCAGCCAACCAACAGGACCTCCATCTTGTCTGGATTGAGCTTCAGTTTATTGGTCCTCATCCAGCCCATTACCTCGGCCAGGCACCGGTTCAGCCCAGCCACTGCCTCACCTGGATTGGTGGAAAACAAGAGGTAGAGCTGGGTATCGTCAGCTTACTGATGATTCCGCAGCCCACACCTCCTGATGACCTCTCCCAGCGGTTTCATGTAGATGTTGAACAGCAAGGGGGACAAAATGGACCCCTGCGGTACTCCATGGCATAGCTGCCATGGCGCAGAACCATAGTCCCCCAGCACCACCTTCTGGAATCGGCCATTGAGATAGGAGCAGAACCACTGCAAAGCAGTGCCTCCGACCCCCAATCCCGCTAGCCTATCCAGAAGGATACCATGGTTGATGGTATCGAAAGCCACTGAGAGGTCCAGGAGGACCAACAGGGACGCACTCCCCCTGTCTTTCTCCCTGCACAGGTCATCGTACAGGGCGACCAAGGCAGATTCAGTGCCATACCCGGATCTGAAGCTGGACTGAAATGGGTCCAGGTAATCAGTTTCATCCAAGAGAGCTTGGAGTTGTCCCGCCACCACCCGCTCTAACACCTTGCCCAGAAATGGGATGTTGGCCACTGGCCTATAATTAGTGGCCATCTCTGGATCCAGTGACGCTTTCTTCAGGACCACCCGACCCTCCCTCAGAGAAGCGTTAACCACTTCCAAGATCCAGATCCCAATCCCATGCTTGGACTTATTTATTAACCAAGACAGGCAAGGGTCCAATAGGCAAGTGGTGGGACGTACTCGTCCAAGCACCTTGTCCACATCATCGGGCCGCTATAACTGAAATTCATCCATTGATTTTGGACCAGACAGCAGCATTGGTGTCTCCCCAGAAATCTCTGATTCACTAGTGGAGTCTAGCTCGTGATGAATCTGAGCGATTTTCTCCCTGAAATGCATGGCAAAGTTGCCACAGCGGGCCTTTGAGGGTGGAACCAGATCTTTCTTAGGACCTGGACAAACCAGGCCTTGCACCACTCGAAAAAGCTCCGCTGGACGGCATTTTGAGGAGGCAATGGAAACGGAAAAGAAACTCTCTTTCGCTGCCCTCACCGCCACAGCATAGGCCCGATAATGGGCTCTCCAGTGTGTTCGGTCAGATTAATCCCGTGATCTCCTCCACCTACGCTCTTGCCGTCTCCCAGCCTGCTTCATCGCCTGCAATTCAGGTGTATACCAAGGGGAAGAGTGGGCTCTGCCTGGTGGGAGAGGACGCTTAGGAGTGATCATGTCCACAGCCCTGGTCATCTCCCCATTCCACAGTTCGACCAGAGCCTTGACAGGAGCACCAGTCTTGTCAGCCGGAAACTCCCCCAGGGCCTTTAGGAATCCATCCGGATCCATCTGGCTCCGGGGGCGGACCCACACAATCGGGTCCACACCCTTGCAGAGGGAGAGGTCGCTCTCAAGCACAAACCTCACCAGGAAGTGATCTGACCATGACAGGGGAGTCAAACATAAATTCCTCACCCTCAGACCACCCTCTTCCTGCCCCGTCGAGAAAACCAGGTCCAGAGTGTGTCCATGTTCATGGGTCGGGCCGGTGACATGTTGAGACAGCCCCATGGCCATCATGGAGGCCATGAAGTCCTGAGCCGCCCCGGTCAGACCAGTGTCGGCATGGGGATTGAAGTCCCCCAGGACCAACATCCTGGGGGTCCTCAACACCAGGTCCGAGACTATCTCTGTCAGCTCAGGCAGGGAGACTGTTGGGCAGAAGGGTGCATGGTACACCAACAGAATCCCCAATCTGTCTCGGTCGCCCAACACCAAGTAGAGGCACTCCAGCCCTCGTCTTGAAGGGACCAGAAGTCCCGTGAGAGAGATGGAGGCTCAGTAGACCAAAGCGACCCCCCTCCCCTCCCCTCCAGGCGTGAACAGTGCTGAACCAGATACCCGGGTGGGCACATTTGAGAGAGGGCAACATCCCCCCCCTCTCCCGCCCAGGTTTCCATTATGCAAGCCAAGTCGGCCCCCTCATCCACAATCAAGTCATGGATGAGGGAAGATTTATTATTGACCGACTTGGCATTGAGCAGCAGCACCGTCAGGCCCAAGGGGCAGTTGACAAGGCTACCTAGAACCCTCTGCCTGGGGCAAAACCAGAAGGAGGGACAGGTGTCAACCATCTGTCCCTCCTTCTTCTACATGGACACGTTAAGCCCCCACCGCTGTTACGTCCATTGCCCATGACCACCCCAATGGCGGCGCCCCCGCGCTCCCCAGGAAACACAAACATAAACATGGCCAGGGACTACTCCATAAAAACAAATTAAAACAGATTAAAATACAATAAAATTATAAAAACAATAAAAAAAACTCCCCCTTCCCTCGGCGATGTGCCATAGTCTGGCGGCAGCGGCAGTGACTGCGCAGGTAAACTGAGCCGTGGAATGCGGCCGATGTCCATGGGGGGAGGGAGCTCCAAGCCCGCCCTGCCCCAGGCCGGGCCCAGAGGGTTAAACTGGCGCCCGCCTGCGCAACCCACCCCAAACCAGCATCGCTCTCACCGGCACCGGCGGGGGGGAGCAGGGAGGGGTGCGGAAACCTGTCAGGCGGGAAGATGGCGGCATCCTCCTCCTCGCCGTCAGCGGCGGGCTTAGTGTGGCCCTGGCGTTCTCTGTGCCCAGGGTGGTCCAGCGATGGCCGCCGGAGCGGCGTCAGCTGGCGCCCGGCTCGGCGGTACGCCTCACTCTAGCGGCAGTGACAGTGCAGCACAGCAGGTGGACCAATTAAAGCATGGCCCCTGTCCAGCCCAGCCCCCCGAACGGCAGCAACCGCCCTTCGGCCCCCGGCGCTTTATGGGTCGCAGGGCCCTCCCCAAGCTCCACCCTGTCCCGGCACGTGTCTCACCCGCGCGAGGGAGGTGGGCCCTGGGCCAGTGGTTACATTACATTATTATGTTTCATAACTAGTGCTGCACAATTTGATCTCTGATTCCCTCTGATATCTTGAAATGGAAAAGGTACATGACAAATCCATATTAAGACCAACACATAACTGTTTAACAGTCTCTTTTTATCCCCCTCTTTTTAATTTTTTTAAATACAGGAAAAAAACAACAATTCACAACATCAATAATATAACATACAAAAATTCAATTAATAATTGAAAAAGTAGAAAAAGTGCTCCCACCACCCTGGAGACTAATAATAACTCCACTTCATATATTATAATAATATATAATATACTTCAATTATATCCATATCCCTTCCAGAAATTCATACAATCTTGATTAGCTTTACAACCTTTGCCTTCTATCAGTACTGCTTTTACAAAATCTTCCCAAATTTCATTATTTGCTTTTATTAACCCTTTTTAATTTTTATTTCTGTTGCCAGTTTATCATTAATTGCCATATTTCATATTTCATTATACCATTCATACCTTTGCATAACCCAATTCTGTTTCCAATATTTAACTATCACTAACCTAGCTGCCATTATCAAACTTAGGATCAATTATTTCTTAACTTCATTTATAACTTGTTTTTCAATCAACGATAACACAATTCTTGGTGACATTTCTTAGTCTATATCTAAAACTTCTCTTAATAGTCTCTTTAGGTGGCCAGGCACATTATCCTACTGAGATCAGCAGGACTAGCACCTATCTTCCAACTTGAAACACTTCTCTGTTGATCCACAATCTCACATAATTATGCCAAAATTTCCTTACAATCCTCATTAGCTATATAGGACTGATAAGAACATCGGTTCTATCATACCATGATGACGGGTATCCAACACTACCTTAGGAAAGTTTGACCTGGGATACATATTGAATGAGAAGCAATTATATCTGGAAATGAGGTGGTCTGACACAAGCATGCAAGGAAGCTGGATTCAAATTAATAGATTTGTCACCCTCTGTTTAAATCAAAACTGTTTACTGCAACCCCAGAACAATGCTCCTGAAAACTGATAATGAAAATAAACATGCATCCACATAAACATAGATACCTACATCTATATGCATTTCCTCTTGTCAAGTATCACAAATTTATTTCCAGCAGCTAAACTGGTCATCACTAAAAACTAGAAAAACTCTGAAAACCAAACATATGAGTAGTGTGTTAATATTGTAAAGTCAATACTGCATCTGACCATGTAGAGTGAAATTTTTAGATTAAGAGAAAATAAGCCAACACTTAAAACATCTCCTTTTTATCACTCTTGGGCATACACCACAAAGCCATGCAAGCTCTTCGACATGGGTTGCTCAGGGTGTGGATGTCTACAGTCACACGTGGGTTTGAGAAGGGCCGGAACATGGACCAGATGCTAACTTTCTGGGCAGCAGTCCCCTTAACTAGGTAGCCCTGCTCCCTTTGCCTATCACAATGCTGATGTGTTCTCTCCCCCCACCCCCATCCCCAAAATAAGGCCTTCCTGCCTGGCCCTGTATTCTCCATTTGCGGAACAGATTCAATACCTAAGCAGGGAAATCAATCCTGCTCCAAGGATTCTAATTGGCCAACATGCTAGGGGTGCCCCATGCCCCCGCATGCCTCCAAGCAGCTCCCCCCAAAGAGCAACCCCTTTTGGCTTCATCCCTTTTGGGGAGATCACAGCAGTGCTTCTGGGCTGACAGATAAATTGCCCAGCTGACTCAGGACCTCAGCCTGGCACAGGTGAGGTTCCTTCCTACCTCTCCAAATGTCAGGAATGGCAAGTCAGCAAGAAACGCAGCAAGACAAAAGCCCGTCAGCTGGCAAAAAAAGCAGTGCTTCCTTGCAGAGTGCCCCAGTTTGCTTAACAGTGGCTTTTATTTCATTTATTTGTTGAAATGTTTAACCTTTATTTTCCACCAAGAAAAACACACCCACGGTGTCTTACAATAATAAATAAAACTTAATTAAAACAATAAACAAATGCCTTAAAGCACAATGCTAGAATAAAAACTACATCCAGCCCCAAGTTCTGCTTAACTAAGAAGAGTTTGCCTGCTGTGCAAGAGACAGCAAAGGGGGGAGAACCTACCTTCCCACCATCAGGATTCCCAGAGCCTGAGAGGAGCCACACTCACACATGCCTTTGGCCATCTCAAGATCTCCAGATGGGGGCAGGCTTTTATACGAGAAGCCAGTCTTTCAGGTAGCATGAAAGTAATACTTACTGTGGATGAAATGCAAAGCAGAGAGATATACATTTACAGAGAAAACTAACCAATGTGTCCATTTGCAGGGGAGATGTTCATCTTCCCACTGGGCGGAAGTAAAAAGAGGCATTAGCACTTAAGTGCAAGGGAACTTTAGGTTTGTGTTTATCAATCAGTGACCTGTAAAGGCCTTTGGAAACAGGATTAAACATAGTGTCTGATATGGACAGAGTATGGTACAATGGTAGAGAACAATCGGATATCATAAGGAAATGCACCAACTCTTGGGTGTTCCTAAAGAAGGCTGTTCAGATCAGAGACCCAGTTTGCATTTTCAAAAGTTCAGACTAAAATAGCCCCAAACGGTATCTTAGTATTCAAAAGACATATATTGTAACAAGCTTCTGTAAAGAAATTAAGTGTCCCTGCAGTTCTGATAACAGATTTAAAATACCCTGAGGAGAGAAGAACCGCAGAGGCGTGTTATTGAACTAGTACAAAGTAAATCCCTTTTTCAGAGAAAGACAAGCCAAATGAGTGAATTAAAATCAGAATTCTATTGACTGATAATTAGTTCAGTTATAGCACAACCCTATGCATGTTTAGACTGAAAGTCCCACGGGAATGTTGAGAGTTGTACAACTTTTTCTGCCTAAACATACATAGGATTGTGCCCTTAATTAGTAAAAATAGCAAGTATTGAACCACTATGATTTAGGATTCTCACAGTTACCCCAATATTTCAGTTACCAAAAACATAGGAATACTGTAGCTGATCAAGAGATCTGTGCAAGGATGTTTATTTTTTTAATTGTATTAACTCTTTCTAAATATATGTGCTAGAACCCCCAGATCAGTTGCAAAGCTCATATCTTCAGGTTATTGGGAAAAAAAATAAGCATCAAGATTATAAATCCCAGATTTCAGTTTTTAAAGCTATTTTTAAATCTTCCTGAAGAAAAACAAAATCACTCACCCTTTTATGAGCTGCTTGCTTTCATTCACTGTGAAATATGATCATTTCAGTGCTGCATACCAAAGAGTTTTGGGCCCACAGAGCCGAACCAAAGCAAAGCACGTCTTTGCATATGTTGATCTACGTGTGCTCTAAAGCTTCTGCTTGTGTGTCTTCAAAGGGCCCTGCCTCCTAAGGGGTGCCCTATTTGTAAAAATTACGCATGGATGTGGGGGAAAGGGGGGTAATTGTTCTCAGAAAAAGAAATCAGGCAGAAAGATTCAGTGGGGGGCATCAGGAGGGTGAAGCCCGTGTGGGGAAAATGCAGGCTAAACCAAGGAGGATCAGAAGCAACAAACGATGAAGACCTCCGTACTTTGAATTCAACAAATGTCCCTAGAGAGCAGGTTGAAGGAGCAAATAGCCTCTCAGAGTTTCAGGTCCCAGATGGAAATTTCAGGGCTCTGCCTTTAGTGGGCCATGCATGAACACCGTCTTCATTTTGTGAATTCTAATCACGATATAGGTCCATAAAGGACCATCACCCAAATCGCCTCTGAAGGCATCAGTGACTAGGCAGGTTAGTAAGGGAGAAGGTGCTCTTTCAGGTATCCCAGGCCTTAGTTCTTTAAAGGTTTCGTACACCAGAACCAGAACTTTAAACCTGGCCCGGTAGCTAATAGTTTCCTCAGCAAAGGAGTTGCAGGCTAAAAAGGGCTGGCTCCTGGCAAGCTGCTGTACTCTGCACTAGCCACAGCTTCCCGGTAGAGTGCATTGCAGTAATCCAGCCTTGCTGTTACCAGTGCCTGACCGCTGTAGCCAAGCCATCCTTGTCCAGGAGAGACTGTATCCGAGCAACAACAGAAGCTGGGAACAGGGATTCTGAGCCAACAGTCGCGATGGATCTAGGACAGGGGTCGGCAACCCACGGCTCCGGAGCCGCACGTGGCTCTTGAATCCCTCTGCTGCGGCTCCTTCGTTCAAACTATGCGCCGGCACAGCCGCCCATCTGTGATGAGACTGGTTAAGTAAATTGCTACATTCCTCTGCTATTGTGCAGGGAAAGAGTGGAACAAGTTTCTTGCAGGCTCTCATGTTACACAAAACGCTGCTGAAAAGATTCTCTTTGTCCAAGTGTGATCTCCTTCATCTGAATGTTAAAGCTGCGCTTGGAACCTGTCACAATTCACATCACTTGACTGTTTACCTGCTAATCAGCCACTCAACACACCTATGCTTCCCCCCCACCCCCCACAACCATGGATAAAGCAAAGAAAAGAAAAGAAAACTGAATATTTAATAGTACGTGGGTAGATTCATTTGCTTTTACTGCCGACGAACTTATGGGGTTTGCTGTTTAATGCATGCAGCCCTTTAGCACTGACTTTGACTCTGCAGGAAGCTGTTCTCCTATTCAAAATATATGAAAGGAGTCCTACTAGTTTATAATGTAAGATTAAAAAGAACAGTTTTTAGTGACAGAACAAGAGCTGCATCTAAATCATAATGAAGTTATAGATCTATTTCCTTGTTTTAAGAAGATTGTTATAAAAAATTCAGCAACATTATTACATTGGGAGAGGGATGTTTGTTCAATATTTCACCACGTGATAAAAGGATGAGGGCACACAGAAGCAGAGGGCATTTTTGGTTGGCTGCAAGTGGCATGTTTGGTTTGCTGCTGGAGGATAATTTAAGCTCGGCTTTTTATTTCATAAATACGAGGAGGACTCAAATAGGCAATGTCTATTTGATTTGAAAGTAACCTTCAACCCAGCGTCCTTTTTTTGGAGTTCAAAATGTTTTTGTTGCATGCAGAAATAAAAAATTGTTTTCTCTGTAGCAGTTCATTGATTTCATAAATACAATGCACTTATAGTTATTTTATACATAGCATAAAGGTAAAAAACTATATATGCAGAGTGTTATCTTCATTTTAGATGTCAAAAGGATTATGCGGTGCCCGGTGTTTTCTTTTCTGTGGGAAATGGGTCCAAATGGCTCTTTGAGTGTTAAAGGTTGCCAACCCCTGATCTAGGAGCAACCCCAGCTAGGAACATGGTCTTTCTAAGGGAATGTACAAAAAATTATTTATTTATACTTTCATTTATATGCCACCTACTACTATAGTCTCAAGGCAGCATGCCATAGGAAATGAAGTGAAAGAAATCAATTTCTTTAAAATCAGACACAATAAAAACAAATTATTACAATGTGTGGAAAATAATACTGGTCTTGCTTTGTACTGAAAAGATTGTAATGAAGGTGCCTGGAGAACTGCTCTCAGGAGGCTATTCCACTGGTGGGCAGAACCACTGAGAAGACCTCCTTCTGTTCACCATCCTCCTCACCTCCTTGGAGGATGCCTCCTTCAGAAGGGGCTCCAAACCAGCTCTTAGAGGTCTGGTAAGTACGTATGGTTTGTTGTAAACCTTCCTGAAACACTAGTATAGGGATGGTTTATAAAAGCTTTGAAATAGCTAGATAGATATGGGAGCAGGTGATCCTTCAGGTATCCTGTTCCCAAGTCATTTAGGGCTTATGCTAAAACAAGCACCTAAGTTGGGCCCAGAGCACAACTAGAAACCAATGTAGTTGGTATAATATTGGAGTAACATGGATGTGTGAACTTGCTCACACCAGCAGTCATGCTGCCCTGTTTTGTATCCATTGAAGTTTCTGTACCATCTTCAAGGGCAGCATGCAAAGCATGCGTTATAGTAGTCCAGCCAAGAGGTTACCAGAATGCGGGTGACTTTGGCGAGGCTCAGTCTGTCCAGGTAGGGCCAGAGTCAGGAAATTCCCCAGAGCTGAAAGAAGGTTGCTCCTGGCAAGGATGCACCTCTAAAGCTACTCCAAATGAGTGCAGGATGTTGCTTTCCTTATTGCGGCAATTAAAATTTGACACCAGAAGAGGAAACATGGTCCCTGCGCCGAATACACAGACAAGTCTTACCCCAGTGGTGCATTCACACACGTACACACAACTACCTTTAAAAGAACCATAGCTTTTGTTTTCCTGAAACAAGGAGAACTCAAAGCCCTCAACAATGCTTGTACGTGTTGCTATTGCAGCTTTGTGTAGCTCAAGGTAAGAGCAATTTGTCTGAGCTATTGCAGAACTTTAAAAGAAGTACACTGTGGATGATTATATTGTCTCAGTGTTTGCTATGCCTAGAGTAATTATCCAATGTATCTTTGCTTTTAATTATATCCCAATGTTCAAGGCTGGCTATCTGGAACTTCATTACAGACAAGTCCATGCAGGGTCACTGAAAGTTTAAGGAGAAGGAATGTTGAGTATCCATCATTTTGATGAAATGGCTGATTGAAATTCATCCTCACATCCAGCCAACTTGTAATGTCTTCAGAAAAGTGCATATTAATAGGGTCTTCCAACTTTTTTGCCTGTTTAAAAATGCTAGCAGGCAACATTTCATATGAAAGATGTTTTGCAAAACAAAAGAAAAACAGATTGGCAAAAATCACTGTTATGCGTGTAATTGATTCCACTTCAGTGGGTGATTGATACTCCTCAATCTATCTTTTGCAATACTTCTGATAGGAGATAATGGGTTATAAAAATTACCTGAGGTGTTCCTAGGGGGTTATAAAATTTGGCCAAGGTATTTCAGCTACATCCTGTTTATTACATTCTTGTCCTGTTGCTTTGCAATGTGTCAACCTGAAATGGGGGTCCAGGAAAGTCAGTCGATACCTGTCTATATTCCTGCCTAATACCATTTCTATTTAAAGGGATGAGGACCCAGCTGGTCATAAGAACCACTCCATGGGGCTTGTTGGCCTCATTGGCATCACCAACAAATCATTCTGCTTGTGCAACAATAGTCCTAACATTGGACTGAGACCAGGAACTTAATCAGAAGACTTAAAGCTTAATTATTGGGTTAGCAACTCAGGCTCGGTTCAGTATCTAGACCAGTCTTTTCCAACCATATGCCTTCCAGACATGTTTGGACTGCAACACCCAGAATTCCCAGTTAATGGCTCCACTCGACAGGAATTCTGGGAGTTGAGTCCAAATGCTGCTGAAGGCCACCAGGTTGCGGAAGGTTGGTCTAGAGTCTAGACATTATTCTCCATTTATACAAAAAGTTCCTGACTGGGAAATCTTGGGAATCCAATACGGATGTTGGGTTGTAATCTTCCCTCCTTTCTGTGATATGGACAAGTAACACCATTTAGTCAAGTTGACAAACAGCACATCAGCAAATGATCAGCAACATAGGCAAGACTGAGAACAATCTCTGTCCTGCCTTTGGTGAGACCAAGGTCTGATAAGTTCTAAAGCAGGCTTGCAAATCCGTCCAAGGTCTAGGCTGGCTAGACCATATCAGTCATATCAGTCAGACCTGTACAAGGCTGAATCCAAACAGAGCCATAAAGCGGTCCAGTGTTCAACAGCAGGAGGTAATTTGTACACCTGCTGCCTGCCTTGGATGTGGTATCCATTTCTCATGCTCCCTTGCTGAAATCAAATCCTGATATTGTGTCTGCCACAGTAGGAACCAAAAATGCTATGAATTCCAGTATTTCTAGCTGGAGTATTCTGATGACAATCTCCTTTCATTACATGAAGTTTTTCAAAGCAAATGCTTCTGAGTAGAGACATTCAGTTAAGAGCATCAAGGGTGTCAGCTCAGTAGCCTGGACCCTTATCCTCAGAAGATCTGACCCCTCATCTTCTGAAGCAGAGGCTCCAAAGTTAACAGTTCAGAGAGATTTGACTACAGAAAGGCTTTATGAGGTTTCTACTGTCCCAGGATGCAGTTATCCAAAATAATCCCAGGAGCCACCTCCCCAGTGGCAGAGGAAGTTGACTTAACATCATCAGACCCTGGAGATCAGGGTCAGGAGGACATTCAAATGTCACAGACACTCCTACTTCCTCACAACTTGAGGCTGCTAAAATAGGCTGATCCTTTTAAGGGACAAAGGGTGGGCCAGTGTGAAGGCAAAGTCAACCAACCTAAATACAGCAAAACTGAACCTGAAAGAGTTTAGATTTTCTGTTTGGGCAACATACAGACAACACTATCCGGCTGGCACACACCAAGATATTAGGTACCCTGACAACACTCATGGATTTTCTTACTTATTTTATTTTATTACAAACATTTTTGTCCCGTCCTTCTGTACAAGTGCTCAGGATGGCTTACATAGTATAAAGTTAAAATAATACAATAATAAACCACAATTATTAAAAGCATATAAAACTGAATATTATCAACTAAAAAGAAAAGGAAGGAGAAAAGAGAAAATGTGACTGTGAGAACAGAGGGAAAAAATCTTAAAACATATAAAACCCTTGATTATTAAAATGATGGTTAAATAAAAAGTCTTTACCTGGCACTGGAAGGAGTATTTCAACCAGAAGGATCATTGTATCTGTGTCAAGGGCCAAATGGAATCTTGAATGGTCAGGCATTCCAGGGCACCAGGAATGCTGAAGCCCATTTCCCATTCTCCAGTTGCATTACCTCACCTATAGCAGGTCCCATGAGCTTATGCAGGTGCATGAAGCTTGGCCTCACTTGACAGTGGGAAGGAAGTCTCACCACTGTGTAAATTGATCCTCTAATTTCTCAACCTGTACTTGGGTTCAAGACATCCCAGTGGGTAACCACGTCAAGTCCACCACATACTCAGAATTTAATTGACATGTATTGAATGTTTTATTTAAGATTACAGAATGTAATGGTCAGAATGGCAGTTGCATAGGCATAATCTGGAAGCATTTCTGTGGTCATAATAGCACTGGTGAGAAAAAAAATTAACATGACACTACCAAAATAGAATGTGGTCTACAATGTCAGCTCTACAATATCACAATTAAATACCTAAGTAGACTACGTGCATTGCTGTTTGAATAAAGTGACTCCTTTACAATGCCTCCCTGCATTCTTCTTGCCTTTCAAAAACTAGACTAAATGCACTAAATTGTCCAATGTTCACTCACAACTCAAGTTAATGCAGATGTACCTGCGTGTGACTGTGCTTGTATTGGGGAACATTGAAACTCTCCTAAGAATTTATGTTGACCTTGAAGATGTATGAGGAGACAGAAGGCAAGGGCAATCCAAGATACCAATTTTGGGTATCCTTCCTAGGTAATCTATGTGTCCATCAGGTGGCATCCCTCTTCTACAGTGCAATATACCAATTGAGAATTATTAGCTGGATGCAGGTGAGCCCCTCATTTTCTGCATCTTTAAACCTCCTTATGCTGCATCTCACTTTCTGGCTTCAGAAATTACTTAAGAGTTCAGGATCAATATCTGTCTGGGACATTAAAGGAAGTTCTTCCATTATTACTTCCCAGAGCACTGGCATTTTTTCCAGGCATTTCCGACTGACTGCCCTCAACATTAGGAAGGTGACAGGTGAGTCTGGCTCATGACGAAACTGATGTGATGGGTCATGCATTGGATATACTTAATCCCAATTCTGCTCTAGAAAGATTAAGCTATCCTCTTCATTTGTTTTCATCCAGAAGAAATTGCCATCCCTTCTATTAACAGAAGATAAAACCTTCCACTTATCCCATAAAGATTGTTTTTTATTATTCTATTACAATTATTAAAAACAAAAGAGGAAACAGCAAAAAAAGGGAAATAAAGAATATGATAAAAAGGATATCCATTCACAATCATTTAAAATACCAGTAATAAAGAGGGGGGAAATCAACACTCAAGATTTCAAATATATACAATAATATAAGCCATCCATGTATCTAAATAAGAAACCAAACAAAATTGACCATATAAATGTGTGTTCATATATGTTCAAATGCAGCAAGACCAGTTAAGATCTTCAGGCCTCATAATGATAGGTGGTGTTTGCCATTCCCAGCTCAAAGAATAAGCCTCTTGGTAACTGTGTAAGGGCTCTCAAAGTTCACTTTGATGTCCATCGGTTAATCCCCACATAATCTAAAAGTGTCTGAACATCAGCAGTTATCCTGATTTTTCGAGAACATTGACTCAAGCAAAGACACCTCAGGGCCTGCCTGCAACAAGGCAGTGTCCACATCACATGCCAGCATCTAGCCGAGTTAGCCAGATTTCTCCTCACCAGTCACGTTCGTGCCCAACATTTACCGAAAACATCATTTTTTGGTTAAGTCTCAGTTTTAAACCTAGAGAAATAGTACATATAGAAGCTATGGTTTTCCATTTATTAGGCTGTAGAGCATTCCAATTCCCTATTTAATTTCACTGTAAGTTTGTCATCCACTTTATAAATGTCTTCTGGAATGTAATAAACAGCTAATACAAGTTTAGCTAATTAAGAACCAATTAATTGCCATTTAGTTACTACACTCAGGGTCTTGATATTACCTACAGGCATTATTTAAGATTTTAACCAACAGATAGTATGACCTGAAAGTACATCAAATGTGTTTATTAATACCATTCCTTTCAGTATAGAAGACACTAACCTATTGATAAACAACATCATTGGTATAGAAATTCATTTTATATTCAGCCTTCTCATGTACAAATCCATAAATTTCACTGCTCTGCTTAATTCCACGTGCCAAGTGTTCCAACCACAAGTTGACTATCAAAGGAGAAAGAGAGCCCTGCCTTTGACAAATAGATTTTTTCCAAGCTGTTTGTATAGAGAGGGTAAACTCTCTATACAAACAGCTTGGAAAAAATCCGTTTGTCATTTGTGACACAGGAGAAGGAGGTAAAATTCTAATCCATCTGTAGCGCATTCTGCAGAGCCTCATAAAACACTATTCTCCTAGAAATTTATTATTTATTTATTATTTATTTATTTAAAACATTTCTATGCCGTCCCATCGCAATAAAGCCTCGGGGTGGCTCACAAAACATCAATAAATAAACCATACAATAAAACCCCAATACAATAAAACCCTAGTGCCATAAAACCTCAATAAAACTTCAGTGCATTCTCAGCTAAAGATTAAAAAAAAACCTAGCTAAATAAATAAATTAACAATTAAAATAAGTTTTAAACAAAAAGGTCTTAGCCTGGCGCCAAAAAACAAATAACGACGGTGCCAGGCGGACCTCTCTGGGAAGCGCATTCCATAAATGGGGCACCACCACAGAGAAAGTCCTCCTCCGGGTACTCACCCTCCTGATGTCATTCACAGATGGTTCCCGGAGAAGGGCCTCTGCCTCTGATCTCAAGGGGCGGGAGGGCAGATATGGATGCAAACGCTCCTTTAGGTAACCAGGTCCCAAGCCATTAAGAGCTTTATAGGTCATAACCAACACCTTGAATCAGCCCTGGATTTCAATCGGGAGCCAGTGGAGCTGACAGAGAACTGGGGTTATATGAGAACAACACCCAGTCCCCATCAGCAACCTGGCAGCTCTATTCTGCACCAATTGAAGTATTCGGACCGTCTTCAAGGGTAGCCCCACGTAGAGCACATTGCAGAAATCTAATCGGGAAGTTACCAACGCGTGTGTCACTGTCGCCAGGCAGTCATTCTCTAGGAAGGGACACAGCTGATGGATCAGCCGAAGCTGAAGGAAGGCACTCCTCGCCACTGCCGTCACCTGGGCTTCCAGAGACAGCTCAGGGTCGAGGAGCACTCCTAAGCTGCAAACCCTGTCCCTCAGAGGGAGTGCAACCCCATTTAGGACAAGGCGCAAGTCCCCCATCCCAAGGTCTGAGCCGCCCACCAACAGGACCTCCGTCTTGTCTGGATTGAGCTTCAGTTTATTGGCCCTCATCCAGCCCATTACCTCAACCAGGCACCGGTTCAGCACAGCCACTGCCTCACCTGGATTGGTAGAAAATGAGAGGTAGAGCTGGGTATCATCAGCGTACTGATGATTCTGCAGCCCACACCTCCTGATGACCTCTCCCAGCGGTTTCATGTAGATGTTTAAAAGCAAAGGGGACAAAATGGATCCCTGCGGTACTCCATGGCATAGCTGTCATGGCGCAGAGCCATAGTCCCGCAGCACCAGCTTCTGAAATCGGCCATTGAGATAGGAGCGGAACCACCGCCACATGGTGCCTCCAACTCCCAATCCCGCTAGCCTATTCAGAAGGATACCATGGTCAATGGTATCGAAAGCCGCTGAGAGGTCCAGGAGAACTAACAGGGACGCACTTCCCCTGTCTCTCTCCCTGCACAGGTCATCGTACAGGGCGACCAAGGCAGATTCAGTGCCACACCCGGATCTGAAGCAGGACTGAAATGGGTTCAGTTTCATCCAAGAGTGCTTGGAGTTGTCCCGCCACCACCCACTCTAGTACCTTGCCCAGGAATGGGAAGTTGGCCACCGGTCTATAATTGGCGGCCACCTCTGGATCCAGGGATGCCTTCTTTAGGACTGACCCGACTACCGCCTCCTTTAAAGGGGCAGGTACTTGGCCGTCTCTTAAAGAGGTGTTGACCACCTGCAGGATCCAGGTCCCAATCCCATCCTTGGCTTTCTTAAGTAGCCAAGATGGGCATGGGTCTAGTAAGCAAGTGGCAGGACGTACTTGTCTAAGCACCTTGTTCACATCATCAGGCTGCAACAACTGAAATTCATCCATTAATTGTGGACTCGACGGCAACTCCCCAGTGAAATCTGATTCAATAGCAGAGTCAAGCTCGTACGAATCTGAGTAATTTTCTCCCTGAAATGCTTGGCAAAGTCGTCACAGTGGACCTTCGAGGGTGGCACCAGATCTCTCTCCAGGCCCGGATGTAACAGCCCCTGCACCACCCAAAAGAGCTCCGCTGGACGGCATTGTGAGGAGGCAATGGAAACGGAGAAGAATTTCTTCTTTGCCATCCTCACCGCCACAGCATAGGCCCAATAATGGGCTCTCAAGTGTGTTCGGTCAGATTCATCCCCTGATTTCCTCCACCTACGCTCTAGACATCTCCCAACCTGCTTCATCGCCCGCAATTCAGGTGTATACCAAGGAGATGAACGGGTTCTGCCAGGTGGGAGAGGACGCTTGGGAGCGATCATGTCTATAGCCCTGGTCATCTCCTCATTCCACAGTTCAACCAGGGCATCAACATGATCACCATCCTTGTCAACCGGAAAATCCCCCAGAGCTTCCAGGAATCGATCCGGATCCATCCGGCTCTGGGGGTGGACCAATACAATCAGGTCCGCACCCTTGCAGAGGGAAAGGCCGCTCTCGGCCTCAAACCTTATGAGGAAGTGATCTGACCATGACAAGGGCGTCAAACTTAAATTCCTCACTCTCAGATCACCCTCTTCCTGCCCCATCGAGAAAACCAGCTCCAGAGTGTGTCCACGTTCATGGGTCAGGCCTATGATGTGTTGAGACAGCCCCATGGCCGTCATGGAGGCCATGAAGTTCTGAGCCGCCCTGGTTAGAACCGTCTCAGCATGGAAATTGAAGTCCCCCAGGACCAACATCCTGGGAGTCTTCAGCACCAGGTCCGAGACGATCTCCGTCAGCTCAAGCAGGGAGTCTGTTGGGCAGAAGGGTGCATGGTACACCAACAGAATCCCCAATCTGTCTCGGTCACCAAACACCAAGTGGGGACACTCCAGCCCCGTTCTCGAGAGGACAGGAAGCCCCACAATGGAAATAGAAGCTCGATAGACCAGAGCGACCCCCCCCCCCAGGCATGGTCGGTGCTGGACCAGGTACCCAGGTGGGCACAATTGTGAGAGGGAGACATCCCCCCCCCTCACCTGCCCAAGTCTCTGGCCAGGTCAGCCCTCTCATCCATGATCAAGTCATGGATCAGTGCTACCTTATTTTGGACCGACCTGGCGTTAAGCAACAGCACCAACAGGCCCAGGCGGCAGTTGACAAGTCTACCTGGAACCTGTCAGCTGGGGGAATAACCAGAAAGAGGGACAGGTGTTAACCATCTGTCCCTCCTTCGTCTATGCAGACCCGTTAGACCCCCAATGCCATAACGTCCATTGCCCATCACCACCCCAATGGCGGCGGACCCGCACTCTCCAGGCAACATCCTAATAAGCACGAGAATGCACCAATTAAAAACCAATTAAAAACAGTCTAAAACCCAACTAAGCCACAGCCAGAACCCCTGGCTAGCCCAGCCCCCCGCTCGGCCCCCAAACAGCGGCAACCGCCCTTAGACCATCATCCCGAGGCCGCCGGCCCCATCCGCTCCCAGCTCTTTATGGCTGGCAGGGCTCCTCCCCGTGCCCCGCCTCTTCCCGGCACATCTCTCACCCGCGCCGAGGGAAGCAGGCCAGAGCCAGGTCCTGGGCTGATGGTCCTGGCTTCTAGGCTGGCGGCGTTGCCGCCGGCAGCAGCGGGGTTGGTCCGGGCGGTGCGGGCTCCGGGCGGCGCAGATGGAGGTGGGCCCGTCTGGCGCGCAGTTCCTCTGAAATCCATAGCCTTCCAGAGAGGTATAGCTTTCCCATTGTCTCACTTGTTTCTTGAAATGCAGTGCTGGTACACTGAGAATGCATGTTTGAGTGCTTTCATCAGTTCACTATCTCTGCATGGAATAATTTAGAAGACAGGAATGATTATGAAAGCAAGGCTCAGACTTTCCTGTAGAAGAATGGTGCACTAATTCTTATGTGGAAGCATTTCCACTTCTACATCTATGCTGTTAAAAATGGAGGAAAGTTTCCTGCTATCAACTCCTCTCTGTATTGGTCGTATTCCAAGCAGGCCATTGGAGGGGTGACAAGCCTATTGATCCATTTGTGCATCAATTTGTGCTATCCTTATTTCTACTTTTCATGGGGGTTTACCTCTGTAGAGCACTCCAGCCTCAGATTCAGATTCTGGCATTCGGCCACAGAATGACCATTTCACAAGCCAGAATCTCAAAATAGTCAATGTTTCAACAACTAGAACAGAGCTTTTCTATATTTTCTGCTCCCCTCAAATATCTAGAAGATCAAAAATTTCTCAGTGTCTCCGAAAGTCTCTTCTGTCCTTTGTACCTGCAGACATTTCTACACCTGTGGGGAACAGAAAAACAAAACTCTGCATGTACTGTCCCTGGAATCAGTCTTAAAGTGATGATCTATGATGGAAGCGGCGTGGGTGTTCGGAGTCCAGCCACTGTATCACCAGTATACTTGACGGTACACACTCGCATGTCCAAGTTCCACGTCCTTCCTGGAGGAGGAATCCTCACATGAAGAAAGCCAGTGCAGTGAGCCCCAGCCAGAGTCAGACACAGGGGCCATGGCCTCAGGTGACTGCCCTCCATTAGAGAAGAAGCCAGGACCCTCTTGGGCAGTCCCTGCAGTTCCCTAAGAGCAGGAGCTGGAGGCAGACGGAATTCACCCCTTAGAAGAAGGGAGCATGCACGGCTTCGGCAGAAGTCCAAATGGCCTGAATGGAGAGTTTTCTGTGAAACAGCACATGGACTTCATTAGTCAGCTGTGCTGAGTTACAGCTGGCTATAAATTAGTTCAGACATAACTTTGTTGGCAATAACAAGCATCATTTTCCATATTCTCTGCCTTGGTCAAAACTAATCAGTTGCTAGATTTTTGGTCTGTTTACTGGATGTTCTTTTGGATCCCCCACCTGACTTAAATTGGGATAAACACAAACCATATGAATTTGACCTGTAGACTGAACTGATGATTCCTAAGAAGGAAACACAAAGACTGGGTACCTGTGGGCACAGGACAGGGCGCCAATATAGTGTCCCCATGAAAATGGCAATGATTTGTCTGGGGCTGGGCAGTCCTGGGAACTCTGTGCTAAATAACAGTCCCCACTGAAACAATTCACAGTTGATGAGATGATATGATGGGGACCAGCCTGTATACAGAGAGGCAGGTGTATAAACAAATATTCACACCTGCAATAGTTGCACATATGAAACATATTAATGGAGGGAGAAAATGTCCCTCCTTCCACATCAGAAAAACCCACTGTAAAAAACACGTTCAGTAACAGCTCAGTCATATAGAGCTCTACTAAGAAATAAACCACACTGGGCTTAAGAGCATGCATTACTTGTACTGCTCGTAAAAGGGTGCGCTCCGTTCTTATTTCTCTTTCACTATTTTAAGGTTGAGATAGCAGCTTGCACAAGAAAATCCTACTTTTGAAACTTTTTTTACTAGAAAATGTAGAAAACACATGCCCTACTTGCATTTGGTGTTTCCCCACCATAACCCAAAATCACACATTTCTTACAATAATGACTTAATCTGACATTCTCTGCCACTATGGGATAGGGTCTCAGTGCATGCACACAGGAGCAGGGGTGAACCAAAGAAAGAAGGAAAAATATGGATCCGACAAGGACAACAACAACAATAATAAAAAACAACTTTTGTATGCCATCCTTTATATACATATCTCAGGATGGCTCACAGCAGTTTAAAAGAATTTAAAATCATCGAATAACATCCAGTAACAATTAAAACAGTAGTACTGTGTAGAACAATAAATAGATATCAAATAAATCAGATTAAATCAAAACAAAACAAAGCAAAAGCGACTGGAAAAATCATTAAAACTATCAATTTTTAAAATACCGCTTAAATAAAGTTTTTAAGGCCATAAAGAAGCCATGCAAGCCATGGTGTACTATTGTTAAGATGAAGAGTTGCTTGACCTGCATCTGGGAAAGAGAAATGGTAGAACTACAGTACATGTCTGCTCTGATATGCAATGTGAATTTCTTCCCTTCTCAAATGCAGAGGAGCACAGAACTGTCTTTTTTTAAAAAAAGGAACAAGCAAACATGATAAACATTAGATAATAAAAATATTTGCAACCTATATAGCAGTACATATGAATCTAAATTGTGACTAAGCTCTGCTACAGTGTTGGAAAATGTTTGATATCACGTATCTGTCAACCAAGGAGGTAATTAGAAAGTTTCCAGTCTTTGCAGGTACAGAGGTGTGCAAAGAAGGAAGAATAAAAGATTAATGCAAAGAACAAGATTAAATACAAAGTTGTGTGCCTTTGCAATATTTGGGAATTAATGCTCATCCAACCAATGCTGGGGTAGAAAGAAATGTTAAAATTCATGTAACTAATTCTCATTATATGAAATCGGTAAAATTTTGTTTTCACTACTGCAGAGGTGCACAGCTGTCTAAATTTAAAAAAAAACAGAAACAACGAGGAATTCTTCATTGCGCTCTTTCAGCTTCCAATGGCCAAAAAACTCTTTTTAGTGCTACATCTTTAAAAGGGGTTTCCCACACCTGTCAAACATGATCAGTTATTTCTGCTTTGGAACCTGTTAACTGCACCCTCCAGGAAGGCAATTACAGTGCCAGCTGAGTACATCCTTAAGGGCATGCCCTGCAACTGAAGCAGAAGCTGGATAGAAGTCAAAATAAAGCTGTACATGAAAATTCTAGAATAAAAGGGCAGGAAAATTGCAGTAAAGGTGGGAAACAAGTTTCAATGTGTGCCATGGGATATATTCAGGTGATGCAGTACTGCAATAAAAGCTTGGTATAGCCTGCCCCTTGCTCTAGCCTTGACCACCGGAGCTGCCAAGGTTATTCTGAGACAAATATGTGATTGCATCACTGTGTACTTTTTCAGTTTGACCTAATGAAGAGAACTCCAAGTCAGAATGCAGAAATCAAATTGAACTTTTGACATGATCACCCAGTCAGAGTACAAATGAAAACTGGGATTCTTTGTAGTAGGTATAAACAAACACCCCTGTAATATATCCCACATTTCATGCCCACGAAATCTTCTCCCAGTGAATTTTCAGGACCTGAGGATCCGTACCACATTCCGTACACTGTGCTTCAGGTGGTTTGCCCCAAAACTGAGTGTTATCAGTGTTCACAGCATAACTAATATTGACTTTTTTATTAAATTTTACTGCCTTTTGATTCCAAGGCAAGTCCTTCCTCCCAGTGTATAATCCCTCTTCCCTTATTAAACCTCAAATCTCTCTGGATTTTTAAAATATATAAATTATTTCAGTCAGGAATATTCTTTGTTCAAACCCTTATGGAACTCAACCAACTTGGCTGAACAAAATGGTTTAAATTCTTGGATTTCTGAAAGATTACCTGTAATCCTTTTAATCACCACCCTTACATGTTCAGTTTCCTTTTAAGAAATTTCAGTAAGTAATACCATGAGATCCACAGAACATCTGTTTAAAGTGGGAGTCCACTTTTTTCTGAACTGTACATTGAGTGGAAACATCCTTGGTTCCTTGAGAATGTGCAGCCTCTAAGGATGTGATTATTTTTATAGTAATGTCTCAGTACTCCAGCATGGGCTTCTAATTTCATGTTTTTCAAATGCACTGATTGAAATTTATCTCATAGAGCTGACTCTCTAGATGTATTTCTCACTGCATTAAAATGTAGGAACATTCAGCAATTGACCATTTTTTCATCAGTGTAACTAAAGGTATCAATGCACTTAACCACAGTGTAGCTGCCCTGAGGGTAACAAATCCATAAAACCAAGAAAACAAAAAATGAAATGTATCTTAGCCCCATGGATCACTGATGAAAGTCAAGACAGAGTAACTAGTATAATATGATGGAAAGTACTGATTAAAAACTTCCCCACAAGATCATTAACACCTTGGGCAGCCCTGGAGTCTTCTAAAACATTCTGTTCCCTGGGACATCTCCCTCCTAAGACTCCAGATTTTCCCCTGATGAGCACCACCAAGGTAGCCATGGCATTAAGTTCAAAGGTTCTCACCTCCTTTCATGGTCTAGATGTACCATTTGGCGTGCACTGTGTTCTTTGGCCTTACAGCAAACTCAGTGGTGCAGCTTATGGAAAGGGTCCCTTGTATGAGGCACAAAACTGTGGGAATCCAAGAGCATCACTGTATTTTCTGCTCTACTAAGGGGCAGCAGCAAACTAGGTGCATATAACTGATTCCAGCAGAATCAAATGGAAAGAACCATGCCAGTTTTGAGAGCAGAGAGATGGTATTATAAAGTCAGAGGTCCAGCTCTATCTTCAAAGCACTTTTACAGAGTTGGAGGTTGGACTCCAGTGGCCATCCGGACAGCATCTAATGGTCATAGTATTGTACCCTAAGACTTCCTTAATCAAGTGACAACCTTAATTGATTAAATTTGCATCAGAATATTAATGAAGTAAAGTTGCAAGGGCAAACAGACTTAATATCTTGGGAATCCAAATCTTAAGCCTTGGCTCTGTACCCACTTCTCAGAAGTTTGGGTTCGTTTCTTCTCTAGCTGAGTTTTGGAATCATGCTCTAGGGCCTAGCATGTTGTGTACCTAGCAAGCATCAGCCAGATAAGATCGGCTTATCTAAACAGTTACCCACTTGGCTAATGGATTTTCTGCACTAATAACCATGAAAATAGGACGTGCTACTTAACACCAAGGCTCCTAGAAATCTGCACAGCTGGTTGCTCAGGAACTGAACCTCATCTTAAAATTGAATTAATTCTTATAAAACAACAAACATCCAAGTGGGACCCCCTGCTGTAGTAATTATATGGGAGCTTTTCACTTCACTGTCGAATGTGTCTGTCTATCATTTAAGGAACTGGGGGTGCAGTCCTAGGCATATTACGACAAAAAGGGTGACTGCAAATGCAAAACAAGAATGTCAGAAATACCAGCATATGATAGCTGTCTTCTATTACTTCCACTAATAAGCCTTGGGAAAGAGATTTCAACCCTGCAGAATGGAGGGGAAACTGCAGAAAAGGTGAAAGGCCACCAAACAAATGGCAGCTGGGGATGAGGAAAGGGGCATGGCCTTCTGGGGATCTCTGGGAGCTGGGCTGGGCTCCCAGGCCTGAGGTTCTACACTTCTGCAACTGGACACAATGTTCCAGTCACTGTCTGAAGCATGATTAGGGTTGAGTTAAAGCAATGCCCAGCAATGAGTGTTTGCAGGATACCAAATCTCCAGTTTGCCTTCAAGTTTGTTTCTTCTGCTTGGCCGTGATGATCACCTCCTTGTCATTTTTCATTTTGGAGAAAACTCCAGTGATGCTGGCCCTAGCAGCACTCATACGGGTCTGTCTTCAAAAGGGAAGTTGTCTCCACAGAGCCCTGGCCCTCCCTCATGTCACCATAGGCAGCTTCCTCCCGAGGGCTATGTCCTGCAAAAGGAAACACACAATGTAGACCTCGGCAGCCTTCTCCAGGATCTCCCTGAAATGCATCTCTCAAGGTCCACCAATATATTGGGGGCGTCTTCATATTCTAAAACTATTCAAGCACATCCTGAGTATATGATTACACCTCAAAACATGCCACAGAAGTATTCACACAACTTTTAACTACCACTAGAATTCTGCAGTGTAAATTAATCTCCATTTCTGATTACAAGTGTGTACATTAGAAAATAAAATATCCTAAAGAAACATTGAGATGTTTTATGAAATAACAAGCAAAGGGATTAAACTAACTCTTAAAATTAGTAATAAGTTTAGGCAGTTAATTTTCTTCTCTCATAACTGGCAATTTTTCAAAATGTTAATTGAACTTGGTTATTGTGTTCTGTGCCAAAGCAGGAAAGGCGCCAACAATTTTAATATTGGATATGATTTGAAGTACATTTAAAGGAATCATCGATGACAAGTAATTAAACCTGAGGTGTAAATGACATCAGGAGAACACTTATTCAACCACTGAAGCTAAGAATTTAGAACTGACAAATAGTGAAAATATCTGTGCCCTTTCAGCTTTCATCCTCTTGCATCTTCATTGTATTCTGACTTTCTTTTTTTTTAACCTGGATAAAAAGAATCTGGGATGCCAATTTTGATTTGTTAAATATATGTTAATATGGGCCCATAGCTCTGTGTTCATAAATATAAAAGATATAGAGATGCCAAGTAGATCCAGTGTACATAAGAATATAAGAACCATGATGGATCAGACCAAGGATCAATTTGATCAGCATACTGTTCCCACAGTGACCAACCAGTTGGCCATGGGAAACCATGAGCAGCATATGAGCGCAACAGCACCCTCCAATCCATGTTCCCTAGAAATTGATGAACATGGGTTCACTGCCTCTGATACTGGAGGTAGCATAAAACCATCAGGAATAGTAGCTATTGATTGGATAAAGTAATAGAGAAGACAATCTCCTTTTAAAGCTGTCCAAATTGGTGACCATCAGTACATCTCAGGGCAGTGAATTCCATAGTTTTACTATGCACTGTGTAAAGAACTTCCTTTTCCTGATTCTCCTACCTTTGTGAGATGACCCTAGTTCTAGTCTTCTGGGAGAAGAGGAAAAAGTCTCCCTCTCTACTTTTTTCATATCATACATAAATTGATACACCTCTATCATGTCTCCCGTTACTTGCCCATTTTCTAAGCTAAACCACCTTAGCTGTTGTAACCTGCTTAGGAATGTGTCAAAAGCCTTTTGGAAATTGAAGGAAACAGTGTCTACCAGATCACCCCTACACTCAAAGAAACCCAGAAAGGTTATTGAGATGGGAATTACTTTTGCAGAAGCAATGTTGATTTTTTTCCAGGCAGGATTTGTACTTCAATATGCTTGTTTATGTTATCTTTAGCACTTTCAACCAATTTACCTGGAAAAGAAGTTGAGCAAACTGTAATTTCCTGAATTGCTTTTGAAAAAAAAATGTGTTATATTAGTCATTCTCCAGTCCTCTGGTACAGAGGTTGATCTTAGGGAGATGTTATGCATTTTTGTTATAGAAGGGTCAGCATTTTCGTATTTGAGTTCTTTAGGAACTTCAGGATGAATACCATTTAAGTTTGGAGATTTGCTAACTTCCCTTTGTTCATAAAGTTGAACTCATATTTGTCCACCACTATTTGCCTCTGTTTCTCAAACTCCCTTCCTGTTCAGTCACAGGCATCTGTCCTGTACCATGTACAGCGAAGACAAATGAAAAGCATTCATTCAGTTTATCTACAATATCCTTATCCTCCTTTAGTGTTTCTTTACTTCTATTATTATCCAGCTGACTTTCTAGGCAGTAAAAGTTTAAAAAATCTTTATTGTTGGCCTCAATGTTTTTGGGCATGTGCTGCTCAAAATGCTTCTTTGCCTCTCTTACTGTCTGCTTACATCTTCCTTGTGCAAGTTTCCGTTCCCTTTGGTTTTCCTCACTTAGCAAGATTTTGATTTTCTGAAGGAAATTTTCTTATCTGTGATAGCTTCCTTGGTACCTCTCATGCTGGTGAACTTGCTTGAACCTGTTGCTACTTTTCCTAACCTGTAGTATACATGCTGACTGAACTGTTATTCTGGTTCTGAGTAATCCTGAAGCAGTTACAAGGAATTTGCTCTTTTTGACTCCCTCTTTCCACTTCCTTTTTACCAGTTGCCTCATTTTAGAGATGCTTTTTCCTCACTTGAAATCAAATATGCCTGTGCTGGACTTCTGTAGCAATTTGCCATTAAACAGATATTAAATCAGAAAGCACTAAGGTCATGTTTTCCATTGGTTTAACAACATCTGCAGTGACACCATTTAGGAATAAATCCAGAGTCACCTCCCCTCTGGCCAGTGCCATGACCAGCTGTTCTAGGGCACATTGAGAAACTGAACCTCTTTGTCATGCCTGGAACATGTATCTATTGTGTCTATGTGGGGGTAAGTGAAGTCACCTCTTCTTGCAATGCTTCCTCGTTTGGAGGCCTCCCTGATTTCATTATCCACCTCATGATCATCCTGAGCACTCTAGTCCAGGAGATGAAAACATGTTCCAAATATTGAATTACATTTTGGAGCCCAATTATTTCACCCTCAGCAATTCTGTGGAGGTGCCTGATGCTTTTGGGTGTTCTCCCGTACTCTGTCCCTGCTCCTGCCAACCTTGCAATTCGAAAGCATGCAAATGCAAGTAAATAAAAAGGTACCACTTTGGTGGGCAGGTAACAGCGTTCCGTGCACTTCGGTGTTTAGTCATGCTGGCCACATGAGCACGGAGACTGTCTGCGGACAAACGCTGGCTCCCTCGGCTAGGAAACGGAGATGAGCACCGCCCCCAAGAGTCAGACATGACTGGACGTAACGTCAAGGGGAAACCTTTACCTTTACCTTGCTTGGTCCTATGCTCTTGCTGACATAAAAACTTCCTCCAGCACACCCTCCCTGTCCTTTGGATAGAGTTTATATCCTGACCTGAGAGCATCCCACTGCTTCTCTCCATTCCTCTGGATTTCCACAATGCCTATTTAAAACCAGCTATCTAAACGCTTGCATTTTGGCTCAGAGCAGGTTGTCATCTTTTATCATATGCTCATGGCCTATTCCCCTCCTCCCTGCACTCAGGAAATAAGAAACGTGTTCATCTTTATCCCCTAGGCATGATTTAGCCCATACTGAATGCATCCTGGCTGCTGTCATCTTTTACCCAGGGTACCATTTAAAAGCGGCTCTGCAATCTTTTCATGTCTTATACCAGAATTCTGGTTACATTTTGTCCAAGTGGAGTCCATCCTCCCTGCACAGGCCTGGTTTATCCAAAAATGTTCCACAGTGCCCTAATATATTGTGCTGTTGTGAACCACCCAGACAGCTTTGGCTGTTGGGCAGTATAGAAATCAAATAAATGATAAATATCTGAACCTTTCTCCCGGTACCACCACCTTTTCCATGCATTGAAACTACTTTGCTTCACTGCCTATCTGGCCCCATATTAGAAAAAGGTAGAAAGCCACCTTGGTGGTCCTGGATTTCAACCTTCTAACTAATTTTGACTTCCAGGATCTCACTACCTTCACACACACACACACACACACACACACACACACACACACACTGTTTATACGGGCATGGCCAATGACCACTGGCCCCACCCCTGCAAGATCTATAAAATGATCTATCTGGGGCATGAGAGCCACTAACAGTGCACCAAGAAGGCAATTTGCCATATGGTCTACACACCCATCACAAACCTAGATGTGTATGTATCTAATGATCTGATCTCATGGTAGCCTCCAGACCTGCGGAGGCATATCCATGGTGCAAGGGGTATTTGCCTCTCTTTGGGGGAATGGATTTCTGCTAAGGGATTACATCCCTCCTCTCCAGAATGATACCTTCTATCCCTGAGACCCCCATTGTCTATGGTCATAGAGGAGCTGTCATCCAGGGACTGGGGTACTGCTGTTTGGTCTTCAGAGATCACATCCATTGATTTCTCTGCCTCTCTAGAGCCACAGCCTTGGTTCAAGGGGATAAACCCCTTCCCTGAGAGCCAGGATCCCATTACTTTGAGCACATATCCATGATTTCTGCCCAACTGGCACATAGTCATACATGTGGCATTCAGCGCATTACTGTGAGGGCCAGGCCATGGGCGGAGGCAGGGAAGGGCAGAATGCCAGGTCCAGGGCGCGAGCTCAAGGAGAGTCCAGAGCTTACTATGGGCAAATCGGCACGTCCAGGTCAAAGGCAAGGAAAAGAGCAGTCCGATTTTGCATGCACACACACACAGAGCGAGTCAGAGCACAGTTCCAGGGTCAGTTTACATTGCTGTGAGGGTTGTAGCAGGCTAGAGCAAGGCAGGGTCTACTCAGAGGAAAGATGGGAAAAGCAGAAAAGGGCGCAGGCTGGAGAAGGCGGAAACAAACTGGAACAAGGCAAGTATGAACCAGAGCGGGGCTTGAACAAAGCAGGAACAAACTGGAGCAGGGTGTAGCGATAGAGGGGCCAGAACACAAGAAGTCACCAGGACAACTTGTGTTGCTGTGGCCAGGAGCAACAGTGCAGGGAAGCCTTTTCTGCTGGTCTCCGGGGCCTCCAGCTGCACGGTGTCATTGCTCCACAGGTGTTTCCTACAAGTGCCCACAAAGGTGCTCCTGCTTCTGCCAGCACCTGCGGGGTCATGCAGGCCCTGAGCCTGGCAGTTCCACTGGACAAGACCCCTGCTGGCTTCCTAACATCATGACTGGATTGATGGAGGTGGGGTTCTCAGGTAGTTTGCTTACCTGAGAAACCAAGTTGTTTACTAGGAGAAGGTGAGAAATTTATTCATATTATTACCTTACAGTTTACAATTACTTTAAGAAGAGGGAGGAAGTCTTACTGCCATGGTATCCACATCCTGTTGCTAAATTCCCAGGGATATGCTACACTTTCCTACGGGGGCTGAGTCACTTCATCACTAGAGCTCCTCACACTTAGAACAGGTTCCCTCAGAGGTCTGCCCCCTTATCTAGTTCTAGCTACAACCAATCTGATTAGAGGGCCTTATTTGACAGACAAGGTGTGCTGTGGCTCCCCCCCCCCCCCCCCTTTTTTTTTAATACATAGGAGAAAAAAACCAAATACAGGCACATCACAATATCAATAATACAACGTACAAAAGCCCAACTAATAAATGAAAAATAATACAGTGCCCTCACCACCCAGGAAACCAATAATACCTCCATTTTAATTCATATAGTATAACAATTAATATATAATATACTCCAATTATATCCATATCCCCTCCAAAAATTCATATCATCTTGATTAGGTTTACAACCTTTACCTTCTATCAGTACTGCTTTTACAAAATCTTTCCAAATCTCATTATATTTATTTGCTTTTTATTAACCCTTTTTTAATTTTTATTTCTGTTGTCAGTTTATCATTAATTACCATATTCCATATTTCATTATACCATTTATGCCTTTGCATAACCCAGTTCTGATTCCAAAGGTGTGCTGTGGCAGAACAGCAGGTGTGCGGCAGCTTCCAGCAAGTGCAAATATGGTTCAATCTGAGCCCTCTAGCAATGGAGATTTTGTACCTAGTGAGAGGACAAAAAGTAAGGAGAGTCAATAGACCAAGGGATCGTGTGTGTGTCTCTCATAACTACTTGACAAGCTGAATTCTTGAGCTTTGGCTAGATCTGTTCCTTAGCTGCTCTAGGAATTCCTGAGCCCAAACTAAAGCTATGCTGTGCTTTGTTTTCTGTAAGCAGATTCTCCCATACTAGCTCTAGAGTGACCAGGGCTGCTGTCAATATGGAGCCGTTTTGCTCTTATTTTCCCTTTCTAGGATTGGGTTTTGTTTAAATATGCAATCTCTTGTTAAGCAAGTCCCTGTCTGATTTCCAGCAGGGACATAGTTTGAAACTGTAAATTTATAAAACGTCGCCTTTCCGGGATTTAGCTCTTTCCTGGGTCCTTGTTTTGGCTTCAGTGGATATTTTGAGTTATATATTAAATTACTCCAAGAAATCATTTATAACTAAGTAGACAAGTAAAGAGTGCTCTCTCAACTTGCAGGGTTGTTTAACTCGCTTGTGTGCTGACACTTTGCTGCTGAGTGAAGCTAGTGCACCTTAGCAAAAGGAATTGTTGTGCCAAGAGATCGGCTGCTTTCCCCCATTCTGCAAACCACAAAGGGAAACTGCTCTTAGCATCGTGCTTGTATTTTATTCTAAGAGGACACAAGTATATGTTTGTAAGAGAGGCAAAGATACCATGTCAAGGATTTAAAGTATGTTTTAAATAAGAAATATAACCTAAGTACAACTACAATGAAAACAGCATGCAGTTTTCAATATACAAAATTTAAAACAGAATTTTAAAAAATTTAAGCAGCTAAATGATTTTTCCAATACAATTAGATTGACAAAGCCTGCCTACCTGCCATTAATCACCACTTGAATGCTTTAACCTGGTACCAAAGAGATAGCAGAGTTGGTGTCAGCAGGGCCTTAGTGGGGAGATTGTTCCATAATCAGAGAGCCACCACTAAGAAGTCCTCCCTTGGAGGGTTTTTTTTAGTCCATCAGTCAACATTTATTGAATTTAAATGTATTATTCAATAAATTTATTCAATAAATTTATTGAATAAATTAAGAACAGACAGTAGCTACATAAACTTTAGGTGAAAATGTTAAGATATTAAAGCTGAAAATTAAGGTTATAATATTTAGATTCTTTAAAAGAGAGAAAGACTAAACCATACCTTTTAATAATAATTAAATCTGTCTTGTTGCATCATGCTATCCATCTATTGTGAAGGAGGGAGACTTTTTTTCCTAAAATTTGGTTTTAGACCTTGCTAGCACCTGGCTCCACAGACACTTGTGGGACCAACCAAGCTCTGATCCGGACACAGTTCTACTTAGGATGGTAAGACTGCTGTTCACACCATTGGCCCATTGCTCAGTGATTATGAAGGGCCCGGACAAAGTGTGCACTACCAGATGGATCCCTCTGTTTCTCAGGTCCTGGTCTGGACTTCAGTGCCCTTCTGTACACCACACCTGGGGCCTTAAAAGCCTAACCACAACCAGTGCACTCCCAACAGCTTCCACCTATAAGGGCTGGCTGAGCATCGAAATTTGGGCAGATCTGTATGAGAGACCTTATTACCATCTCTCTCTTGAAGTTCTGACAGACACACATTTTCAGAGGCTGCCAAAGATTGACTTTTCCCTTGGAAGGGCTTCTTGTCACCTTATTTCATGCTCTGGTTCATTGTGAGAAATGGAGCTACTTAGCCAAGCCTCACCACACATGATAATTCATGGGAAGCTGTGAACTGGCCTAATTTAAATTACAGAATTGATGCACACATGTGCATGCACACTCATGGTGGATTCACCGAAGACAAATATTCACATCTGAATACTCGTCTATGTCCCTTTCATATTTGTTTGACTTATGTGAAATTGTGTTATACTTTATTTTTAAAATGCATCATGCTGCTAGATATCCTAAAGGCTCCCTAGAGCTGAGATGTTAAAGGGGAAAGCAATGTTTTGTAAATAAACACAGGTCATGTTGGTGCTTTACCTTTTAATTAATTTAGCTTGTAAATTGCACAAGAGGAAAGGATTTTTCTTAAAGAAGAAAGGAAAGAGCCTGCTAGAGGCCATTCTACACTCTCTGGTCTCATCAATTTGGAAAGAATTTAGAGAGCACTTTTTATTGATTTATTACATTTCTATACTACCCATTAGCCTAGATGTCTGGGTAGTTTACAAGACAAAGTTGGAAACCTCTGAATACAGTAACATAGAATGCAACTAAATTTATAAAATGCAATATAAAACCATAACAAAATAAAACCAAATTAATGACCAAGGTGAAAGTCAGGAGCAGTAGAACATGCTTAAAAAATTAAAATTGAATGGCAAACAGGCTTGGAAAATAAGGAAGTCTTCATCTGCCATCAAAAGACCACTTCTCTGTGTAGGTCATTCTGCAATCAGAATGCCACTGTTGGAAAATCCATCTCCTTCATCACCCCCTTGCCTCACCTGATTTGGCAGAGGCACTGATAGAACTCCAGAAGAAATGAAGCTCCTCACTTTAGAAGAAATGGAACCACCTATGTCAATAGAACATATTGGATGCAAAGCTGAAATGTGGATGCAGAATAGAAATGGGCAAAAGAAGGTTTATGCTTCTGTTTTCTCTGGCTGTGTGGGTTCCTTCAGTAGGCTGGAGGATGCTCTGCAAGCCTACAAATTGTCCCAGGAAGCAACGTGTTGATTCCAATCCCCACACCAAGAATGGAAGACAATGCCTCTCACCATGGGATTTATAAAGTTCCTTTCCACCACTATAACAAATCTGTCAATAGGCACACAGGCTGCCGCCGCCACCACCACCACCATCATCCTGGGAACAAAGCTGCTTCAGTAAGGTTTCGTTCTCACCACAATGACAGCTTAGGGAAGGCATCTTCCATTACTCCTGGTGGCCCTCTTCAATCTCCCCGCCCCGCCCCTGGAATACTCCCCAGAAAGCATTCTTGTTGGTTGCTCTCATAGCCTAGAGGAACAACCAGCTTGGTTCTTTCCACACAAACCATAAGGGAAGGAGCACGATCCAAGCACAAATCCCCAGCTATGAGGTCAGAGTGCTGGTTTCTTTAACCTCATAGATGGAACTTACAACTATCTAGATGCTGTCTAATGGCCATGGGATTGTGCTGGAATGCAATCTTGCCTTCAAACACTGAATTTGAATGGATTCCTTTGTAATTTCCAATTACCCTCGAGCTGTGCTCCATAGAAGACTTGCCCCACTGATTTCACCTGAAAGAATTTTAACTGTGGATGGAATCAGTTGTTCCCCTTTGCACATACGTTTAACCAACCCTTTAATGGTTTGAGCAACATTCTCTCTGGCTGACTCCATATAAACTTGACTATTACAGGTAATCTCCAAGTTTTTACATTGCTTAATATGGGCAACTGGAGTCCACCTAGGTTGTTTCTGATCTTCCCCAAAACTACAATTAACTAAATTAATAGTTGATTCAGTTATACAAGAACTATAAACACCTTTAACCATCCTCCTCAAACTCACTTGCAAAAAGGATGTAAGAGTTATATAACCAGCCAAGGTTTGTTCTGCCCACACAGAATCCCCTAGCAATGTCTTTCCTCAAGGTTCTCCAATCTGGGAGATGAATTTACAGCCTTGGAGCTCCTCTCTATATTTGACACAGATGGAGCTGGAACAGATGCTCCTGAAACACCAAACTGGTTACTTCTCCTAATAACTGATGGCTTATTTTATAAGACTCTACCACAAGGGCTTTGGAATGGATAAAAGACTACAGTCTCCAGGACTACTTACTCATTTAAATGGTGGCATTCAAAAAAATAAGTACCCTATCGATGCTTAAGCTAAAATTACACAAAGTTGTTCATCCTAGAGCCAAACACCAAGTTATGAAACCAGCATCATCAAGTAAAATCTGAAATAATGAGCTCTTCTGTGCCAGTCAAAACTACTGCATAGTCTCTCTGTCTCTGCGGACACAGAATGGGCACCACAGGAGTGATGCCCTACAGCCCCTGCCCTGGGCTTCAGCCAAAAGGCAGTGCCAGAGGGCATTCGGCCACTTGCTGGGCCATGGCCTTGGAGCCCAGACGGACACAGCTCCTGCCTACATCCAGACAAATGCCCCAGCCTGGAAACATTGGCCAGACCCTCTCCTTCACACACACACAGTGACTTTAAGACCAAGCACGTTAACCTAATGCTAGCTAAGCTCATAAACTCCCCTCCATTTTTCTGTGCTTTCTGGCTTGATATTATAGCTGTTCGTCCCTCTAAATTATTACGTGTGCCCTCTTCATAATTCAGTGGAATTTGATTAATTGTTTCTTGTTGGCAGCACTTGTATTTCTAAATTGATCTTCTTTTGGATTATGCATTTATTGCAGCCCGCAAAAGCTTCATGCCTTAGCAACAGCAGATTCCTAAATTGATTTTTTTTTCAATTTATATCCTGCCTTTTTCCTACAAAGGGCTCAAGGCAGCTTACTTCATTCTCCTCCTCCATCTTATCCCCACAACAACAACCCTGTGAGGTAGGTTGGGCTGAGAGTCTGTGAGTGGCCCAAAGTCACCCAGTTGGCTCCATGGCTGAGCGGGGACTAGAACCCGGATCGCCTGAGTCCCAGTCCCATGCGCTTAACCACTACACCACCTTTGTG
The DNA here is from genome assembly GCF_004798865.1 of Varanus komodoensis. Classification (NCBI taxonomy): domain Eukaryota; kingdom Metazoa; phylum Chordata; class Lepidosauria; order Squamata; family Varanidae; genus Varanus; species Varanus komodoensis. Next base: position 13,673,591 of record NW_025335701.1, on the reverse strand, counting down.
CCTCCTATATATAATGGTGTCCTCCAGCCAGATTCAGCAACAAGAAGAGGGCTGAAAAAATGAATGTGTGCACACGCACAGGGGTGCGGGTTAACTCTTTCTTTCTTTGCTCCCTACATTCAGTGCGATTGCTCATATTAGAACGCTGTTTTAAAAAGTTTTTGCTCTTCACAGAGCATTCCTCCAACATCTGTGCTCGACAAAAATGTGAACGCTTATGGGGGTGAAAATGCCATTCAGAAAAATGCCATTTTCTATTCTATTCAGTAGAATAGACGTTGCCAGGCAGAATGGCAAGGATTTATGAGTTTCAACAGGAGCTAAAATGGCACCAAAACAATGAGAGAGGTGATAACCGCTGGTGTTGCAGAGTGCGAATTAAGTCATGAAATGCCAGGCCCATCACATGCCAGACCATTAGTTCACCAGTTTTACACATGGAGGTCTGTCAAAATCTGTCTCAATGCATGAAATCTGCAGCAGGAGATTATTAAGGAAACCTCCTTCCACAGAGCAGTTACGGTGAGAAGGGCTCACCTGGGGTTTGTTTGAAGACCAGATCACTAGCAGGAGTCTCAGTTCAGGTCAACATTATAGTGCTGGGGAAATGTCAATGTGCTGGGGACACATGAATTTCCATATGGACCAGAACATACATACATACATGTATGTATGTATATTTTCCTCTCATGCACATACACATGCTCACACTGTCATGAGCAGAGGTTGCTCCTTCAAGCATGCAAGAGACACAGTCCATTTTCCTTGCAAAGCACTCTTTATTGACCCAAAGGCAGAAATCACCCAGAATGATTCTCTGAACATGCACAGGGCAATCTGTCAAACCCAATCGATTAATCACCTCCAGGAATTCTTCTTAAGAGCATGCCTGGGCCCCATCTCTTTGGGAACAGCCTTCTGAAAGCCAGCACACCACCTCTCCATGCACCAGTCATCTAACTGGCCTGCCTCCCTCTGCTGAGACATCACAGGGTCAAGAGCCACACCTGCCTGGTCTGCTTCTGTGTTCATGGTCACCTCCCACCTGCTGTATATCCTGCATATTCCCAGGAATTGCCTGACCACCTGAGGCGTTTGGCCTCGAGATAAGCCCTCCTGCCACTTCCGTCTTAGTGTCTTGGCACAGCCCATCCTCCCCAGCTCCCTTTCAGTCTGCTTCACATTCTGATCCTGATGAATCCTAGCCAGCAGCCACCCTTCGCGCTCCCAACACACATGCACACGCCCTTTGAGGGAGTGATTTCATCTGTACAGGAGAAAGTTTGCACTGCATTTCACTGGTGAATGGGGGAAAGTGGGTGGGGCAAATGCAAATATGAGTGGTACCAAGACACCAGCCTTTTCTAGCTTAAAGTTCTTACTGCCCAAGAAAGATATTTGGACCTTTGAAATGGGGGGAAATGAAGCAACGGCTGTGAAATTAGCGAACAGTGGGATGCTGGGGGAGAGGGAGACATGGGAGCCAGTGGCTGATGTTGGGAAGGTGTCACGGTCCGAAGTGTGGGCAGCTGGGTATCAGACCAGGCCACCGGGACCCAGGCAACCAGTACACTATGAGGGCCCATTCCAAATCGTAGTCAAGCAGTCCAGAGGTCGAGGCCGGTAACAGAAGTACAAGGTCAGTCTGAATAGCAAAGACTAGTCAAAGCGAGTCAGGACTTGAAAGCCAGAGGGGCAAGCTGAGGAGTAGCAGGTACCTGGGATTGGAACAGGAGGTGGAGCAGGTGAAAACAAGGAAGCCGGGCAGGGGTCAGAAGCAGAGGCAAGAGCAAGGTGACAGGCAGTTTCCCCGGAAATGGATTCTAGAAGGCACAGAGGGCCCAAACAATGTCAAAAACCTTCATTGCTGAGGCAGCATCTGGAGTGAAGAGCCAGTTCTTCTGTAGCTCTTCCCTCAGGGATCCCAGGTGGTGCTTGTAACATCCCAGGTGGCCACAACTGACTGTGGGTCCAGTCCTTCAACCACCAGGGCTGCTATTCTAGTCTCTGACCAGAAGATGGAGCCCTGATGCTGCCTCGGAACCTCACAGCACCTCCCCTTCCCAGGAAAGGGGGTACCACACCCCTTCATGGCCCTGGTTTCTCTGGGTGAACTCGGTGGAAGGCCCAGATCTTGACTGTGGTGTGTACGTTCTCTTCCAGTTCCCAGGATCAGTCATCTGGCCCATAACCCTCTCAGTCTATTAAATAGTAGAGTTTACCACGAGTCCTCTTTGAATCCAGTATCTGGGCCACCTGGTATTCTTCATGCCCATTAGCCTGTACTGGAGGAGGTGGCAGAATGGCCATGAATTTCCTCCACCCTAACAGGATGTCTGTAGGACTTAAACTGCGATCGTCATCATTCTTTCCATAAGTCATTTGGGGCAGGTTGGCTATTCCTTGCCCCTCTTACATTCCCTTGGAGGTGCATCCATATGCAGCCCCACACAAGGGCTTCCAGTTCAGCAGCAAAGTGCCTGCTTTGCATCAAGAAGGTCCATGTTTGGTCTGCAGCAATTCCAGGCAAAGCAGGAAAACTGCTGCCTGAAACCCTAGAAGCTGTTGCCAGTCAGTGGTTTTTTAAAAATAATTTTATATTGTTCTATTATTTTTAAAAGATACAAATACAGAAATCATCTAATAAAGAAAAACGCACACAATACACAAAACGTTTTTTTTAAAAGTCAACCTCAGTGCACCCCTTCACTGGAATCATGCATGCCTAGTAATTTTTTTTTTCTTTCATTTTGCTGCTCTCTCCAAAATACCCCTTTCCATCCAAAATTGCAGTACATTCACTGAAGTTTTGGTACCCTCCTCTTTTATTAATACATGTTCAATAAACAAACTCCATATATTGTAAAAGTCATTCTTTTCTAGTAATTCTTTCTTCACCATTATCTCATATGTCAACTTATCAATCAAATGCAAAGTAGAGGACTGCTCTAGTAATTGTTGTTTTTCAATTTCTCATTTATTTATTTAGAATATTTATATGCCGTCCTTTCACAGAGCCTCAGGATGGGTTACATAAATAAATAAGAATAATAATATACAACATGATACAAATAAAATTCCAGCTCTACCTTGTCTACAGATTAAAACAAATATAGCTAATATTAAACGTTATTAAAATATTGTTGAAATAAAAAGGTCTTAGCCTGGTGCCGAAAAACAAATAACAATGGTGCCAGGTGGACCTCTCTGGGGAGCACATTCCATAGGCGGGGCGCCACCACAGAGAAAGCCCTCCTCCAGGTACTTTGCCTCCTAATATCTTTCACGGAGGGTTCCCAGAGGAGGGCCTCTGCTGCCGATCTCAGGGGGCAGGAAGGCAAATGAAGAAGAAGGCGTTCCTTTAGGTATCCAGGTCCCAAGCCATTAAGGGCTTTATAGGTAATAACCAGCACCTTGAATTGAGCCCGGACTTCAATGAGGAGCCAGTGAAGATGGTAGAGGACTGGGGTTATATGAGAATAACTCCCAGTCCCCGTCAGCAACCTGGCTGCTCTATTTTGCACCATCTGAAGTATCCAGACTGTCTTCAAGGGCAGCCCCACATTGAGTACATTACAGAAATCCAGTCCGGAAGTAACCAATGCATGTGTCACTGTCGCTAGGCAATCGTCCTCCAGGTAGGGACGCAGCTGATGGATTAACCGAAGCTGAAGGAAAGCACTTCTCACCACCACAGTCACCTGAGCTTCCAGGGACAGCTCTGGGTCGAGGAGCATCCAGATCCCAACTCGGTGTCTCACAGCTGATAGAGGTAGAAGAAGAGGTAGAGTAGAAATGATTTGCTTGGTTGTTGTTGTTACTCCCAGCCTTCTCATGCATCATGTAATCATCAATTCTTGATGTGTGGTTTAGGCAAAGTATGAGAACCGGGGCTAGTCCTGTTGCGTTTCTTGTTCTTCTCCATTGCTTCAGTGTCAGCATGTCACAGCCGAGACTTGTATAATGGGAACTTGCAGTTCCATTATTCAGTTTCTCTCTGCAGGAGGCTTGATTATAAAATAGAACTAGATAAAATATATGGTTAAGCGAATTATTAAAAAGAGTAAAACAGATAAATATCAACAGGAGCTGACCAAAGCATTGCCATCCTGGCTTGCCCCCCCCCCCCCCATTAACCACTATATTCCAAACTTCTTTATATCAATCAATTAATTGGAGATCCTGTTTCTCCTTCTAATTCTTTGCTATTATCAATTTTGCTGCTGATATCAAATTTATTATTAATTCTTTAATATTCCCTTTCCATTTCTTTTCACAAAATATTAGCAACAATGCTATTTCAGGATCCACTTCAGTTTTTAAGTTCAATATCTTACTAATCTCCTTAAAAATCCTTATCCAAAATTTCTCAATATTTTCATATTCCCCTGATATATGGAAATAGGTACCAGTATTTTGTCCATATCTCCAGTACAAATTAGAATATTTATTATCCATATAAAATAATTTAACCAATGTCATATACCATTTCCATACTAATTTTAAAAAATTCCCCTTAATTCTAATTCACATATTTTTAATGTTCTCTTATCCCATATTTCCCCCCAATCATCCTTGTCTAGATTCTTCCCTAAATCCATTTTCCATGAAATTTGTAAGAGACTGTAGCTGTATATATCCTCTAAAAAAACCTTACATATCTCCCTTATGGTCCCCCTTGTTTGCATTCTGCCTTGCAGCCCCCTATTCATCACAATCTCCTCAAATTTAGTAAGGTCTGTACACGTACCATTTTCCTACCACCATTCTCTAGTCTATTATTCCAATTGCATAACATTAAACCCAGTTATGTTTTCTTTTTGTAGTAATGCCATTATCCTTTCCTTATTATTCATTTTCTCCATCCAGTCTTTTACCCTAAACATTTGTTTTTCTTTTAATACCTTTCTTAAACTGTCTCTCAAAGTTTCTGTCTCTCAAATTTTCAACCCCTGATCTCTGTAAGGGGCTACCGGTGAGGTGACCGGCACTGCCAGTCGGTGTTGACACTGCAGGCCTGCACAGATCCATGGCCTACCTCAAGTATGCGTCAGCTGCTCTCGTCCCCACATCGTTATTCTTTTAAAGCAGTCATCCATCAGCCAGAGAACCAAGGGCCAGGGGGAAGCTACATCCCCTCCCTCCATCCCAGGAAGAACTTCATGGCAAGTGGGGAACCAACCTGGCCCCCTACATGAGTGTAAGAGGGAGCAGAGAACTAAAAGCCAGTGGGATGCTGCACTCCTGCCTCTCCCCGAATAGAGAGCAAAGTCATTTGGGAACCAAGAGTATCTGCTTAGCCAGGTCAGCGTTGCAAGCCCCTTCCTTTCTTTTTGGATTAATTATCTTCTGTACATGTTACAAGAAGGTAATTCATGTATAAAATAACTCCCACTCTCCATAGTTCATTCTTTGCTACTTTTTGTGTTGGAAAAAAGAGAAACCTGTTTCTGCTCCTGGCTCCATTAATGACTTGAGGGTTAGAGTCAAAGAAATGTTCCATCAGGTGGATGGTTTGTGTAGCACTTAACCTCCACAAAATTATTTGCACCATCTTTACATCTATTTGGAACATCAAGCAAAATGCTCACACTAAATGAACAGGTAGAGCTCAGCTCAAAGAGCACATCAGCCAACATAAGTTGTTCTCTTCCCCATTGCCCCATTTTATTTTTAAAAACTGGGCATATTGTACAGGGAGATAATTCATTTTCCTTAAAAGTGAGAAAAAGGAGCTTTCATTTGTTTTCTCCTCATTTCAGCTTAACCTTCCACAGGCACAGCTCCTATGTTGCAGGGCCAGTCCTTCCAAGAGGCAGAGTGAAGCAACTACCTCAGGCAGATATTGAGTGAGGTCGGCCATTACAACCCTCAGCCATTCCTTTCCATTATCTCAGGCAGATCCCTCTTGTGTCATCCCCTGGACTAGCTTGTGTGTCACAAGAGAAACTTGTGTGTCATCCCCTGGATTAGCAAACTGCCTTCAGGTGTGACCATGGATGTTGACCTGCTGCCACTGTCAAGAGTTGTCAGTCCAGTCACCTTCTGCATTTTGTCTTGTCTCAGGTGGCAACTTATTTGAACAAACCCTGCAAACTAGCCCAAAGTACCTGTGGCGACCCAACTTTGTGACACCTCACCACCCTCATTCAGCATACAGTTCAACGTATCCCCATGTCCTGATTCCATGGGACTATACTGCCTAATACTACTGCAAACCAAACAGAGACACCAGCCATTGAGACCGTCTTAGGATGTGGATGGTGCCATTTTGTCATTGCTATGGAGGCCATGTAGTTTCAGCCTTGAGTCCTGGCCTGAAGCCTTTGCACCAGGCATGGGGAACCTTGGACACTCCAGGTGTACTTGGACAGCAGTCTTTGTGATGAGACTCACATGGGCAATGGTGAGGATGTTGGGATTTGTAGTCCAAACCATCTAGAGGGTTGGAGATTCCCCGCCCTTGCTTGCACCCACTTACTGGGGAAGAATTTGTATAACCTGCGGTGTAGTCGTGGGGCCAGGGCTCATAGGGCTGTAGCTCCAACGCACTGATCTCACCTGCCATGCACCCTCTGCTCAGCTTTCCCTCTATCCAGTCTTGTGACGGAGCTCACAGAATCCATACTTCTTCAGTGCACAGGCTTCCTCTCAGGAGCAGCCTCGCCTGAGAAAGCAACCCAAGCTGAGCCAAGAGGAAGTTGGCAAATACCCATAGAAACCCAACGGTGCGACAGCAGCTTTCTTCCATGCATGGAAGAGGGACGCTGCTTGCACACCTGCTTGGACTCACAGGGCTTAATTCCTGGTGAGTGTTGTGCAAATGGCCAGTGCGCTCACCAGAAAATCAGATGTGCAACCACAAGAAAGAGGGCTGGAGTCTGGAGAACTGAGTCCAGGGAAGTTGATGGCTCTGCACCCCAAAACAGTCTCCATACCTCCCACCATAGCCAGAATCCCAACCACAGGCAGAGGTGAATTCTCCCAGCATAAATATGTTGCTCCATGTTGTGACACAAAGCATTTGGGGGAGGCTTGGTCCTGACTGGGCAATTAAGATCCATGTGCTTTACAAAAGATCTTCCCCTGGAAGAGATGAAAGCAGCTAGAAGTGATGCGTTCGTATGGATCAATACAGCTGCCTGCAATTTTGAACTCTTCTTGAAGATGTAATTATGAGGACTGTCATCCTGAATGCCTGAACTTCAGAATGTCGTGCTACACCACCCGATAGAGTGCAGTGAATGAGAACATGAACTGGAAACCTCGACTTCTGCTTTGCCACAACACTGCTAATTTGCTTTCAGTTAGACACTGCCTCGCCTCATCCCAGCTTCTCATTCAAAACAATATTAGAAGGGGCACTTATCCTCGCTCCAGCCTGCCCTTATTCCTTTTTAGGCATTTTATTATACACATACACACATCACATACATTACAAGAAGTCACAATTACGAATATGACATATGAACTTGATGGCACAAGAAGATCTCAACGACACAAGGCAATCCAAATTCTCCTAACTTTCCAAATAAAGCATTATAACCCAGTTTCTGCACCAAGAGTTTGCAATGATTATGCAAAGACTATATATTTATTACTGCCCAGATTGAATTGTTTCCACATGGTCATCCAAAATGGTTCCAGTGCTCTTACATCTTCTGTTAAGACTCCATTCCTTGTACTTTTCCTAGGGGAAAAGAAGCAAATGGCAGTTTGAGTGAGGACATGTTTGATGGTGGAGTCCCAATTATGGATCAGCCTTCCCAGTAAGGCAAACCTTAATATTACTGATACTTTTATTTAGGGGAGAAATGGAACTTAAGAGGGGAACCATTTTCATTCACTGGGCATTTATATTTTGTTTCAGGGGTTGTGCTGGGGCAGTGCGGGGAAGCTCTGGGCTCAAATATAACTCATGCATAATTTTAAAATAAATACCATTTTAAGTATTCTTACATTTTGTTCTTTGTGCTAGTTCATTTGCTTGCCATTTCAATTCTCTCTCTCTCTCTCTCTCTCTCTCTCTCTCTCTCTCTCTCTCTCTCTGTGTGTGTGTGTGTGTGTGTGTGTGTGTGTGTGTGTTAGTTGTAAACCAACCTGAAATCCAATAGATTTATAATATCTAAAAGGATGGATGCATGCATGCATGGATTCAGCCTTCTGACTTACCTTATAGCTGTGGTAAACATAATGCATAATAAAATCCAATTAGGGTGCAGTACTGGGCAACTTGGAAAGAGAACCCTACAACTTGCAGCTGCTTTGTTTCCCCAGTACTACAAGTTTTCCATTCCCCCACCCCCTAGTATTCATTCATGGACTGGCAACCTCTGGCCTTGCTCAGCTATCATTGGGCCATTTTTAAGGTCCCCACCTTTACAGCTTTTTCCTAGTCTCTTGTTTTGTTTGCTTTACCCCAGCCAAACTTGGGGTTCTGCCAGCCCTGCTAATACAGCCATTCTTGAACATCAGGGACCGACACTTGCAGAGGTCTCTATTAGCATGTGTGATCATTTTCAGAATTGTTTCATTCCCCCCCTCCTCAGAGAGCCTCCCAGACTGAGAAACAATAGAACACATGAGTCCAAAGCCTTTTGATGTTAGAACAACTGCTTAGAGAACTGCTTCAAAGAATGCATGCAATTAAGTTCTTTTGGTTAACAGTTTTATTTTGTTCCCCTCTTGTGATGTCATAAAATGCCTTTTTTCCAGGAGCCAAATCTTAGCATAAATTAATGTTAACATATCATTTGCAGAGAAAATACAGACTCATAAGCCTCTTTAACCAAGATAAACCCTAGATTTTGTGTTTTTAAGTGTGCACTCGTAAACAAGACACATTTGTATTCAGCAGTGCCCTCTGCTGGTTAGAAGAAAAGAATACAAAAATTTAGTAATAGGTTTGCATTTGCCTGCTCAAAGACTGTAAAATATATGGGAGAGTCTTTGTTTTCTTGAGAAGTGCTTTGGAATTCAGGAGTGGGAAGAAAGTAGATGTGCAGATGTTTTGAGCTTCCAATTCCCCATATTCCTGTCCATTAACCACTCTGGCAGGAGATTCTGGGAGCTGAAGTCCCTAACATACAGAGATCTATGTTCTGTCCACCCTTACCTTAGATCATAGAACAGTAAAGTTGGAAAAGGCCAGAGGGCCATTGGGCCCAACCCCCTGCTTTTAGTGGAGGACTCCCAGTTAAACCATCCCTCTCAGATGGCTGTCCAGTTGCATCCTGAATGCCTTCAGAGTGGGGGAGCCCACAACCTCCCTAGGTCGTTGGTTCTGTTGTCCTGCTGCTCTAACAGTCAAGACTTTTTTCCCCTGATATCTAGCTGGAACCTGGTTTCCTGCAGCTTGAGCCTGTTATTCCATCAGTCCTTCTGTGGCTGTTCAAGAAGACCTCTTTGTGACAGCCTTTCAAAAGTACTTGCCGAGCGCTGCCCTATCTCCCCTCCATCTTCTCTTCTCAAGGCTAACTATGCCCAGTTCTTTCAATCTCTCCTCAAGATGATGCTTGGGATTCTTGCTCTAGTTTTCAGATCCGACTTTGCATACATTCAAATATAATTTTTCAACCAGGGATACAAACTGGCCAATTCAGCAAGGAGTCAGCTGTCAGGCACGTATCTCATGCAACATGATTGTGTTGGAGAGCACCTCATTGCTTCTGAAGCCTCCACTCATGCTGTTTCCCCAGACCCTATCAAAGATTTCAGGCTTTTCCAACTGTGCCTATTTAATGGATGCAACATCCATTCCTTGTTTTGTGGAGAGGTTGCTGCATATCCTGATCAAATAGTTGCAGAGCTTAACCAGCTATTTCCTGTCTGAGTGGCAAAATGCAAACTGAAACTGGGATCTCTCCTTTTTACTGGTTTGTGCAGAATGCTGAGAATTAACCTATTTTGCAAACTCAGAAGAGTTCTGTGGCACCTTCAAGGCTAGCAGAATTAGGGTGGCATCAGCTTGGATGAAGTAAAAAGTTGTGTCTGTCAGTCTGATGGTTAGAGAAGCCTTCCACAATCCAGCACCTTCCTGATGTTTTGGACTTCAACTCCCATCAGTCCCAACCAGGAATGCCATGTATTGTAGTTCAGAGATTTGGAGGGCAAGTTGTTGGGGAAGGCTGGGTTAGAGTGTGGACCAGAAAACTCTTGACTCCACTCCTCAGACAGTCATGAAGCTTTTATATTATCTTACTTCCTGTCAGGTCACTTCCTGTCAGGCTGGCCCACCTCACCATGAGAGTGAAATGGGCAGGAAGCTCTGGGGATAATTAAGGGTTTAACATGTACATGATGAAACAGACACAGAGACAATTACAGAGGGGGAATTACAAATGGTTGGGCCACAAGACTAAATGCAAGAGCTCAGTCTGTTTTATTGGAGTATTTTGAGGACTGAGATGTTATGTTAGGAAATGTGCATCTCTGACAACTAAATTGTTTATTCATATTCTTTTGTTCGATAGATTTGCTGTTGGTTCTGAGTTTATTGCAGTTTTAAAAACAAGCTAATTTACAGGTTCTTTGGGACCTCCAGGATTCCTACTGTGAAGCTGCCTCAGAAGCAGCTGTTGGCAGCTTTTAGCTTAACATTCGTCTATTTTTAAAATACAGTATTTTAAGCAAGGGATTTTCGGTTATTGGGTAGCGAGGCTGCAAAAAGCCATGTAGCAGCTTGGCTGTATGCCCCAGGAGCAAATTATAAACCAATCCTTCTACCAGCACAGCAAACCAGAAGACTGTACCATTCTGGGCCTGCTCCCAAAGGAGCCAACCAGCACTTGGACTGGCCATCTCCCAGTGAACTGTGCATTATTTTGCTTCCTCCTGACCGCATGGTGGCCCTTTCCCTGCCGTCAGATCATCACTGTGCCTGGCATCCAGACTATGCCCTGCTCTGTGTGTTCAGCCAACAACATGTTACAACAGTCCCATGGCTGCATGAAGGTCATGAAATCCTGAGCTACCCCAGAAAAGGTGCCCTTGGCAATTAGTGGTAATATTCCTCAATACTCACAGCTCAGGGAATCTCTGCATCACACCCAAGATGACTCTCAGCTCAGGGAGGGGGACTGGCAGCACAGGTGGGCAGCACAGCAGCAGAGACCCACTCGGTCCATCTGGACCAACACAGGATGCAAATGCTGCCAGCCAGACAGGAAGCCTGGAGAGCACAACCGTTCTCTGAGACAATAACAAAGCTGTTTGTCTGTTCACCCATGCCCTGATGCATGTGCTCTAAAACATTTGGATGGCCCCAGACTGAGACAGCTGTTTCTCAGACATAAGGCTGAGCAGGTTGTGTTTTTGTTATTAAAAAGGAAGAAAATATTCTCAAGAGGTTGGGCTTTTTTCTTGCTTTCATTTTGCATTTGGTCAAAATCTACCCAGCCCTCAGTTTGTTAATGAGCCGCTTCTTAGGGTTGTTCAGGGCACATGGGAGAGCATTTTGCACATTTAAAAAGTCAATAGAAAGTATTAACAACAACAACACACATTTCAAAGGGACACTGAGGCTGTCTGTCATGTTCAGGAAGCATGCTATTAAAACTTTGAGATTTCCCATTGTGAAGTAAACACTTTTTCTTTCTGAGAACCTGAGCCACATATTTCCCATCACAAGCGCCTTTCTTCCTCCTCATTTGCCTATTCCACCTCCCCCAGGGAATCATGGGGTGAGAAGGGTTAGGGCTGGGCCATTTTTAACCCCTCCATAAACATCCCGGTTGCCATGGGATCAAGAACACACCTATGATTACTGCCTGTCGCTGGAGCCCAGTTGGTTCTCCCATTCCTCAAGGGAGAGTGAGCACAATCCACATGATGCAAGTTACCCATTCCTCCTTTTGGCAAGCAAAGGCCCTGTCTGGAGCTCCTGGGCCTGCCAGCATCATCCATGCATCTCCTACTGGGTTTCATAATTGGCTGCCTTCCATCCCAGTGGATGCGAAGGGGAAAGATGCTGAAGGGATGAGGAGCAACCAGCATGCAAGGGTGGTGCTTGGCACTGTAAAGGTCCATAGCTCAGGCCTGCAGAATAAACAAAAAAATATATACTAATGCGCCTAGGCACTGAAGTCTGTAAAGGACCCTTTTTCCTGAGGACACCCTTATTTGTAAAATCAGATATATGGACAGGGCTGGGGAAGGCATTTGATCTCAGGAGAGAGCCTCTAGCAGAAAGGTTCGGGAGGGAGCAGACAGTGAAGCACAAACAGGCAAAAAGCCAGCGAATTCAGGGGGGTTCATTGCCGCAGCGATCCTCTGGGCCCCCGTATCTCAGCGAGGGCCCCTGGACAGCAGAGGGTCTCCCAGAAACTCCTGGCTCAAAATGAAAGATGCAGGGCAATCGAACGGGGCCATATCAATTGAAAAACGTGAATGTTATGTTATGGACGCTATTTGGATTATAAGTAGTTAACTCTGCGAGGTGAAAGCATTTCCTCCAACACCAGTGTAATAGTTACATTCCATCTGAGAACTGTATTAAATGTTAATACCATGGAAATTTTATTTGGCCAGGGCGGCTTATTTTATTCTAATATATATATTTTAATTGTTATTGTTTTAATTTATTGTGCATTTTATTGTATGTTGTGAGCCGCCCCGAGGCTTCAGCAAGGGGCGGCATAGAAATGTTTTAATTAATAAATAAATAAATAAACAAACAAACTGCTGTTAGTGGCCTGCCAACCACCAGTAAAGCTGCTACTGCAGTTAGCAAGAGGAATGGCTACAGGATTAGCACAGTTAATGTTAATCCTGCCAGTTTAAATACTGGACAAAATTAACATTTAATACTCCAGTAAAAGAACATTGCATTGTAATCTGCCCCGATGCGAAACCTCCAATGATTTTGGATCAACTCCCATCAGCGCCAGCTGCCATAGCCAAGGGTCAGGAATGCTGGGAGTTGTCATTCCTAAGACCTGGAGAGTACCAGGTTGGGAAAGGCTGTTGTGTTGTTTCTCTCTGGCTCATAAATATAGTTCAATGGATTCATGAGGTAGAAAGGCATTGGTCCGAGGGCTGGTATAAAAGGGATGTTGTTGTTGTTAGTCGCGAAGTCGTGTCCAACCCATTGCGACCCCATGGACAACATTCCTCCAGGCCTTCCTGTCCTCCACCAGCCCCCGGAGTCCACTTAAGCTCACACCCACTGCTTCAGTGACTCCATCTAGCCACCTCATTCTCAGCCATCCTCTTCTTCTTTTGCCATCTATTGTTCCCAGCATTAGGCTCTTCCCCAGGGAGTCCTTCCTTCTCATTAGGTGGCCAAAGTATTTCAGTTTCATCTTCAGGATCTGGCCTTCTAAAGAGCAGTCAGGGTTGATCTCCTCTTGCAAACAATTAGAATCATTTGGGTGAGTGGAAGTGGGTCAGTCAGTTCCTGCAGAGAAGAGGCTGAGGCAGGAGAAGGCAAAAGCAGAGTGTAGGCAAGTGGCCAAAATCGCACAAACAAAAGCCATGCAAGCTAACAAGGAGCGGAAGGCCCCGAGTGCAGTTCTGGCCACCATGGCAGTGCAATAACTTGGCCTCAAGAAACAAGCTTTCCATACAGGAAGATCTTTGTGACTTTTTCATCACTATGTCTTGGTCAAGTCCCAGACAAATAAAACACCTTCAGGTAGAAGTTTCCCCACTGAAGACTGCTTGTCTTAAGAAACTGGAAGGACACCTTGCCAGACATCTGTGCAACTTTGTTCCCCTCCCAGTTTCCCCCTCCCTGGCCAAATTAATAACTTCAGGTGTAGTCCTCTGGATCACTCTGGGGAAGTTTACAAGAGTGCAGGTACAAAAGGAGTCATTGAAACTGGATTTAAATAGAGAAGAGATCTAGAATAAGAATACCACTGCTGCCTTAAAGCCTTTCATTGCATACCATTCCCATCTACCTATCCATCCATCATTTGTAATTGAGAACTGACTAGCAATAACATTTGTTTTGCAATGTGATCCTGTAGTCCTTGGACAACATCTAGGGGGACATCAAATAATCAGATATTTTAATTACCAGATCCATGGTCAAAAACGGAGCTCCGACCTCAGAGCTTCATTCTAATCCACTGCCAAAGTGGAAGGGCTGATGCTGGCTGTCCTTCTGAGGTCAGGAATTCAACCTTAGAAAGGGAACAGAGCGAGGAGGAGACTGGGACCACCAAGATATGAGGTATCCTGATAGCACTCCGATCTCTTTCCTGCCCCTCCAAAATGCCACAGCTAAATGGCTGGAAACAGCTGTCTAACTAGCTAAAATGGGAGTGTGGAAAGACAGACATCATCTCCATTGCTTCCCCATCCTTAATTGTTAACTATTTCTTCTTGCCTGTTTATCCCTTGACTATAACCTAGTCACTGATGGTGTGTTAAGATGATAATATTCCAGTAAAAATGTAATGGTGTCAGGAAAATTAGAGAATAAGGAAAGCAGTGACCTTCTGGTAGTTTGTTCACTAAAATTATAGACACCAATCCATTTTCTACAGTCGGTCATAGGTAACGTGAGGCAAATCTAAGGTACATATTCCATTTTCCACATTTGGTGCTAATGATGGGATTATAAATTATCGTTGTTTTCACCAACTGGCATTGGAATTTGAAAGGAATAAAATGCTTCAGCATAGTGGTAAAAACCCAAGTGAGGTGGGAGGGGAATCTAGCATACAATTTCCCCGGAGGCTAACAACTCACCAGCCAGTTAGAAGGCCGATTGGCAGCGGGAGCTGGGACTTGTGTATGCCTTTGCACTTCTCTGATGGACCTAAGATCCAAGAGAAGCCTGAATGAAATAACAAGCAAATGCCAAAGTAGGATCAATAGCTCTGGGCTCCAAAGGCCCAGACTTTCAAGTCAAAATATAACTCTTGTAAGAGCTTAGCTTTTCTCCAGTTTCAGAAACATGTACCAGCCCAAGCAAAATAAAGAACCACAGTGGAGCTAGAGTAAGAAGAACAATCACAAACCGAAAAGAGGGTCGAAAAGATGCCCACATCCCATGAATGCTGTCTTGGAAGGGAGTTCTGCCGTGTGCTGTGGAACTTGTTACCAGGAAAGTATGCAGCCTTCATCTACTATGACTATATAGCAATAAAGAATGTATTACCAGCTAGGTTCCTTCATGCCTTCCTCTGTGCAGGCTCTTAGGAAAGCCCTAAAGGCCCATTTGATTTCCTTAGTGTTAGCTGCAATTATTTACTGGACTATAGTATTTGTGGGCTGGGTGTGTGATATCTTTTCTCAATACAGGCTTTTCTTAATATTTGATGCTTGTTTACATTGTGTGTTAGAAGCAGCCTTGAGCGGGTTTTATCTTGAAAGGTGGTTTTTCAAGTATTTAAATACAAGAAATACAAAGTGCTACACTTATTTCTAATAGAATGTTGGATATGCACCACATTATTCCAAATGTTCAACTTTCTGCCTGCATCAAGTCTGTTGACTCCTTTCAGCATGAGTCATAACAGGACTGTACAAAATTGAGAGGCACTAATCACTGTATCTTTTTGGTCTGGACTGTTGCAGAAGCAAAAGGCTGTGTGGCGCAGTGGTTCATGTGGCAGACCAGCACCTGGGAGCTCCAAGTTCTAGTTCCCATGGAACCATGAAGCTGACTAGTTGCCTCTGGACTCGTCACTAACATTCAGCCTAACCCACCTCACAGTGTTGCTGTGAGGATCACATACAGAGGAGAACCACATACATCGGCTTGGATGCCTTGCAAAGGAATATAAATGTAATAAGTAATAAATAGCTATATAGTATGAGTGTTAAATCCTTTAAAACAGGAATGGGATCCTCTGTTCTGCAGGGTGAGTTTGGGCCACCAAGACCAGCCGTTCAGTCTGCAAAGGCTTGAGTGAGGCCCCTGCCCAAAGCCATCTCCCCACCAGAAGAATGAGGAAGGCTGGAGGGCAATGGAGCTGTAACCTCAAGGACCAGTCCTCAGATAGCTCAGCATCTCCCTCCCCTCCACCAATCAATGAAGGAAAAGGGGCGTGAACACCACTGGTTCCTCTCAGCGGGATGATGAGCAGTGCCCAAAGCAACGCCATCCACAGCCAAAAGAAAGACTTAACCCTGTGCCTCGCTACATAAGAAAGAGAAAATGGAACTGTGCAATGTCAGGGTGTAGGACTTGGGGTATGGCAGGAACTTTGAGGGGGAAGATCTCACCCCGTGGCATCCCATCCTCCTAATCCAGTTCCCCACCCCTGCATTAGAACATAGAGAGTTGGACTACAAGTGGCAGGGGTGGGCAGAAGGTATATCTCCAAGTGTTTGGATCTTCAGCCCTCACAAGCTCTTGCTAGGAGGAGCAAATGGTAAGGAATCCTGGGAGTTGAAGTCCTAAACATTTGGAGACCTACTTTCTGTCCACCCCCAGCCTGAAGAGGTTTTTTTAATGAGTACGGTGGATAGAGATGCTATCCTAAGCAAGTAGGGTCAGAAACTCACTGATTCCAACTGTAACTTCATATTTTAATCGTACCCTATGGTGCATGTGTTCATTTCTGTCTCTAAAGAAAAGAAAGTAATCTTCAGGGTATGGTAATACTAGTGCTAAGCAGCCTTGGAAGTCAGGAAAAATTACTTATGGTTTCTGCTTTGCTGCTGAAGATAACTCCTTGGACAAAACAGGAGGGAACCCACTGCAAACTATCAGGCATGTAAATATAACCCATCTACCATGGTTTCAGATTTGTTTAACTGGGCTGCTTTGGCAGTTGGAAGGCAGAAAGAACTGCACTAGCAGTCTAGGCTGGATTAACTATTTTCTCTTTTTTCACTGTTGATTTTATTATTTATCCTTTTATATGTACATACCACTTATATCATACACACCCACAATTTATATATACATTTATATAGCACTTCCCATATTTAAAATAGCTTACTCTTACTTGTAATATTAAATTTGTCCTGTTGTCTTTGTTCTAGTTGAATGTATTGGATATATGTGCAATTCATTACAAGAGACCAAAATGTTTCTGTATTTTCATATTTGCGGCCCATTGTGAGCCACTCTGGGCATGGTCAAGCATGGAGAAGAGGCATATAAATTAAACTAAACCACTGCTTTTCAAGGCTGTTCAGGCCAGATCTATCAACTAATTTCAGAGAGCAAATAAAACAATTCTAAAACTTGATGTAATTCAATTATTTTCCGTTAACAGGAGATGTGATGGATTAATCTGGTGCACAACATGAGACACAGCTGAAGCCTTGTTTAATTAAATGAGCAGAGAAGACTTTGAATACATTGAGGCTCAGCAGACAACGTGATGGGAAAGTCTGGTGCTAGTACTCTTTAATGGTAGAAAAACACAGGCTGTGGAAGGGAATCGGTTCAGCAGGAATCAGATCTGATGAGGGCAGACATGTTTCTTCATCTGTGTTCCTGTATAAAGCAAGGGGTGCCTCAGGGTTGGTTCCAGGTTCTGGGGGGCCCTGGGCCCACTGCCTTCAGTGGGAGCCCAGCTTTGCAGGTAACACTATCTTAATTATGCTGGTCCTATGTCCAATGCACTTCCACACTGTCCAGCAGTGACACTGTTGAAGGATTAAGGCCCATGTTTTATTTATTTATTTGTTTGTTTATTTGTTTATTTATTTATTTAAAAATTTCTATGCCGCCCCATTCGCCGAAGCCTCGGGGCGGCTCACAAAACAACAGTTAAAATATAAAACACTAAAAATATAAAACACATTAACATTATAAAATAAGTTGCCCTGGCCGAAGAATTAAGCAAATAATATTAGCAATTAAAATGACGTTTGAATAAAAAGGTCTTCGCCTGGCGCCAAAAAACAAATAACGACGGCCCCAGGCGGACCTCTCTGGGGAGCGCATTCCATAGATTGGGCGCCA